>NC_086213.1:2502701-2829242 GCF_035770615.1 Melospiza melodia melodia | reverse complement strand
TAGCAGCCCCTCACTCACAAAAAGCAGGATGCAGGATGCAAACAGCAAAGCAAAGCACACAGACCACCCCTGACCTTGTGGTGGCTCAGATTTTACCCATTTTCACTTATTTTAAGCTGGTCTAGCAAAAATCCACAGGATTGAAAGAGTTCATGTCCATAAAGACCTGGAAGCTGCTGGAGAGGAGCACCCAGAGCCTCTCCCAAGCCAGTTTGGCCTCCTCAGGACTGGTTTTGGCAGTGGCACAAACCCAAAGCCTTTTATCCCAATTTTTTTCACTCCAGGGGACTCAATTCCACAGCTCCACACAAAGCAGAGCACTGCTGCTCTCCTGAGCCTCTCAGCCCCCAGCTCAGGCACAATTCAGCTGCCTTGGGAAAATAAGAGGCTCCTAAACCCAAAATACAACAGCAAACACAGCACTGGGCTTCCCACCAAGGGGGCTCTGCCAGGGGGGTCCTGGGAATGCCACCAGTGCCAAATGAACATTGCTGCTGCTGCTCATTCCCTCTTATGGAGAGAGCAGGAAAACTCACTTCTTCTGCTACTTTCAGCACCCTGGTTTGGGATAATTCCTCCATCCTTGAAGGCTGAGCTGGCTGCTGACCACAGACTTTCACCATGGGGTGGTTTGGGTGGGAAGGGACCTTAAGGATCATCTTATCCCACCCCTGCCATGGGCAGGGACACCTCCCACTGTCCCAGGGTGCTCCAAACCCTGTCCTGGAACATTTGCAGGGACCCAGGGGCAGCCACAGCTGCTCTGGGAGTTCCATCCCAGCCCCTCACCAATCTGCCAGGGAACAATTCCCAATATCCCATCCATCCCTGCCCTCTGGCATTGGGAGCCATTCCCTGTGTCCTGTCCCTCCATCCCTTGTCCCCCAGTCCCTCTCCAGCTCTCCTGGAGCCCCTTCAGGCCCTGCAAGGGGCTCTGAGCTCTCCCTGGAGCCTTCTCCTCTCCAGGTGAGCACCCCAGCTCTCTCTCCCAGCCTGGCTCCAGCCCTTGCAGCATCTCTGGTGCCTCCTCTGGGCTCACTTTCAGCTTCCACCAGCACAGAGCCACTGCCAGGGCTGGGAGCAGCCCTCAAACTGTGCCCAAGACATCCCAAATCCCTGCTTATCCCTGCCCACCACAGCCCCCAGGCCCTCCTAGACCCTCTGACAGCCCAGCCAGGAGTTCTGTGGCTGCCAGAGCTCTGAGCTGCCCAGGCTGAGCCAGGGAGGAAAGGAAAAGGGAAAGGGGGGAGAAGGGGGGAAAGGAAAAGGGGGGAGGAAGGAGAAAGGGGGGAAAGGGGAAAGGGGGGAAAAGGGAAAGGGGGGGAAGGGGGGAAGGGAAAGGGGGGAAAGGGAAAGAGGGGGAAATGGGAAAGGGGGAAAAGGGGGGAAAGGGAAAGGGGGAAGAAGGAAAGGAGGAAAGGAAGGGGGAAAGGAGGGGGGAAAGGGAAGGGGGAAAGGGAAAGGGGGGAAAAAGGAAAGGGGGGAAAAGGAAAGGGGGGAAAAAGGAAAGGGGGGAAAAGGGGAAAGGGGGGGAAAGGGGGGAAAGGGAAAGGGGGGAAAAGGGAAAGGGGGGGAAAGGGAAAGGGGAAAGGAAGGGGAAAGGGGGAAAGGGAAGTGGGGAAGGGAAGAAGGGGAGAAGGGGGGAAAGGGGAAAGGGGAAAGGGAGGGGGAAAGGGAAAGGGGGGAAAGGGAAAGAGGGGAAAAGGAAAGGGGGAAAAGGGAAAGGGGAAGGGAAAGGGAAAGGGAAAGAGAAGGGGGGAAAGGGGGAAAGAGGGAAAAGGGGGAAAGGGGGAAAAGGGGGGAAAGGGGAAAAAGGGAAAAAGGAAGGAAGGACACGCTGCTGTCACTATGGAAAGCAGAAAGGAGCAGGAACTCCAAGGACAAGCCCCTAGGAAAGGGCTCCCCTGGAAAACAGAGGGGCAGCTGGAGGTCAGTGGGGAAAGGAACTCGCACAGGCAAACAGCCCAGCTGCAAATCAGGGAAATGAATACTCTAAAACATTAATGGGTAACTGGAGCCGTGGGGAATCACATAACTGCTCCCTGCTGGCGTGGGCAGCTCCAGCAGGGGCCAGGCAGGGTGAGGGGCTGATGGCTCCCTGTGGGAATCAGTGAAGGTAAGAAGGGCTCCAGAAAGCTGTAAAAGCAGCCCCAGAAACAGAAAGAACAAAAACCTTAGAGCTAAGTTGTAGTTAGGAAGCCTGAAAGCAGAAATGTTATAATTGTACAGCAAGGACATGAAACAATAGCTTAAGCCTTAAGGTTGGCTTAGACAGACCTTAAGAGTACAAGAAAATAAATATGCTTAGCAAGACAGTAGAAGGTTTAAACTTAATAATAATGTAGTGTGTATTATCCATAGAAAGAAGACAAGCAAACACTGTGTGAAAAAGTATAAATGAACTTTTAGTAATTAGCCTAGAACAATTATCTATAAGCTTAGCTAAAAGTTTTTAAAGTATTCTGTAACAAAGAAATCTTGAGCTGCTACCAGCTGAACATAAGCTTTACCATCTTCCCATTGTCCCAACCATGTAATAAAGGTAATACAACACATAAAACTCAAGAATGCACCCAAGAGTCCCAGAGCATTCATGAACGAAAAAATAAAAATAAAATAACCAGACCAACACAGCTCTGAGCACATCCCTGCCCCATGCACAGACCCAGGGCTGCCACAGGCACCAGCCAAGGAGAGGAACACCCCAGGGTGCAGGAGGAGCCAGAGGCTGAGGACACCCAACCCAACAGCTCCAGAGCCTCGTGCTGATCAGTGATCTCCTCACTCACAGCAGTGCTTCCATCCTGCAGCCACAGCTCCCATCCTTGTCCTCATATCCCACATCCCACAGCTCCCATCCCTGTCCTCACATCCCACGATCCACAGCTCCCATCCTTGTCCTCATATCCCACAGCTCCCATCCCTGTCCTCATATCCCACAGCTCCATCCCTGTCCTCACATCCCACAGCTCCCATCCTTGTCCTCACATCCCACATCCCACAGCTCCCATCCCTGTCCTCATATCCCACATCCCACAGCTCCCATCCTTGTCCTCATATCCCACAGCTCCCATCCCTGTCCTCACATCCCACAGCTCCCATCCTTGTCCTCACATCCCACATCCCACAGCTCCCATCCTTGTCCTCATACCCCACATCCCACAGCTCCATCCTTGTCTCACATCCCACAGCTCCCATCCTTGTCCTCACATCCCACATCCCACAGCTCCCACCCTTGTCCTCACATCCCACAGCTCCCATCCTTGTCCTCACATCCCAGAGCTCCCATCCTTGTCCTCATACCCCACATCCCACAGCTCCCATCCCTGTCCTCACATCCCACAGCTCCCATCCTTGTCCTCACATCCCACAGCTCCCATCCTTGTCCTCATACCCCACATCCCACAGCTCCCATCCCTGTCCTCACATCCCACATCCCACAGCTCCCATCCTTGTCCTCACATCCCACAGCTCCCATCCCTGTGCCCATCCCACACCTGCCACCCCTCCACAAGCCCTCCCAGCAGCCCCACACACATTCCTGTAGGATATTTTCCCCCTTGTCTGCCCTAACTGGAGCCAGTTTTTGCTCCAGCAGCTCAGGGCTGTGATTCTGCTGGATCCCACCAGGACCATCCTCATCCTCTCACCAAGCCATGGGCATTCCAAAGGGCTCCATCCCCACCAAACAAGGGATAACTTGGATAACTCAGGGGTAGGAGCCAAGCTCACTGTGCCACCACCACGGTGCCCAAAGCAAACCCAAAAAACCCTTGGCAGATCCAAAGCAGTGGCAGCAGCAAATGAGCTGCAAGCAATACATCCCATCAACCAATAACTGGGGAATAAAATAAAGGAGCAAGGGAAAAGGACAATGCTGAGGTGTTCCCTGCCAGGATCCCACTGCCACAGAGCACAGAGCCCTGAGAGCTGGGGGGATTTTAATCACCATTAACTGGGATGGCACCCCCCAAACTCAGCTGAGCATCTCAGGGACACCAAAGGCCTTGTCCTGGCCACAGCACCAGGTTCCTGTGGCACAGGGGACGTTCTGCTCCTGGGACAGCCAGGTTCTGCACGGTGGACACCTGGAATTCCCAGCCTGGCTCCATCCAAGCAAGGCCCAACACCTCTGGAAAGGCCCTTGGGGTGCCAGAGGCTGCTCAGCCTGGCAGCCTGACCCCACCAATGGGTGTGGGAGCCACAAAGCACATCAGTCCCACTGCTCATCCAAGGCTTGTCCCATTTCCTGCCACCCCAGGAGAGAGCAGACACAAAACATCTCCCATCCCTGTGCTCACACCCAAATCCCCACTGAGCCCCCTCTGCTGCTGGGGATGGGACCCTGACAGGTGTCAGAATTCCACAAAACACCTGCAACAACAACAGCAACACCCCCAACACGGCCCCCTCAGCCTGGAGCTGCCTCACAGCTCCTTTTTATCACTTTGGGGCTTTTTCCCCCCCAAAATCTCCCTGGAGGAGGCAGCGAGCACAGGATATCAGCCTCCCTGCCTGCTCCATGCCCAGCTTATTCCATGCAACTTTTCCCTATGGCTGTGCCATGTCCTGGGGGGTGAAGGGCTCGCCCCGTGTCCCCCAGCCCTTCCCGGGGGTCCTGTCCCCAGCACGGCGCCCCTCGGGCCACGACACGGTGCCAGGGAAGGGAGCGGATCCCGGGGGATCCCCGGGGGACGGAGCCGGGAGGGCAGCGCTGCCACACGGGGACAGGCGGGACACGGCCCGGGGGGGCTGCGGGGTGGGAGACCCCCGTGGGCCCCAGCGGAGCAGGGAGGAGGGGACAGAGCCCGGACTGAGGAGGGGAGGATGGGGACACAGCTCGGACTGAGGAGCAGATTACGGGGACACAGCCGGGGACACGGGAGGGGAGCATGGGGACACAGCCCGGACACAGCCCGGGACACAGCTCGGGACAGGGGAGGGGACACGGCTCGGGACACGGGGTCAGAACAGGGACCCAGCGCGGGGACACGGCCCGGGGCTCAGCGCAGGCCGGGCCAGGGGTCAGAGCGGGGACAGCGCCGGTCCCTGAGGGGCACACGGGGCACGGCTCCGGCCGGGGGCGGGACGGGCCCGGCCCAGAAGGACGCGGCGCGGCCCGAGCCCCGGCGGGGGCGCCGTCCCGGGTGCGCACGGGGCAGGAGCGGCTGCGGGGCCCGGCTCTGCCCTGCCCTGCCCCAGCCCGGTCCGTCAGTCCCTGTCGGTCCCTGCCCTGCCCCGGCCCGGCCCGGCCCGGCCCGCTCCGTACCTGCTGCCGCCGCCGCCGCCACCGGAACTGAGGAGCGGGGAGCGCTTCCGGGGCGGGGCGGGGCCCCGCGGGTGGGCGGGGAAAGGGGCGGGGCCACGGCGGGAGGGGCGGGGCTGGAAACGGGAGCGGGAATGGGAACGGGGCGGGGATGGGGGAGAGGGAATGGGAATGGGGCGGGGATAGGGGAGAGGGAATGGGGAACGGGGATGGGGATGGGGGAGAGGGAATGGGGAACGGGGATGGGATAGGGGAGAGGGAATGGGGGAACGGGGATGGGATAGGGATGGGGGAGAGGGAATGGGGAACGGGGATGGGGATGGGGGAGAGGGAATGGGGGAACGGGGATGGGATGGGGAGAGGGAATGGGGAACGGGGATGGGGATGGGGAGAGGGAATGGGGGAACGGGGATGGGATAGGGGAGAGGGAATGGGGAACGGGGATGGGGATGGGGAGAGGGGAGAGGGAATGGGGATGGGATAGGGGAGAGGGAATGGGGAACGGGGATGGGGATGGGGGAGAGGGAATGGGGGACGGGGATGGGGATGGGGGAGAGGGAATGGGAATGGGGCAGGGATAGGGGAAAGGGAATGGGGAACGGGGATGGGGATAGGGGAGAGGGAATGAGAATGGGGAATGGGGATGGGATGGGATGGGATGGGATGGGATGGGATGGGATGGGATGGGATGGGATGGGATGGGATGGGATGGGATGGGATGGTGGAGAGGGAATGGGGGAACAGGGATGGGATGGGGGAGAAGGAATGGGAATGGGGCAGGGATGGGGGAGAGGGAATGGGGAACGGGGATGGGATGGGATGGGATGGGATGGGATGGGATGGGATGGGATGGGATGGGATGGGATGGGATGGGATGGGATGGGATGGGATGGGATGGGATGGGATGGGATGGGATGGTGGAGAGGGAATGGGGGAACTGGGATGGAATAGGGAGAGGGAATGGGGGAACAGGGATGGGGATGGGATGGGATGGGATGGGAGAGAGGGAATGGGGGACAGGGAATGGGAACGGGGGTAAGGATGGGGACATGGGATGGGGGACAGGGAAAGGGGATAGGGGATGGGGACATGGGATGAGGACAGGGATAGGGAAAGAGATGGGGACAGGAAACAGGGGCATGGTATGGGGATAGAGTATGGGAATAGGGCCTAGGGATTGGGGACAGGAACATGGGATGGGAACAGGGATAGAGAAAGAAATGGGGACAGGAGACAGGGGCATGGTATGGAGACAGGGATGGGGATTGAGGATGGGGACATGGAATGAGGACGTGGATGGGGACAGGGATAGGGACAGGGGATGGAGACATGGGATGGAGCAGAGAGACGTGAGGACACGCCAGGGGTCGGGATGGAAACAGGGAGAAGGGCTTGGAGGCCCGGCTTGGGAGCGGGGGTGACACACGCTGTGGGGACAGGGTCACCCCTCCCCAGGCCGTGTCCCCTTGCTCAGCCGGGTGTCCCCAGCGTGGGAAGGACCCTCAGGGCCCCCCTGTCCCCACCCGCGGGTCCCCACCACCCCGGGCTGGTGACAATGGCCGGGAGTGGGTCAGTGGGGTGGGCACAGCTGCTCGGGTTGGCCCGTGCCTGCTGTCCCCGTGTCCCCAACACTCCCGGGGTGTGTCACTCTGTCACCCTGGGGCTGCTCAGCCTCCCGCTCCTCCCGGCCCAGCCCGGCTGCTCCCGGCCCTGCTTCCACGGATCTGGGGGACAAGGGACGGGCTGGGGCCCTGCTCACACAGGGACAGCTGTGGGGACAGCGGGGACACCAGGGCTGATCCTAGGGGTGGCCTGCTGATTGGCTGGGATGTGGGCCTGTGTGCTGATTGGCTGGGATCTGTGGGCCTGTGTGCTGACTGGCTGGGATCTATAGTTCTGTATCTTGATTGGCTGGGATCTGTAGACCTGCCTTTTGATTGGCTGGGATCTGTGGACCAGTGTTCTGATTGGCTGGGATCTGTACTCCTGCCTGCTGATTGGCTGGGACAAGATCTATGGACCTGGTTGCTGATTGGCTGAGATCTTGGGACCTGTGTGTTGATTGGCTAGGATCTCCAGGCCTGGCTGTTGATTGGCTGAGCTGTCAGTATCTGCCCACATCTTGAGCTCTTTGTGTGCGGATTGGCTGGGCAGCAACTGTGCTGATTGGCTGGGTGGTCTGTGACTGTTGATTGGCCATTGGACCATATGGCCTGACTGTCTGGGCTGTCTGTGAGTGCTGATTGGCTGGGTGGTATACCTGAATGCTGATTGGCTCTATGATACCTGAGTGCTGATTGGCTGGATGGTACACGGCTGCTGATTACCTGTGTGGTACCTGAGTGCTGATTGGCTGGGTGGTATCTGAGTGCTGATTGGTTCCATGGTACCTGAGTGCTGATTGGCTGGATGGTACCTGAGTGCTGATTGGCTGGGTGGCCCGTGCATGCCCCGGTGCCAAGGGCAGGATTTGGGGGTCACATCCCCTCACCCCATCCCTGTCTCCATCCCCTTCCCCGTGCCCACTCCAGCCGGAATGGCAGACCTGGCCCTCCCATCCCTCCCTGCCTGGAGCTCCCCAGCATCCCGCAGGGCTGTCCCCTGTCCCCTCGGGGGACCCTCCCGGCACCACCCCCCAGTCAGTGCCTGGCCCCGGGGGGACACCGAGTGAGGGCCCCAGCCCAGGGTCGCTGCCCCACCCTTGGAGGGGTGTCTGTGCCACCCGGGGCTCCTCCCTTCCTCCTTCACACCGGGGTGGGGTCCTGCTCTGTACTGGGGGGTCCCAGCCCCCTCCCCAGGGTCCCACTCTCCATTCCTGGGGACCCCACTCTATTCCCAGGTGTTCCTCACGCTGTCCAGGGGGTCCACGGTCACTCAGGCGCTCCCCACTCCCTTTCCACGGGGTCCTCGCCCTGTCCTCGGGGGTCCAACCTCCATCTGAAGGTCCCACCCTCTATTCCTCTTTTCCCCCTCTCTGCTCCGAGGGTCTCTTCTCGCTTTGGGGGCTCTCCACTTCCCGCGGGGTCCTCACTCTGTCCTGGGGTATCCCTGCTCCCTTCCCGGGGGTCTCACTCTCTATTCCCGGTGTCCTGCTCCCTGCAGGGGATGTGTTCTCCCTCAAGGAGCTCCCTGCTCCCTTCCGGGGGTCTCCCTCTCTATTCCCGGGGGTCCCGCTATCTGACCGGGAGGTTCCGTGCTCCCTGCGGGATCTCTCCACTCCCTTCCCGGTGCTCCTGTTTGCTGCTCCCGGGCTCCCGCTGTGCCCCGTGGTCCCCGTTCTCCTTTCGGGGGACAATCCTCTCCTTTCTGCTGCGGCTCCCGCTCCCCACCTGGGCGTGGCACGGTGTCCCCCCGCACCCGCGGGGCTGCGGCGGCGGCGCGGGGCGGTGCCGCTGCCGGTGCCGGTGGCGGGGCGGAGCGGCCGCCCCGAGCGCTATAAAGCGGGCGGCCGCGGCGGTGCCGCAGCGAGGGCGGGGGTCGCCATGAGCCTGATGCTGGAGACGCTGCTGGGCCCCCCGGGGGGGCTCCGCAAGGAGCCGGGCCGCGCCGCCCCGCGCTCCGCCGCCTCCAGCGGCTTCTACTCGTGGCCGGCCCCGGTGGTGGGACGGGCGCGGGGCGCGGGCGGCGGCGGCGGCAGCGCGGCCGCGTCCTCCACCGAGAGCCTGGACTCGCTGAACGGCGAACCGCGGGCGCGCAACGAGAAGGAGCTGCTGCAGGTGCTCAACGACCGCTTCGCCGGCTACATCGAGCGGGTGCGGGCGCTGGAGCAGCAGAACCGGGCGCTGGCGGCCGAGGCGGCGGCGCTGCGGCAGCAGCAGGCGGGGCGCTCGGCCATGGGCGAGCTGTACGCGCGGGAGCTGCGGGACATGCGGGGCACCGTGCTGCGCCTGGGCGCCGAGAAGGGCCAGCTGCGGCTGGAGCGGGCGCGCCTGGCCGAGGACGTGGCGGCGCTGCGGGGAAGGCTGGAGGACGAGGCTCGGCAGCGCTCGGAGCTGGAGGCGGCGGCCCGCGGGCTGGCGCAGCGCTCGGCGCAGGAGGAGCGGGCGCGGGCGCCGCTGGAGGAGCGAGCCCGGGCGCTGCGGGAGGAGGCGGAGCAGCTGCGGAGGCAGCACCGCGCCGAGGTGGGAGCGCTGCTGCGCGGGGCGCGGCCCGAGCTGCCCGCCGAGCCGCCCGCCTCCCTGCGGCCCGGAGTCACCGCCGCGCTCCGCGACCTGCGCGCACAGCTGGAGGGCACGGCCGCCCGCAGCACCCTGCAGGCCGAGGAGTGGTTCCGCGGTGAGTGCCAGGGTGGGGCTGCCCAACATGCCGGTACCTCGCCCGGGACACGCGGGGCTGCCGCGCTCCGGGATGGGCTTGGAGCAAAGGGAGGCCCGAGGGATGCGGAACCCTCCTCCCCCTGTATCGTGTTAGTTACCCCCACCCCGGGAGGTGCAGGGACCCCTCCCAGCTCTGCTGTGCTCCTGGAGGGTGTTGGCATAGCGAGCCCTCCTATATTGTGCTCGGAGAGGGTTAGTGCCCCCCACTCTGGCGGTGTGCAGGGACCTCCCGTACATCCAGCACCCTGGGAGGGCTTCAGGGTGACCCCATCCCTGCCAGCAGAGCCCCAGTGCCTGCGGCTGCCCTGCCCGACTCCCCTCTGCCCCGCAGTGAGTTCCGAGGAGGGTTCCAGGACCGTGTTTTTGGGGTGCCGGACCCCCCTGACGCTGCAGGGAATCGTGCTGGTCCCTCTGAGCCGGGGCGAGACCGGGGGTGCTTGCAGTGCTGGGGGGCGGGACCGCATCCCTGACAGGGAGGGGAGGACAGAGAGTGGCCTTTTTTTGGGGTGGGGGACACAAAGGTGCGGAGGGTGGGGTCGGCACCCCAAAAGCCTCTCGGCACCCCAGGCTGAGCCCCGGGGAGCGCAGGGCGGCTCCAGCACCGCGGACAGCGGAGCTTCAGCACCGCGGGCAGCGGCAGCACCGACCCGGGCGCCCGTCCCGCGGGGCGGGGGCTGCCCGAGGAACAGCAGAATCGCTGCTCCCCGTTCCCGTCCCCTCATTCTGTGCCCCCCCTCGTCCCCTGGGGTGTCCGCAGGGCGCTGCGGCAAAGCCACCGCCCCGCCTCGGGCCAGGGCTGTGGGGCAGGGGGCTGTGGCACAGCTGAAGGGGAGGCGGGGGCTGCAGCGAGGATCTGCACTGGCTCAAGTCCAGCATGGCAGAAACGGCCCCGAGCTCGTCTTGCCCATCCTCCTTGACTTCCCGGCAGAGATGGAGGGAGGGGTGGGGAAGGCAGAGGGCTCAGGGAGCCCGGGGTGGCTCTGCAGAGGACAGGGACGTGTGGCATGGACAGGTTTGGATTTCCCCAAGGAGGGGAGGCTGCAGCCTCCCTCCCCCCCGCCCTGCAGCTTCCCTTTTCCCTCGCAGTGAGGCTGGACAAGCTGTCGGAGGTGGCCAAGGTGAACACGGACGCCATGCGCCTGGCCCAGGAGGAGATCTCCGAGTACCGCCGGCAGCTCCAGGCCAAGACCACCGAGCTGGAGGCCCTCAAAGGGACCCAGGAGTCGCTGGAGAGGCAGAGGCAGGACTCGGAGGAGCGCCACCATGCAGATGTCCTGTCCTACCAGGTGCCGTGGCGCAGCGGGCAGCGGCCCAGGCTGGGGAGGGACCATCCCGCTGCTGGGGTTTGGCTTCAGGGATGGGAAGGAGCTGTGGGACATGCTCGGGGCTGTGTCAGAACTGGCCTTCCCCAGCCCACAGGGACCAGGAACCCAGAGCCTGAGGTGGTGTCCGGGCTGTTGTGTCCCTCAGCTCCCCTGGAGCTGCCCCATGGCTCTGCCTGGCACTGAGCTGCCTGTGAGGATGGGCACAAACGCCATGGAAGTGTGTCCAGGGTTTGGACCACATCCTGTCCTCCAGATCTGGGATGTGAGGGCTGCCTTGGTGGCCTTGGAATGAAGTGCAGTCCCCAGGGTGGTTCTCACCAGCCTCCAGCTGGAGTTCAGTTACCACTGGACTCACTCAAGTCCTAGAAGCATTCCCACAGCGTGTCCCTGCTGGAGGCAGTGCTGGGAGCATGCAGGGGCTCAGCTGGAGTGCAGCTCCTTGCTCAGAGCATGCAGGGCTCCTGCCAGGTCCCCCAAGGCACCAGGACACCCTGGGCGCACCCCTGGCTGTGTCCCCTTCCCTGTGTGTCTGCAGGAGGAGGTGGCTGCAGACTCCTCCGTGAGGACAACTTGGTGCTGGAGACCAGGGGACAGTTCAGGGGTGCTCTTGTGTCCCCCTGCTCCTGGGGACTGTGCCATGTGTCCCCTCCCATTATTGCTCTGTCTGCCCACAGGAAACCATCCAGCAGCTTGACAACGAGCTGAGGAACACCAAGTGGGAGATGGCAGCTCAGCTCCGCGAGTACCAGGATCTGCTCAACGTCAAGATGGCCCTGGACATCGAAATTGCTGCCTACAGGTACAGGGGGGCAGGGGAAGGTGTGTGGGGGGTCTCAGCCAAGTCTGATCAAGGTCTCTTGTTAACACCTGGGCTCCTTTTGGTGAGCAAATCATCCATCCATGGTGGGCAATGTCCAGCTGGGTGACCCCATGGTGTGTGGAGGGAAGGGCAAGGAAACCTGCTCATCCCAGGCCACAGGAGCGGGAGGATCATTCGGGATGGGGCAGGGAGGGAGGTGGAGCTGCAGGACATTGCTGGCAGCTCCTGGTCATGGGGGGGCTGGAGAAGCCATCACTGAGTGCCTTGCCCTGGTTTCTCCCTGGCAGAAAGCTCCTGGAAGGGGAGGAGTATCGGCTCGAGACTGGCATTGGGATGCTCTCCTACCCCGAGGTGGTCCCCAAGCCTCCCAGCATCACCACCAGCATCAAGGTGAAGAGCGAGGAGAAGATCAAGGTGGTGGAAAAATCAGAGAAGGAGACGGTGATTGTGGAGGAGCAGACAGAGGAAATCCAGGTGACCGAGGAGGTCACAGAGGAGGAGGAGGCTGAGAAAGAGGCTGAGGAGGAAAAAGCTGAAGAGAAGGAGGAAGAGGGGGAGGAAGAAGAAGAAGAGGAGAAAGCTGAAGAAGAGGGAGAAGAAAAGGCCAAGTCTCCTGCAAAGGAGGAGGCTGAGTCCCCCTCAAAGGAAGAGGCCAAGTCCCCAGAGAAACCTGAGTCCCCCTCAAAGGAAGAGGCCAAGAGCCCAGCAGTCAAGTCCCCTGAAAAGCCCCCATCCCCCTCAAAGGAGGGGGCCAAGACCCCAGTTGTGAAATCCCCAGAGAAACCTGCAACCCCCTCAAAGGACGAGGCCAAGAGCCCGGCTGTGAAGTCCCCAGAGAAACCCCCAACCCCCTCAAAGGAGGAAACCAAGACTCCAGCTGTCAAATCCCCTGAAAAGCCACCAATGCCCCCTAAGGAGGAGGCCAAGACCCCGACAGTGAAATCCCCAGAGAAACCCACACCTCCCTCAAAGGATGAGGCCAAGACCCCAACAGTGAAATCCCCAGAGAAACCCACACCTCCCTCAAAAGAGGAGGCCAAGACCCCGACAGTGAAATCCCCAGAGAAACCCACACCTCCCTCAAAAGAGGAGGCCAAGACCCCGACTGTCAAGTCCCCAGAGAAACCCCCAGCCCCTTCTAAAGAGGAGGCCAAGCCCCCAGCTGTGAAATCCCCAGAGCCACCTGCAACTCCCTTGAAGGAGGAAGCCAAACTCCCTGCTGTGAAGTCCCCAGAGAAGCCCCCAAGCCCCTCAAAGGAAGAAGCCAAACCTCCAGCTGTGAAGTCCCCAGAGAAAGCCAGATCTCCCATGAAGGAGGAGGCCAAGTCCCCACAGAAAGAGGTGGCCCCAGCCAAGGAGCCAAGCCCTGCTCCAAAGGCCCCGGCCAAGGAGGAGCAGCCCAAGGAGGTGAAGGCTCCCTCCAAGCCTGAGGAGGCTAAGAAGGAGGAAGCTCCCAAGAAGGACATCCCAGCCAAGGCAGAGGAGAAACCCGAGGAGAAACCAAAGGAGAAGGCGGCTGCTGTGCCAGAGCCTCCAGCTCCACAGGCCAAAGAGACCAAGCCAAGCCCCAAACCTGCCGAAGAGGGAAAAGCTGAGGAGGCTCCAGCAAAACCTCAGCAGGAGGTGAGCAAAGCAGCCACCAAGGAGGCTGAAAAGCCAAAGGCTGAGGAGCCCAAGAAGAAAGTAGAAGAACCCAAGAAGGAGAAGGTGGAGGAGCCCAAGAAGGCGGAAGAGCCCAAGAAAGAGAAGGTGGAAGAGCCCAAGAAGGAGAAGGCAGAGGAGCCTAAGAAGGTGGAGGAACCCAAGAAGGAGAAGGCAGAGGAACCCAAGAAAGCAGAGGAACCCAAAGCTAAAGCAAAACCCAAAGATGAGCCCAAAGCCAGTAAGGAACCCCCCAAAGCCGAGGCTCCCTCCAGCAAGGAAGGCACAGCCCCAGAGCCGGGGAAGAAGTGACGGAAAGGTCCCGGGAGCCGCAGGCACCTCCGGGCACGGGAGCTGCTCCGCTCCCTGCCATGGCTGGGCCCGGGGTGGGAGCCCAGGGACCCCCAGGACCCCCAGGCCAGGCTTTCCCTTAGCAATAGGCCTGTGAGAGCCCCTCGGGTGGGCGATTGCTTCCCTCGCAGAACGTGATATTCGCCGAGCGCCACATTTAAACACTTGAATATAACCCAGGGGAAGAGGGGGAACCCCCAGGGGAACCCCACCACCCTTCTCCTCTAAGTGCATTTATTTAATGTATGTGCAATGGATGGATGAGTGCAATGCAGAGCTGTAGCTGCTTGGGGGGGCTGGCGGGGTCCTGCCCTGCCCTGGGGGTGCCAGTCCCTTGGGGCAGAGGTGGGAGAGGCTGGGAGCTGCTGGAATGCTCACAGACACACACGGTGCACCAGGAACCTCAGCCCACTGATCTTTGCTTTCTGTGCAATAACCAAATAAAAGTGCTTACAGAGACACCCTGGCTCTGCTGGCTTGTCCTGGGGAGAAGAAGGGGAAGGAAGGTGGGAATGTGGGGCTGGGATCTGTCACCCAGGGCTGGGGTGGGTGACACGGGGCTTTCCAGAGGGGAAACACCCCACAGCAGGCATGAGGACCCTGTGACCTGAGCATGGAAACAGGGTCAGCCCTGCCATGCTTTCCTAAGGATTTCAGTGTGTTTTTTCCCTTCCTTCTATTTTTAAAGCTGGCTCCCAAGGGCCTGGGAGAGCCTGGTTTAACCCAAGGGCTGCGGCACAGCCTGGCACTGCAGCACCGCACCGAGGGCAGGGCAGGGCTGGGGGGAGTGGGAGAGGGGCTCTCAGCCCTGCTGGGGGAGAAATCACTGCCAGGGGAGCACAGAGAGGCTGGGATGAAGGAGGGACAGTGACAACAGTGACCCTGGGAGGGGGGATGGAACTCCACCTCTGCCAGTCTGGGACCCCCACACAGAGCAGTGCAGGGGAGGGGGCACATCCCAACTCCCTGATGCTAAGCAGGACAAGCCAGGATGTCCCACCCCTCCTCCTGCCTGTGCCAGGACCCCACTCTGCTCCCCTCCAAGGCCAGGGAGCAGAGAAGCCCCCCAGGATGCAGGGATTGTGCTGAGTGGGATGGCAGCCAGCGGGCAAGGACAGGCTGGGGCTGCACTGCGGGCTCTGGAAGGGCTATTTTTAGCCACCTCAGTTTTTAGCCACCTCAGCTCCCCAGTGCCTGTGCTGGGGAGGGAAGTCAGGAGGCAGGAAGCATCCCTGGAAAGGCTGTCAGAGCCCAGGGCTGGGACACAAGGCTTGCTGCAGCCCTCACAGTTCCTTCATCCCAGCCCCTCTGCACAGACAAGGCACCCACACAGTTTTTCTTGAGCTCAGTTTAATCCCTTTGACTACAAAACCTTCAAACAAACCCCAAAACATTGTAAAAGGAGTAGAAATGTCAGGGTGGGAACACCCCTCCCACAGAGTGAACGAGTCCCATCCCAGAGTGAGCCCCAGGGCTGCTCAGCGGTGGCTGAAGAACCCCTGGGGGTAGTTGAACTTGAAGGGCTTCAGGCGCAGGGGACCCCTGGAAGAGGAGAAGAGGGGAGGCTGTGACCACAGGGATCAGGAACCTCCCATAGCACCCACAAACAAGAACCAATTCTGGGGTTACTGTGAGGGCTGATCCCTCTAGGACAGGCTTCCAGGAACAGCAACACCACCACAGTCCCTGGCAGCAGCCTCAGCCCCAGGCAGCTCCCACCTGACCAGGCGCAGACACATCTTCTCCTGGGGGAACTCCTTGGGCCCCTCCACGCTGGGATCGTGGGGCTCTGTCTCCAGGTACACGTCCAGCACCATGCACAGCCGCTGCAGCTGGTTGGTGAGCAGCTGGTAGCCAGGTTTGGGCCCCCACAGCTCCTTGTAGTAGACATTGACCTCGCTCTCCATGGCCTGGAAAACAGGGATGAGGTTGGCACAGGCTTGGATCTCTACCCTGCATTCCCAGGAGTGTCACAGACATCTTTTATGAAAATTCTTTTTTTTAGGATTTTTCCTCTTAAGAAGGTGAGAGGCTTCAGGAACAAAATGTAAACATTGATTATTTGCTGCTGTGGAATGCCACAGGTGGATCTTTAATTAGCTCATGTTAGATGTTTGTAATTAATAGTGAATCACAATGAATCTCAGACAGAGAGCTCGAGCTACAAACTTTTGTTATCATTCTTTGCTATTTTATTCTTAGCTAGCTTTCTAATGAAATCTTTTCTTCTATTCTTTTAGCATAGTTTTAATGTAATATATATCATAAAATAATAAATCAAGCCTTCTGAAACATGGAGTCAGATCCTCATCTCTTCCCTCAACCTCAGACCACTGTGAACATGGTCACAAAGGAGTGTCCAGCCACCAGCTCACCCCAACATTCCCTTGTTATGGGCACAGATCTGCTGGGGACACCCTAAAATGCAGCCCCCACCCCACAGTACCCGAATGTTGTCGTCGTTGCTGCTGTTCCTCTCTCCCTTCCAGTTGAGGCACAGGCTGAAGACAGGAGGCAGCGTGGAATAACCAGGGTTCAGCACCACAGCTGCCTGGAGCTTGGCTGAGCAGGAAAAAGGTGTCACTCACAGGGCCTCCAGCCAGGGGGGCTACCCATGAGGCTGCCCTGGATGAGGCTTGGGAGCTCCCAAGGGAAGGAAAGGTGCCTACCTGTTCCCCTCTCTATCAGGGCCATGTAGTAGAGGTGAGTGTCTTCAGCCAAGCCAGCCTCTATCACATCCTTAGTGTAGGGCAGCTCCTGAGAGAAGGAGGAATGATGGCTGCAGTGCCACGTGGGAGCTGGAAGGGAGCTGGAAGGGAGGGATTCAGCCTCGTGCTCAGCACTTACAGCATAATCCTCATAGGGAATGGCAGTCCACTTCACCAGGCGGGAGACGATCTTGGTGGGGAAGAGCTGCTGGCACTCGCTGGACACGGGCACAACGCCGTGCTCTGAAAGCAAGGACAGGGCTGGGGACACTGCTCTGCCACTGTCCTGCAGTGGGGACACTCCCAAAGCAGGACCTGGGCATGATGTTATCCTCCAGCAGCTCCACCAGGTGCCCAGCAGAGCCCAGGCTGTGATCCCACTGGATCCTTGGGCTGTGATCCCACTGGATCCTTGGGCTGTGATCCCATGGGATGCCTGGGCTGTGATCCCACTGGAGCCCTGGGCTGTGATCCCACTGGAGCCCTGGGCTGTGATCCCACTGGAGCCCTGGCTGCTTGACAGGCACACAACATGCATGGTGTGCAGTTCACCTCCCACCATGTCCCAAATCACCACCCAGCACTGGGATGGCCATTCCCAAAGAGGTGCTGGGCACTGGAAGGGCCACAGCCTTCCTCTGCCACCCAAAATCGGGCAGTTCCTTCATTCCTACAACTCCCAAGGGCTGAGGGAACAACTGAGAATGCTGAGAGTGGCACTGCCACCCATCAAATGTCACATGAGGCAGCTGATGTCACCTCTCCTGTGATTGCTGCTGTTCCACTCTCCCTCCCAGTGCAGGCACTGGCTGAAGATAGGCAGCAGCTTGGAATAACTGGGATCAGGACCACGGCCACCTGGAGCTTGGCTGAGCAGGGAAGAGATGCTTCCCTGCATGAGGACGCTGCCACTGCACCCCTGTCCCCAGAGAAGGGTGAGGAGCCTGGCAGGACTCTGCCACTGCACTCCTGTCCCCAAGGAATGGGCAGGACCCTGCCACTGCACCCCTGTCCCCATGGAAAGGGCAGGGAGCCTGGCAGGACCTTGCTACTACATCCCTGTCCCCAGGGAAAGGATGGGGAGCCTGGCAGGACCCTGCCACTGCACCCCTGTCCCCATGGCAGGGTGGGGAGCCTGGCAGGACCCTGCCACTGCACCCCTGTCCCCATGGCAGGGTGGGGAGCCCAGCACTCACCTAGGGATGCAAACTGCTTGTGCAGGGCCAGGCGGGACTGCAGGCGGCTCCGGAGCAGCTTCACTGTCAGCTCCATGTGGCTGGCACTCAGGGAATTGTCAGCAGCCACTGTGTGCTGTGGGCAGGAGGGATGTCAGGCCAGGAGCCACATCCCCACAGGGACAGGCACCCATCATTCAGGCACTAAAAGGGCTTGGACTGTCACATGTGTGACAGGAAATACATCAGTGTGGCCCCACACACAGATCCAGCCCAGCTCAGCCTGCCCCAGCCATGGTTTGGGGACAGCTGGGGCCAGCAGGGGGACAGGACAGGACCCCAAAGCTCAGCCCAATGTTGTGGGGGAGAAGGGAGGGGTTTGTGCCATGCCTGAGGCTGCTCCTTGGGGAAATGCAGGCCACCCAGCTTCTGCACCCACACGTAGGGGTGTCCCAGCTCTGTCACGTAGTCACTCAGGGTCAGGATGCTGTGGGGACAATGAGGAAGGGTCACATCAAGCAGGGAGGATTTGCTGTGCTGGAGCAAGGGACTAATGGCAATGGCCTGGGTGACACTCACCCCACTTTATCAAACTGGAACTGGTTGGCCGGGTTGGGCGTTTTCCTGCCGTGGTCCCCTGGGTAGAGGCAGTTGAGGAGGGAGTCAGGGGAGAGCAGGTCCCTGGCAGAAAGAGAGGTCAATCAGCAGCAGTCTGGGCTCTGCATCCCTCCATGAACAGGCTCCAAACCCAGAGAAAGGGATTATGAGCTTCATAAGTTCAAGAGCAGAATGACTTTCCCTAATTCCACTCCAAAGGGAGAGCTGTCTCCAGGATGGAAATCACAGGGCCCCAGCTCCTGCTCTTCCAGGAAGCTGCTCCCTCTAGTGCCATGAAATTCCTCTTGTCTGACTACTCACAGGACTGACCAGGCACAATGGGCTGCAGGACTTGGGGTCTGGCTCAAGGCACAGCCTCCCTGGTTTGGGGTAACACAGCCAAGGGCAGCAGGAGGGAGGGAACACCCTGCACAGCATCTCCAGCTGCTGTCACAGAGGGTTTGGGGTGTCTGCAGCACGAAGAGAACCCCAACAGGATGAGGAGGCTGCATATGGGACAGGCTGGGAA
The DNA here is from genome assembly GCF_035770615.1 of Melospiza melodia melodia. Classification (NCBI taxonomy): domain Eukaryota; kingdom Metazoa; phylum Chordata; class Aves; order Passeriformes; family Passerellidae; genus Melospiza; species Melospiza melodia. Next base: position 2,810,514 of record NC_086213.1, on the reverse strand, counting down.
GCAGCACCTGCTCCCAGGCAAGCTCAGACCAGCTTTTCCCACCTCCCTCTTCCTCAGGCACCTCCCGTGCCAGAGAGAGCCACCAGAGAGCTGGCAGCTGCTGGGAGCTCCCTGGGCAGGCTCCCAAAGCTGCCACTTCAGCTTTTCCTCACACCAATCAGGCTCTGCAGGCTCTGGGGAGCACAGGCAGCTGCATCTCCGGAGCTCAGGACAAGGTGACCTCAGGAACAGGCAGGTGAGGGAGCTGCCAGGCTCTGCCTGTGGGAGGGAGGCTGAATGTGTCAGCAGGAGAGACTTTCCCCCAGCTCCTGACAGCTCTGGCACTGCTGAGAGGTTCCCAAACTCCCCGAGTCTGGCATGTCATGGCAGAGGAGAGGGGGAGGAAGGTGCTTGGGCTGTGCAGGGCTCCCAGACCCATGGGGGCAGAGGGGGCCCTGCCTGATGAGCTCTGGGCTGTGTAGGGTTCCTGGATCCCACAGAATCACTGCCTGATGAGCTCGAGGCTGTGCTGGGCTCCCAAACCCCACAGAATCACAGCTCAATGATCTCCAGGCTCTGCAGGGCTCCAAAATCCCATTAAATCCCTGCCCAATGATCTCCAGGCTCTGCAGGGCTCCCAAACCCCACAGAATCACAGCTCAATGATCTCCAGGCTCTGCAGGGCTCCCAAACCCCACAGAATCACTGCCCAATGATCTCCAGGCTCTGCAGGGCTCCTGGATCCCAAGGAGTCACTGCCCAATGATCTCCAGACTCTGCAGGGCTCCTGGATCCCAAGGAGTCACTGCCCAATGAGCTCCAGGCCCTGCAGGGCTCCCAAATCCCACAGAATCACTGCCCAATGATCTCCAGACTCTGCAGGGCTCCCAAACCCCACAGAATCACTGCCCAATGATCTCCAGACTCTGCAGGGCTCCCAAACCCCACAGAATCACTGCCCAATGATCTCCAGGCTCTGCATGGCTCCCAAATCCCACAGAATCACTGCCCAATGATCTCCAGACTCTGCAGGGCTCCCAAATCCCACAGAATCACTGCCCAATGATCTCCAGACTCTGCAGGGCTCCCAAACCCCACAGAATCACTGCCCAATGATCTCCAGGCCCTGCAGGGCTCCCAAATCCCACAGAATCACTGCCCAATGATCTCCAGGCTCTGCATGGCTCCCAAATCCCATGGAATCACTGCCCAATGACCTCTAGGCCCTGCAGGGCTCCCGGATCCCATGGAGTCACTGCCCAATGATCTCCAGGCTCTGCAGGGCTCCCAAAGCCCATGAAGTCACTGCTTGGTGATCTCCAGGCTTGCTGCCCACAGGCTCTCCTTACCCAGCACTGATGGCCGTGGTCATCTCCACGGCAGTGGTCACCTTGGCTTTCACTGTCATGACGTTGAGGTTCATCAGGTAGTGGAAGGTCAGGTGAAGCACGTTCTCATCTGCCCACACAGAAGGGGTGACATTGGTGCCTGCTCCAGCTCAGAGAAACCCCTCCACACTTCCAGCTCCTCCCAGGGTGCTGCTGGGGACAGTCCCTGAGCTGCTGTCACACCCCAGAGCCTCTCACCTTTGCACTTCAGGTCCAGGGTGACAGACAAGGGGTGTCTCTTCAGCATCTCCTTGCGTTTGTCGTCCAGCTGCACACCCAGGGTGGGCCTGCGCCGCTTCTGGTGGGGCAAAACAGCTGTGAGAGCCTTCTCCTGCTCCTCACCAACCCATGGACCTTCCCAGCACACAGCTCCTTCCCTCCAGTCCAGCTCCACAATCCCCCAGCGCCAGGGCCACACTGTCCTGGAGAGGGAGAGGAGCAGGATACCCTCACTCAGCTCCAGCTCCTGTCACTCCTTCAGCTCCAGGGAGTGTCTCCACTCCTGGGAGACAAAGCCAAGGACCTGCTGGCCCAAAAGCTTTCCCACTGCAAGAGGCAGAACCTGGAATCACTGAATCCTTTAGGTTGGAAAAGCCCTCTGAGAGCACCAGGTCCAACCACCCCTGCAGCACTGCCAAGGCCACCACTGCCCCACGTCCCCCTGTGCCACAACCACATGGCTGTTCAATCTCTCCAGGAATGGGGACTCCCCCCGCTGCCCTGGGCAGCTGTGCCAGGCTGGACAGCCCTTTCTGTGAAGGAATTTTCCCAATATCCTCCTCTGGCACACTCTTCTTTCCTTTCATCCTGTCCCTGTTCCCTGGAGCACAGCCCGACCCCCCCGGCTGTCCCCTCCTGTCAGGAGCTGTGCAGAGCCACAAGGACCCCCTGAGCCTCCTTTGCTCCAGGCTGAGCCCTTTCCAGCTCCATTCCCTTCTCTGGACATGAGACTCTTCCCCACAGAACATCCCCATACACCTGGCTCTGCTGCTGCTGGTGGCAGTGGAGGCCCAGAGCCCCCTCAGGCTTTGCTGCTGGGAGCAAGCAGCACCTCCATCCTCCCCTCAGCATCCAGCAGGAATTATTTGTAGGACAAACACTTCCTCCAAGGAGTGCTGAACAAGCCCTGGTGCAGAGAATGCTTTTGGCACGGGATGGACACAGATCCCTGTTGGACACAGCTCCCTGCCCTCAGGCTATTTATACAAAGTGGAGCAGCTCCAGCCGGAGCTGCAGGGATGGGACACGAGAGGAGCAGCTCTGTACCCTGCCTGCTCCTGCATTTGGGACACCAGCTGGAAATGGCAGCTCCCTCCTCCCAGGAAAGGTCAGCATTTGACATCACTGCAGTTCCACACACACTCAGAGTGTGCAGGGGCAGCTCCCAGCCCCAGCTCTCCCCAGAGGGGGACAGTGCTGTCCCTTACCGTGGTTTGCTCCTCCTCTGCGTCGGAATCGCTCTCATCATCTGTGCAGAGAGAGAGAGAGGTGTCAGCAGGGACCACTCAGGGCTGAGCTCTCCCACCACCAGCAGGACCACCAGGGCTTTTCCCAAGCCCTGACACCCCTCTCCCAACAGAAGCAGGGTGCCAGGAGCTGCAGGCACAGAGGAACAAGTCCCCAGGGCAACACCACAACTCACCCTGTGAGTCCTCAGGTGGTTTATAAAGGGCCTTGGCTTCCTCCACGCTCCCTTCTATGGCCACCACCAGCTTCTTATCTGCAGAGGAGACAGGAAAACTGAGTCAGCAATCCCATTCCTGCTGCAAAGGCAGTGAGCAGAGCAGCCCTGCCCCTAAAGCTCCTGGTTCCTGGTGAAGGAAGCTCCAGCAAAAGGCCAGTGGGAGAGAGGTTGTCTGGAAGGTTCTGGAAGGCCACCACTGGGCTGGATCTCCTGGGCAGGATGGGGTCAGAAGATGGAAAATGCTGGGTTTTGAGGGACTCTTCCTGGAAACCATAAGGGCCAAATGTTTATTAAGAGCCAGGAGAGGTTTGGATCTGGCTGGGACAAGCAGGAACCTGGTGTGGCCAAGTGCCACCGTGTCCTTCCATGCTCCTCTGGCACTGAGAGGAACAGGTCACACCACAGCCCTCACTACACAGGAGGTGTGCACAGGCCAGTGGGATCCTGACCTCTTCCAGGAAATCCTCCCAGCTCAGGGAGGCTCCAGAAATCCCCCCAAAATACAAAGGGGTGAAGGTTTCTAGGTGAGCTGTGGCAACGGCCTCTACAAGGCCTGGGGTCCCCGGGTGGCACAAGGCAGGGGGTGACAGCTCTGGGGAAGCTGTGACAGCACTGAGCCAGCTCACAGGCTGCTCAGAGCCTGCAAGGACATCCCTGCTGACCTTGGCAAGGGGGGAAGGGGTGGGAAGGGAGCTTCCCAAGCACTTCTCCCAGCGAGGCAGCTGAGCAAACAAGGTTTCAAATGCTGCTGCCTCACTGCGCCGTGGGGCCACCCCGCTGCTCTGTGCTCAGCAGAATCTGACAGCAGAGCAGACAGGGGGAAAACACCCCAAAAAGTGGTGATTGCTGCAGGCAGGAGTGACATCTGGGCCGTGGGGTGCATTGGGGGGGCACTGGCCCCTCGGTGCTCACCACAGGCCTGTCCATAGGCACTGGCCTGGACGAAGAGGACGTAGAGAGGCGGCGGGAGGTGCCGGGCGGTCTCGTACTGCTTGTGAGCCTGGTCGAAGGGCATGAACAGGTACTCCTGCACAGGGAGGGAGGCCTGGGAATGACAGGGAGAGCCTTCATCACTGCGAGGGGAACAGCTCATCCTCCTCACCCTGAGAGAGCAGGAGATGAAGCTGGCACAGCAGTGGTGGTGCAGGGTTAAACATGGAGAGCCCCGGGAAAGGGCTGGCAGCTGTCTCACTGGGAAAGTTTTGGATCTGGAAATAACCCAGCTCCTCCTCCTGTTCCTCCCTCCCAAGGCAGCCACAGGGGGCTGGGACTGTGTTGGGCTCTCCAGGGAAAGGCCCATTTAGCAGCTCCTGCAGCTGCAGTTCTGCAGGAATTGCTGCATAAATAAAAAAGGAAACTCTGGAGGGGTCTCAGATCTGCCCCTTGCCCACCCCGAGTGGGAATGAAACATCTCCAGACCCAAACCAGCCCAGGAGCTGCCCCTCAGTGTGACCTCCTGCAGGGCTCAGGTACCTGCATGATGCTGTTGAGTCGAGGCTGGAGGCTGCTCAGATATTCCTTCTTCACCTCAATCTCCTTCAGGATCTTCTCCTTGCTGGTCAGGCACTCCTTGTATTTCTCTGCCAGCCTAAGGGAGGGAATTCTGTCACTGCCACCCACCACAGCTCTAAACCTGCTGGGGTCCACCTGGATGATGAGCCCCAGCACTCCTGCCCTGACAGAAGGAACCAGGAGAGCTCAGACATGGGGCAAACAGAGCTCCCAACACCAAGGGCAAGGGGAGGCAGAAAGGAACTGATTTGAGATGGAAAACAAACAAGGAAAAGGGGAAGCTCAACCTTGTGCTGTGCTCCAAAAGGGGCAGCAACTGGCTCTTCCCTCAGGAGATGTGCTCCCACACCAGGCTCTGCTGCCAGCAGCCATGACCCCTCTGAGCTCCCTAAGAGGCTTTGTCCCTTCATATCTCCAGAGCCACCTCATGTCACAGAGCCAAGGTTCAACAGAGAAAACCCAGGAAAATGCAAGCCCACCATGATGCTCTGAGCCCTGGATACCTCGTGTTCAGGGAGAACACACCAAAATCCCCTCACTGCTGCTCCCTTCAAGCCCTTTCCCAGCAGGAGCAGGGAACTGGGTATGGAAGTGACCTGCCCAGGACAAGGGTTCTCTGAGGGGGAACAGACCTGACCTTGCAGAACTTGGATTCTGCTTCCAAGCAAAACTGTGTTTGTGGGGGTCAATGCACATCCCAAGAGGCTCCTACACAAGCTCCAGTGTTCACACACCTTCCCAAAACAGAGCTATGAAATCCCTGCACTCCACTCCAAAGGCACCTCGCATAAGGTGGAGAAGAATCCAAAGCCAATCCAATGGGATTGCACAGCTAAAAACACCAACATAAATCATGGATGGATGTCAACAACCCCAACATCATCAGAAAATGCCCACAGCACCACTGGCATCTGCTTGTGAGCAGCTGAACAGGCCATGTCCCACCTCAGCAGTGGTGGGAGAAGGACAGGGGCATTCCTTAGACACCACAGAGTGAGGACTGGGAATTCCAAGGCCTCTCAGCAATTTAATGAGCAGCTGAGGGTCTCATGAGGTTTGCAATGATCAGAGATCTGCAGGTGAACACTCCTCTGCTTGTGTCACAGGGAGAGCCAGCTGGAGGATCCTGCCTGTGCCTTCCACCAGGCAAAAGCAGCCAGGTTTTAGGGAAAGGCTCTGGGAAAAGGAATCATGAAGGGTTGGAGGCACCCAGCACCTCATCTGCTCTGCTGAGCTGCCCTCAGGCTGCACCCACCAGCATGTTCCAACTGATCTTTCCAGAAGGTGCTCCTGGACATTGCCTGCCTGTTATCCAAACACAGGAATGCTGTGTCATGTTTGCTTTTCCCAGGGGGCAAGAGTCAGGGAGCAGCTGAGCCCGGGGACAGCGGTGATGCCAGCAGCAGGACACGGGGCTGTCCCAGCCTGGTGTGGTTGGCAGCTCCACACCATGGCATGGAATGGCAGCAGCTCCAGCCAGGATGGGCTCCCTTTGCTCCTTGGATCACCAGGCAGTGCCAAAGAACTCCCTGACCTATGGAGCAAGGATCCCAGCAAGCCCAGCTCTGCACAGAGGGAATGTCCCAGCCACACAAGAGGGTGTGAAAAGCTTCATCCCTACATCTGCTCTCCCAGCAGCTCTGGGTGTCTGCCCAGACCCCTGGAGCTGGGACATGGAGTGGGACACCCCGAACTGCAGGTGTGTGCCCAGATCCCTGGAGTGGGACATGGAGTGGGGACACCCAGAACTGCAGGTGTGTGCCCAGACCCCTGGAGTGGGGACACCCCAAACTGCAGGTGTGTGCCCAGATCCCTGGAGTGGGACATGGAGTGGGACACCCAGAACTGCAGGTGTGTGCCCAGATCCCTGGAGTGGGACACCCAGAAGTGCAGGTGTGTGCCCAGATCCCTGCAGCAGGAGCAGGGCATGGGAACACCCCTGACCCACCTCTTGCGCTGCTCCAGCTCCCAGTCCAGGCGGGCCAGGGTCTGCTGGTGGGGCTCGGTCAGGGTGATGGCAGGGCGGCTGATCTCAGGGGGGGCCTCCTTGTAGAACTCCTCCAGGCTCACCAGCTCGATCTCCTCGTGTTTGGACCTGCCAGGACACATGGATCAGACCAGGGAAAAGTGGGAAGTGCTCAATGTGTCCCACAGGAGAATGTCCCACTGGTGCTGCCTGCCCTGCTGCTGAGCCACCGCTGCTGAGCAGTGAGCAGAACTTGTTTTGACCTCCATTGTCTGAGCCTAAAGGGGCTCCAGGAGAGCTGGAGAGGGACAAGGGATGGAGGGACAGGACACAGGGAATGGCTGCCACTGCCAGAGGGATATTGAGAATTAGGAATTGTTCCCTGGCAGGGTGGGCAGGCCCTGGCACAGGGTGCCCAGAGCAGCTGTGGCTGCCCCTGGATCCCTGGCAGTGCCCAAGGCCAGGCTGGACACTGGGGCTGGGAGCAGCCTGGGACAGTGGGAGGTGTCCATGCCAAGGCAGGGGTGGCACTGGATGAGCTTTAATATCCCTTCTAACCCAAACTATTCCATGATTAAACACCTGGGGCACCCACTGTGCTCCCACAGTGAATGTGGGAAGAGCTCCCCCACCCATCCCCGACACACCAATGCTCCCTCTGCTCCCTGGCCATGCTCACTTGAATTCCAGGCACTTGGTGATCTCTTTCTGCAGGTGCATCACCTCATAGAGCAGGTTCTGGAGCTGCAGGTGATAGGCATCAACCTTCTGCTTTGCCTGAAACACAGACACAGCCAGAGCAGGGATGGAGCAGGAAAACCAGTCACCAAGACCCCGTCACTACAGCAGCTGGGGACAGCAGGTTTTAGGGTATGCAACAATTTTTAGGGGGAAGAATGACATTTTTAAGGACTGGAGGAGCAAAGGATTGTGACAGGAGACTGATCCTGCTGCTTCCTCACATTTCAAAGCCAAGGCACAGGACAGGGCTCATTTGCTGGGACACACAGAGTCCCCTCTCTGAGAACTCTGGGTATGGAGCTTCCAGGCCAATCATCCCCCCATTGATACACTTGCACAACACCAGACCCTTGAAACAGAGTTTCTGACCTCCTGCTACACTTGAGACAAAAGCAGATACTGCTCCTTCATTATTGATTTATTACAGCTGCCCTGCACCCAGCAGGAGTTTATCAGGATTGGAGCCTGTCTCAAGCTGAAAGGTGTAGCTGGGGCTGTGTGTTCTATCCCCATCTGTCAGAGCTGGGGCAGTTCTCTGCTGTTCCTGGGGCAGTTTTTTCTTTATCTCTCCCACAGCCAACCCTCCCTCCAGGAGATCTCTGCTGTCCATGGCCACTGAGTGTCCCTGCAGGGCTGAGCCAATCCCAGCATCCCATGGGAGATGCTCCGCCCAGGGGAGGAGCCAAGCATTCCTGCCTGGATCCAATCTGAGCCTGGCACAGCACAGCAGCCTTTGCCCCCTGCACTGCCAGAGGAGCAGCTTTCTGCTGCCCTGCATGGCCAGAGGGAGCCCAGGCCCATCTGCAGCAGCCCTGGAGCTGCAGAGGAAAACTCCCGCCTTGTGCAGGATCCCTGCTGCAGCAGAGCCACAGCTGGCACTGCAGGAGGGCTGAGCCCCCATGGCATGGGGCTGGGACACCCCCTGACACACAGGGGGCAGGGACTGCTCTGACTCTGTCAATGTTTTTTTTTTGTTTGTACTATTGCATTTATATTTTTAATTTTCCTACTAAAGAACTGCTATTCTTATTCCCCTATCTTTGCTTGAGAACCTCTTAAATTTAAATTATAATAATTTGTAGGGAGGGGGTTTGCATTTTCCATTTCAGGGGAGCCTTCTGCCTTCCCGTCTGTTCAAACCAAGACAGAGCCTCCCAACAAAGCCCACGACCTGGCTGAGGTGTAACCCCTCACACCACACACACACACAGACCAGTCAGGACCTGCCCCATCTCTGCCCCCCCTAAACCCCAAGCTGCATTCCTCCCTCCCAGCCCCTGCTGGCACCTCGTGGGTCTGGTCCCTGCCCTTCTTGAGGCGGATGTGGGCCAGGCGGTTCAGCTTCTTCAGGGTCATGAAGTGCACGCAGCTCTGCACGCGCCGCTCGTCGATCTCCGAGGCCTGAGGGCAGGAGAGAGGGGTGGCAGCAGGAGGGATGGCTGGCACCTCCTCTGCAGGGGGTTCCTGCCACAAAAAAAGGCTCCATGCTTTGCTGTGGAGCCACATTTATGCCCCTGGGGCTGCTGAGGGAGCCTCCTGCTGCCAGACCACAGGGCTGTGCTGGAAGTAACTGACAGGGGGTCCAGGCTCCTCAGAGAATCACTGCAGCCATTTGCCTCAGCAGCAGGAACAGGGGTGGCTCAGCCTGAGGCACCAGGAGCCTGGGACAAGGGAGGATATTCCATTTCCAGAGCCCAATTCCTGCCCCAGAAGCCTGGGAAACGGAGGCTCTGTTCCATTTCCAAAGCTAAATCCCTGCCCTAGCAGCCTTGGTTGGACAAGGAAGGCTGCTCCATTTCCAGGGGCTCAATTCCTGCCCCAGCAGCCTGGGCAAGGGAGGTTATTTAATTTCCAGAGTTAAATCCCTGCCCCAGGAGCCCAAGGCAAGGGAAACATTTCCAGAGCTCAATTCCTACCCTAACAGCCTTGGACAAGGAAGGCTGTTCCACTTCCAGAGCCCAATTCCTGCCCCAGCAACCTGGGAAAAGGAGGCTGTTCCATTTCCAGAGCTCAATTCCTGCCCCAGCAGCCTTGGACAAGGAAGGCTGTTGCATTTCCAGGGGCTCAATTCCTGTCCCAGCAGCCTGGGAAAGTGTTCTGGGAAAAAGAGGTTGTTCCATTTCCAGAGCTAAATCCCTGCCCCAGCAGCCTGGGAAAGGGAGGTTACTCCACTTCCAGAGCTCAATTCCTACCCTAGCAGCCCTGGACAAGGAAAGCTGCTCCATTTCCAGAGCTAAATCCCTGCCCCAGCAGCCTGGAAAAGGGAGGCTGTTCCATTTCCAGAGCCCAATCCCTGCCCCACCAGCCCAAGACAAGGAAGGCTGCTCCATTTCCAGATCCCAATTCCTGCCCCAGCAGCCTGGCAAAGGGAGGTTATTCCATTTCCAGAGCTCAGTTCCTGCCCCTGGAGCCCAAGACAAGGCAAACTGTTCCATTTCCAGGGTCTCCATTCCTGCCCCAGCAGCCTGGCAAAGGTAGGCTGCTCCATTTCCCTGACTCTGCCCAGGAGACATCACACCTCCTGCTGCCCTTCTCCTGGGATTAACACCAAAGACAGACATGTTACACCCCACGTGGAGGCCTCTCCTCACATTCTCCTTGATGCCCCGGCTCTTCAGCTCCTGGATCTCTGCCATGAGCCTCTGGAGCTCCTGGCAGGTCTCCCTGTAGAGCTCGTAGTCCTTGATGGGGTCGCGCAGATCCACCTCGCTCTCCTCGCTGTAGTACCTGGCATCCTGCCAAGGCAAGAACACTCCTGTGGCTCATCCCTCCCTCTGCAAAGGGCTCTGGGGGACAGGCTGCCACTTCTGCCCATGAATCCCATGGCTTTACACAGGGAGGGGACTCAGCTCCAACAATCCCAAACCCACCAGTCACTAAAACACCTGGCAAGGTCAGGCTGTCTTTAATTGTTATAAATTTGAATTGGCAAATTCAATCTGTGCAGGGCCAGGAGTTGGACTGGAGGATCCTGGTGGATCCCTTCCAACTCAGGATATTCCATGATCTCCATGACCACAGAGGACAATCCAGGAAGGTGATTGCTCCTCCTCCTCCACCCCGCTCCCCACTCTGGCTGATCCTACACTATCCTGCTGCTCACGGGAGGGTTTGAAGGCACCATGCAAATCCCTGAGGGATCTTCCAGCTTTGAGCTCACTCTCCAGAGGAGTGTTTGTGTCTCCTGAAAGAGATGGAAGCAGGTTTAGGAATTCACAGTGGGAGTTTAGGAGGCATTGGAAGCTGGGGGAACTGGATCTCACAATTCATGGAATTCCAGAATGGTTTGGGTGGGAAGGGAGGACTTTAAAGCCCATCCAGTCCCATAGGCAGGGACACCTTCCACCAGCCCAGTTTTCTCCAAGGCCCATCCAACGTGGCCTGGGACACTGCCAGGATGGGGTAGGCACAGCTTCTCTGGGGTTGTTTTCCAGCAGGGAAAGCCAGGCCAGCACAGAGGGGGGTGGGCGGGGCCCTGGGCACGTCTGTACCTGGTCCGTGTCGCCCTTGCCCCGCTTGCCCTCGGCTGGGACCCCGTCCGTGCGGATCACCTTGGGCTTCCTCTTCTTGCTGGACTCGGAGGACATGGTGCTGCCGGCAGGGCTGGGGAGGGAGCACGGGGTGAGCCCGTGGGGGCCAAACCTGCCCGCACCGGGGCTCTCCCGGGCTCCTCCCGCCAGCCCCGCCTGGGCTCTGCAGTGTGCGCTGGGCCTCCCTCCATCCTGCACCTCCCAGCCCTCCACAGCGAGCCCGGGGTCCGCTCCACCACAGCCCCCGGAGCAGCACAGCGAGCCTGGGGTCCGCTCCACCACAGCCCCCCGGAGCAGCACAGCGGGCCCGGGTTCTGCTCCACCACTGCCCCCGGAGCAGCACAGCGAGCCTGGGGTCCGCTCCACCACTGCCCCCGGAGCAGCACAGCGAGCCTGGGGTCCGCTCCACCACAGCCCCCGGAGCAGCACAGCGAGCCTGGGGTCCGCTCCACCACTGCCCCCGGAGCAGCACAGCAGGCCCGGGTTCTGCTCCACCACTGCCCCCGGAGCAGCACAGCGGGCCCGGGTTCTGCTACACCACAGCCCCCCGGCCCCCCAGTGCCACTGAGCTCCCCTGGGACCCCAGGCCCGAGCGCTCAGCCCCTCCCTGAGCCCCCGGACTGCGACTTTTGCCACCTCAGAGCCCTCACAGACTCGGGAGCCTTCGCTCCGCCAGAACACCCCAGAGCCCCGCACATCCATCCCGGAGCGAACTCTCCTGCGAGCCCCCCCAAACCCGGGACACTCCACCTCTCCAGAGCCCAGCACACCGAGCCCAGAGCCCTTCACTCCCTCGGAGCCGTCCCAGACGCTCACGCCGGGGTCTCTTCTCTTCTCCTGAGCCCTCAGAGTCCTTCACTTCCTCAGAACCGCCCCAGACCTCACGCCGGGCACTCTCCGCCCTCCTGAGCCCTCAGAGCCCCGAACACCGGGCCCAGAGCCATTCACTCCCTCAGAGCCACCCAGACCCTCACGCCGGGGTCTCTTCTCTTCTCCTGAGCCCTCAGAGCCCTTCACTTCCTCAGAGCCGCCCCAGACCCTCAAGCCAGGGACTCTCCGCCCTCCAGATCCCCGCACACCGAGCCCAGAGCCATTCACGCGCTCAGAGCCGCCCCAGACCCTCACGCCGGAGACTCTCCGCTTCCCAGAACCCCCAGATCCCCGCACACCGAACCCAGAGCCCTCCACTCCTTCAGAGCCGCCCCAGACCCTCACGCCGGGGACTCTCCGCCCTCCTTAGCCCTGAGAGCCCCGCACATGGGCCCGAGCCCTTAGAGCTCCCCCAGCACGGAGTCTTCGCCCGCCAGAGCAGGACCCTCCAGTTGCACCGAGCCCCTGGCACAGCAGGACACGGACCGCCCGCCCCTCCGCAGCCCCAGGGCCGGGGCCGCTCCCCCATCCCCGGCCGGGGGTCCCGGCTCACCCCGGCACTCACCGCGCCTCGCCTCCGCGCCTCCGGAAGTGACGTCACGGAGCACCGAGCGCGGGGCGGAGCGGCGGCCGCTGCTCCCGGCGCCCCCTGGCGGACCGGGCACCCTGGAGGACCCGCGGGGGGTGTGGCTTCATGAAATGGGCGTGGCTTAACAAAGGGGCGTGGCTTAACAAAGGGGCGTGGCCACACTGAGCCCTCCACACTGGGGACACTGGTGGGACTGGGGGGGGGTCCTGGGGCAGAAGGGCACCCACAGGAATGGGGGGAGCTTGACGAGGGGTCCCAGAAGCACTGATGGGTGTCCATGGGCTGGGATGGGGTCCCTGATGGTACTGGGGTTACCCATGGGCTTGGCATGGGGTCCCTGGCGGCACAGAGGGTACCCATGGGCTTGGCATGGGGTCCCTGGTGGCACAGGGGTTACCCATGGGCTTGGGATGGAGTCCCTGATGGCACTGGGGGTGCCCAGAAGACTGGGATGGGGTCCCTGATGGCACTGGGGTTACCCATGGGCTGGGGATGGGGTCCCTGATGGCACTGGGCTACTCATTGGATGGGAGGGCTTGGGATGGGGTCCCCAATGGCACTGGGGGTACCCATGGGCTTGGGATGGGATCCCCAATAGGATGGGGGGCACATAGGATCTTGGGAGGGGCACAGGATGGAGTCATTGGTGGTGGTGGTGGTGGGATCCATGGGCTTGGGGAGAGGCTGGGGATGGGGTCCCCAATGGCACTGGGAGGATCCTTGGGCTCAGAATGGCACGAGAAGAGGTCCCCAGTGGCACTGGGAGCATCCATAGGCTTGGAGGACCATGGGATGGTGTCCACTTCAGCACTGAAGGGTTTCAGGGGCTTGGGATGGGGTCCCCAATGGCCCTGGGGGGTATCCATGGGCTGGGCTGGGCCTTGCCTTGGGGTGCCCAGTGGTGCTGGGGGATCCAGGAGCTTGGGGGTGGCATTGGATGGGGTCCCTGCTGGTCATGGGTGCATCCATGAGCTTGGGGAGGAGCATGGCATGGGGTCCCTGATGGCACTGGGGGGTACCCATGGGCCTGGGATGGGGTCCCTGATGGCACTGGGGGGTACCCATGGGCCTGGGATGGGGTCCCTGGTGGCACTGGGGGGTATCCATGGGCCTGGGATGGGGTCCCTGATGGCACTGGGGGGTACCCATGGGCCTGGGATGGGGTCCCCGGTGGCGCTGGGATTTTGGGGGGGTCTCTCAGTGCATCCCAGCACCCATGGGTGGAGGTCCTTTGGTGCAGGAAGCACCCATGACATGGGGCAGAGCAGCCCCAAGGTGACACCAGCCTGGAGTGGGGGTCCCACCAAGCACCCCCAGTCCCTCCCTCCCCACCCCCAGAGAGGCTTTAGCATATTAAATATTTAATTGGCAGCAAAGGCACCCGCTGGGCTCATCAGGAGCAATTAAGCCCCCCCAACCTCCACAGCCCCCCCAGCAGCACCATCCTGGGGACCCCCACAGGATGGGGGGCTCCCACCTGCCCCTCCCTGCTCTCAACCCCCCAAAACGGGCTGGGGGACAGAGCTGGGAGCCGGGGGGAGCAGCAGAACCCCCCATTAGGGCCAGGGAGCCCCTGGGGGTGCAGGGAGACCCCCCTGCCCCGGCCCCCGATCACTGCAGGGGGGAGATCTTCAGGGGAATCATGATCCGCGATTCCATGGTCCGGATCAGCGGCACTGCGGGAGCAAAGGACACACACGGGTGAGGCCAGGGGGTCCCCAGCATGGCCAGGGGGTCCCCAGCATGGCCAGGGGGTCCCCAGCACCGCCAGGGGGTCCCCAAAGCGGGTGGGGGTCCCACTCACCCGTGTAATAAACATTCTCATCCCAGCCCCTCTTCCTCCAAGCAGCGTTCCTGGTCTCCTCCCGGGACTGCAGATCCCTGTAGGCTGTGAGGGGAGCACGGGGGTCACCCTGAGCCCCCCAGCTCAGCCCCCAAGGCTGGGGGTCCCCCAGGGTGACCCCCCTTACCCCAGAGGTGGTGCACCACGTAGAGCTCCCCGATCTGGGAGAAGAAGCCCCCGACGGCCTCCTGGTTCTCCTGGCGGTACTTGATGGCCCGAGCCCTGCGGGGAGCAGGGGGCACGTGGGGGGCTGCCCCTGGGGGTGCCCCCTTCTCCAGAGGGAGCTTTCTCCCCTCCATGCTGGGAGAGCAGGGCCTTACCAGTTGTTGCCCCACTCGATCATGGTGCCTGGCTGGAAACAGGGGGGAAAAACGGTGAGAAGCCACTGCTCATCCTCCTTGGGAGATCCCAGTGGCTCTGGGGGTACCCATGGGCCTGGGATGGGGTCCCTGATGGCACTGGGGGCACCCATGGGCTGGGGATGGGGTCCCTGATGGCACTGGGGGTACCCATGGGCTGGGGATGGGGTCCCTGATGGCACTGGGGGTACCCATGGGCCTGGGATGGGGTCCCTGATGGCACTGGGGGTACCCATGGGCTTGGGATGGGGTCCTTGGTGGCACTGGGGGTACCCATGGGCTTGGGATGGGATCCCCAATGGGGTGGGGGGCACATAGCACCTTGGGAGGGGCACAGGATGGAGTCATTGGTGGTGGTGGTGGGATCCATGGGATTGAGGGGAAGCTGGGGATGGGGTCCCCAATGGCACTGGGGGGATCCCTGGGCTCAGAATGGCACGAGAAGAGGTCTCCAGTGGCACTGGAGGGAGGGTTATGGGATGGTGTCCACTTTAGCACTGAAGGGTTTCAGGGGCTTAGCATGGGGTCCCCAATGGCCCTGGGGGGGTATCCATGGGCTGGGCTGGGCCTTGCCTTGGGGTGCCCAGGGGTGCTGGGGGATCCAGGAGCTTGGGGGGAGCATGGGATGGGGTCCCTGGTGGTGCTGGGTGTATCCAGGAGCTTGGGGGGAGCATGGGATGGGGTCCCTGGTGGTGCTGGGTGTATCCAGGAGCTTGGGGGGAGCATGGGATGGGGTCCCTGGTGGTGCTGGGTCTATCCAGGAGCTTGAGGGGAGCATGGGATGGGGTGCCCAGTGGTGCTGGGGGATCCAGGAGCTTGGGGGGAGCATGGGATGGGGTCCCTGGTGGTGCTGGGTGTATCCATGGGCCTGAGGGGAGCATGGGATGGGGTCTCTTTGAAGGGCTGCCCCCCAAAACCAGGGTACACCAGCCTGAAGACCCCTTCCTGAGGCACAGGCTGGTGCCCACCTTCAGCTTGTAGGTCCTGAGCTCGTAGATGTTGGGTCCCTGGCGGGGCTGGGGCTCGTTCCAGAAGCTGAACTCCAGCAGCAGCTGGTTCCTGCGGGACAGCAGCATGCGGCTCCTCTCCTTGCGGAACTCCAGGTACTCCTGGGGACAGCCCGGGGTCACGGGGGTCACGGGGGTCACAGGGGTGACAGGGACAGGCCCTGTGGGGCACAGGGGGGGTCCCCAGCCCGGCGTTACCTTGTTCTGCCTGAGCTTGCTCATGCAGTCCATGAGCGCCGGGTACCCGCCCGAGAAGCGCCACAGGTGCACTGCAAAGAGGGGAGGGGTGGGCAAGGGGTCCTGGTCACTCTGGGTGACACTGGGACCCTCTGGGTGACACTGGGACCCTCTGGGTGACACTGAGTGTCATTGAGTCCCACTGAGTGTCACTGAGGGAACCCCAAGATGGTGAACAGTGGAGGACACTCTCCCATCCCCGGGGTATAGAAGGACAGCCAGGCTGATCCCTGGGGGACAGAAGGACAGCCAGGCTGATCCCCAAAGGTACAGAAGGACAGAAGAATAGCCAGGCTGATCCCCAAAGGTACAGAAGGACACAAGAACAGCCAGGCTGATCCCCAAAGGTACAGAAGGACACAAGGACAGCCAGGCTGATCCTGGAGGTACAGAAGGACAGAAGGACAGCCAGGCTGATCCCTGGGGGCCAGAAGGACACAAGGACAGCCAGGCTGATCTCCTGCAGCACAGGAGACGCTGGAACAAGGACAGAAGATGGGGTGGACTCTCAGCAGGAGTTAATCCAAGGTTTATTTCAGGACCCCCACAAACCTCAGGGAGCTCCTGCTGAGAGCCCTGGGAGAGGGGCCAAGGTTACATTGAAAGGGAGGTGGAAATTTAAAATAGATAACATTTACTGACCAATGAGTGACCCTGAGGGATGGGCACTGGGAATGGACATTTAGGACAGGATTTGGGGTAACACTTGGTAGGGGGGGTGACCCCTGGCCTCTGGGTGATCACTTGACATCCTGGATGGAAAGTTCTGGCTGGAGGGGATGGGATGGTGAGTGACTGACCCAGAGCCAGGGTGGGGATTTGGGGATGATCCCAGCAAAGGGAAGGGATTGCACAGGCAAAAGGACAGGGTAGAGATCCCAAAAACCATATGGGAAAAATACTGGGATACAAAACCAAAACTGTTACAAACTGTTACAAAGTATAAAAACACACTGCAACAGAGGGGAAGCAGCGCCCCAAAACCCCACCAGGGTCCGTGTCTGTGGCAGCAGGGGCTGCCTGGCCTCACCTGCCTGGTCCTGCTCGCCGTACCACGTGTTCCAGTTGCCCACCAGGTCACAGGGGTAGTCGGGGTCCGAATGCAGCTTGGGCAGCACCTCCTCTCTGTGGGGCACAGAGGGGCCAGTGGGGTGGGGGCAGCACCCCAAACCCTCCCAGTGTCCCTCTGTGCCCTCCCAGTGCCCCTCTGTGCCCTCCCTAATCCCCCCAGTGCCCCTCTGTACCCTCCCAAACCCCCCAGTGCCTCTCTTTGCCCTCCCAAACCCTCCCAGTGCCTCTCTTTGCCCTCCCAAATCCCCCCAGTACCCCTCTGTACCCTCCCAAACCCCCCAGTGCCCCGCTGTGCCCTCCCAAACCCTCCCAGTGCCCCTCTGTGCCCTCCCAAACCCTCCCAGAGCCCCTCTGTGCCCACCCAAACCACCCCAGTGCCCCGCTGTGCCCTCCCAAACCCTCCCAGTGCCCTCCCAAACCCCCACAGTGCCCCTCTGTGCCCTTCCAGTGCCCCTCTGTGCCCTCCCAAACCCCCTCTGTGCCCCTCTATGCCCTCCCAAACCCTCCCAGAGCCCCTCTGTGCCCACCCAAACCCCCTCAGTGCCCCTCTGTGCCCTCCCAAACCCTCCCAGTGCCCCTCTGTGCCCCTCCAAACCCTCCCAAACCCCCTCTGTGCCCTCCCAAACCCTCCCAGTGCCCCTCTGTGCCCGCCCAAACCCTCCCAAACCCCCTCAGTGCCCCCCTGTGCCCTCCCAAACCCCCTCAGTGCCCCCCAGTGCCCCTCTGTGCCCTCCCAAACCTCCTCAGTGCCCCTCTGTGCCCCCCCAGCGCCCCTCTGTGCCCTCCCAAACAGGACCTGGCACAGCCTGGGGGATGCATCCATTCCCCAGGGAGGGAAACTGAGGCACAGAACAGGGGACACACATCCACCCAGGAGCTCCAGGAGCCCTCCCACCCCTGCCAGTCCAGAAGAGCCCCCCCAAAACCCCGCTGGGAGGCCTGGGAGGCCCCTCAGTGTGCTCACGTCAGCTTGTTGTAGGCTTCCAGGCACTCCGGCTTCACGTTGTGAACTGCAGGGACAGGAGAGAGGGCTGGGAACGGGGCAGGGAGCCGGGAACGGGGCAGGGAGCCGGGAATGGGGGTCCCAGGGGTCCCGGGGGAGGCACACTCCAGCTGTGCCTGCCCTCCTCCCAGGAGCAGCAGCACTCACACTGGATCTTGTAGAGGTTGCTGGTCTCCTTCTTGGACAGGAGGTTGGAATGCGCGTCCTTGCGCGGATCCACCTTGTGCACGAACAGCGAGCGGAACCAGCTGCCCTCCACATCCCGGGAGAACCCCCTGAGGGACACCGGCAATCACCGGCAATCAGGGTCCCGAGGCCTCACTGCCAGTCCTGCCTCTGCTTTTCGGCCTCCAGGGAGCCCCGGGGCTCCACGGGCTCCTGCTCAGTTCGCACTGGGAGCCCTGTCCCAGTCTGGGCTGGCTCTGTCCCCAGTTCCAGTCTGTCCCCTGCACCCACAGGGGGTGGCCGTGCTGCCCAGCAGAGCAAGGACACTGCTGTGGGGTGCGGGACAAGGGGGGCACCCCACTGCAGCCACAGTGACCCCTCCATGGGCAAGGGGACACGGGGACACCCCCCATGGGATCTCCTGGACCCAGGGGCTGCTCCAGGGTTGGTGACCCCTCCAGGGGCAAGGGGCAGCCCCCAGCCCGTTCCCCGGGGCTCCCCAGCAGCCCCAGCGGTGGCTCCGCTGTCCGGAGAAGGTCGGGCAGCGGCGGGGGAGGGACGGGGCCCCTCGGGTCCGAGCTGCGGCCAGACCTTTGTCCCCGGCGAGGCAACGACCGTGGGGCCACTGCGGGGGCCGCCCGCCGGCTCGGGGAGGGCAGCGGGGTCCGGGCAGGGCTCGGGGGGCTCGGGGGGCTCGGGGTGCCCGCCCGGGGGGACGCGGGGTGCAGGGGGGATCAGGAAGCCCGGGGGAGCGGGGTGCGGGGTCCCCTCCCGGGGCGATGCGGGGCCAGGGGTGGGGCTCAGGGCTATCAGAACGGGGGATACGGGTGTGCCGGCCCGGGGGGATGCGGGGTGCGGGGGAATGGGGGCAATCAGGGGAGAGGGATGCGGCTGATGCCGACAGCGGGGAAGATCCTGGGCCGGAATGGCTCAGAGGTGGGGTCTCCACCCGGGGGATGCGGGGAGCAGGAGGGATGCGGGGTGCGGGGGAGCTGCAGGGTGCGGGGGGAGGATGCGGGGCGTCCCCGCCGGGGGAGATGCGGGCAGCGGGGTGGGAGGATGGGGGAGCCGGGGATGCCGCGGGGGCTCTCAGGGCGGGGGTTCCCGGGGTCCCCGCCCCCGCGGGGGTCCCCACTCACCGCGCGCCCCGCGGGGCCGCGCCCGCGCCCCCGCCCCGCAGCCGCCGCAGCGCCGCGCTCCCGCCGCGCGCTCCCGCCGCCGCCATCTTCCGCACCGCGGCGGGGCCGCGCGCCGCGCGTGCACGCCGGGCCCCGCCCCCCCGGGCCCCCGGCCACGCCCCCTCAGAAGCTGGCCTGCAGCAGCGTGATCCTGATTGGCCGCCCGGCCACACCTTCTCGCGCCCGGCCACGCCCCCCCGCCCCCTCCCGCCGCCGCCGCGACGCCTCATTGGATGCCGGAGCGGGGGCGGTGCCCGCGGACTGGGCGGTGCTCGGCAGCCAATCAGAAGAGGCGGATGGAGAGCTCGGTGGCTGATTGGTCCCGATGTCTCGCTCCGGAGGGGGCTCAGGCGCGGCTCCAGGGGGGCGGGGCTTCCTCGGGCTGCGCCCTGGGGAGGCGGGGCCAGATTGGGCGGGGCCGCTCGGTCAGGGGGCGTGGCCGGGGCGCGGCCGGGGCGTGGTCGGGGCTCACCTGCGGGCGCGTTCTCGGGGTGTCCCCGCCGCCCCCCAGGCGTGTCCCCGGCCCTGGGGGGACTTCCCCGGGCCGGGGGCTCCTCCTGGGCTTGGAGCACCTGCGGGAGGGCACAGGGAGCGCTGCTCCGGCCGGACCCGGACCTGCCCCTGCCCCAGAACCCCCTGTGCCCCATTGCCCCCTCTGCCCCAGCCCCCCTCTGCCCACAGCCCCGCCCTGCCTCATTGCCCCTTCTCTCAGCCCCCCAGCCCCCCCCAGGCCGATAGCCCCCCTTCTGCCCCACAGCCCCCCATTTTGCCCCATAACCCCTTCCCTTCTCTCAGTCTCCCCGCTCTGCCCCATAACCCCCCCTCTCCACACGGATCTGCACCACAATCACCCCAGTACCCGCCCCTGTCATATTTCCCCTCATTTCAGTCCTCACCTCGCTGTGGGGCAGCGGAGGGAGTGGGGGGCAGCACGGAGGGGACACGGGTGGGTCCCCGAGCCCCTGCCCCGTGGCCTGCGTGGGCAGTGGGGGCTCGGCAGGATCCGCACCCCGCAGTTCCTGGAGCCCCCGCTGGGAGAGCGAGCGGGCCGAGCTGGGAAAGGGGGGGAAACAGGAGTTAAAGGGTTAACTGCCCCCAGAACCCCGCCAAAGCCCGCCCTGTGACCCCCACAAACCCCCCCGAGGTTCCTCAGACCCTCAAATTCTCCAACCTCCTCCTGCCGCCTGGGACCCCCCCAAACCCCTCCAGACCCAGCCCTTCTGTGTGCCCCCCTCCACACACAGATCCAGGCCCCCCGTGCCCCACTTACCTGGGCAAAACCGATACCCCCCGGTGCCCCTCGGTGCCTCCCACTCACCCGGGCAGCACCTATGTCCCCCGTGCCCCGCCGTGTCCCCCGTGCCCCACTCACCCGGACAGGGCCGCTTCCCCCGTGCCCCCCAGTGCCCGTCGATGCCCCCCGGTGCCCCCCGTGCCGCACTGACCCGGGAGAGCCGATACACCCCATGCGCCCGGTGCCCCCCGTGCCGCAAAGCCCTGGGCAAGGCTGACACCCCCCGATGCCCCCCGGTGCCCTGCGGTGCCCCCCGTGCCCCCCGTGCCCCACACCCCCAGGCAGAGCCGATACCCCCCCCCGTGCCCCCCGTATCCCACACCCCCGGGCAGGGCCGATGTCCCCCGCTGCCCCCCGTGCCCCCCTGACCCAGGCAGGGCCGATAACCCCCGGTGCCCCCCGTGCCCACCGTGCCCCACTGACCCGGGCAGCGCCGATGCCCCGCAGTGCCCCTCGGTGCCCCCCGTGCCCCCCGTGCCCCACTGACCCGGGCAGGGTCGTTCCCCCCGTGCCCCACTGACCCGGGCAGCGCCGATGCCCCGCAGTGCCCCGCAGTGCCCCCCGTGCCCCCTGGTGCCCCCCGTGCCCCGCTCACCCGGGCAGGGCCGATGTCCCTCAGTGCCCCTCGGTGCCCCCCGTGCCCCACTGACCCAGGCAGGGCCGATAACCCCCGGTGCCCCCCGTGCCCACCGTGCCCCACTGACCCGGGCAGCGCCGATGTCCCGCAGTGCCCCTCGGTGCCCCCCGTGCCCACCGTGCCCCACTGACCCGGGCAGCGCCGATGCCCCGCAGTGCCCCCCGGTGCCCCCCGTGCCCCACTGACCCGGGCAGCGCCGATAACCCCCGGTGCCCCCCGTGCCCCCCGTGCCCCGCTCACCCGGGCAGCGCCGATGCCCCCCGGCGCAGGGCACAGACCCAGGCGCGCAGCTCCTCGGCGCTCTCGGTGCCCAGGCAGTACGTTCGCATCCCGGCGTGCTCAGCCTGGCAACGGGGGATCCCTGCTAGACCGGGCTCAGGTGTCGGGGTCCCGTCCCCCCTCCCCGATTGGGGGTCCCGGGGAGCCGGCGCTGACCGTGAACAGGAACGGGGGGGCGCGGGGGGCGCGGGGGGCGGCGGGCAGGACGCGGATCTCGTAGCCGGGCAGGGGGAGACCGCCCCGAACCTGCTGCTCGCTGCTGTCTGGGGGCACAGGAGGGGCACAATGGGGGCACCAGAGACCCCATCTGCACCCCGAGATCGCCAGCACCATCGGGGGGATGCCGGGGACCTCCTCTGATGCCCCCGAACCTCCCGGGGTTAGACCAGAGCTTAGAACCCCACCAAGGACCTGTTCAAGCCTCCAGGGAGCCCCGATCCTGGGGAACCCCTGATCCGCCCAGAGACCCCCAAAGCCCAGGAATTCCCAGAGACCCCAAATCCCCGGGGGATCCCTGACCCACCCAGAGACCCCAATCCCCAGGAATTCCCAATGCTCCAGAGACCCCAAATCCCCGGGGCATCCCTGACCCACCCAGAGACCCCCAAATCGCCCAGGGATCCTGGATCCCACTGGGATCTCTGACTGCCCCAGGGACCTCCAACACCCCAGGGACCCCCAATCCCCCGGGATTCCTGGTCCTCCAAGGAGTGCCCAACACCCCAGGACCCCCCAGTCCTCCCCAATATCCCAGGGACCCCCAATCCCCCCGGATTCCTGGTCCTCCAAGGAATGCCCAACATCCCAGGGACCCCCAATCCTCCCCAATATCCCAGGGACCCCCAATCCCCTGGGATTCCTGGTCCTCCAAGGAGTGCCCAACACCCCAGGACGCCCCAGTCCCCCCCAATGACCCAGGGACACCCCGGGATCGCTGCCTCCAGGTCCCCCAAGCCCCCCCGGGTGTCCCCAGCCCCCCGTGCCCCCTCACCCCGGTAGTAGTAGAGGCACAGATCCACCAGCACAAACCAGCGGCGCTTCCAGAGCCGCAGCCCCGAGCTGTCCTGGGAAGGGATGGAGGGGGAGAACGAGGGCTGAGCCCCCCCGGGACCCTCTGCTGCCCCAGACCCCTCAATCCCTTCTGATCCCCCTCCATTCTCCTCACTCCCCCAGACCCACAAACCCCACAACCCCCGGCACCCTCTCCCATCCCACACCCCATAACCACCCCGCACTGCCCCATCTGACCGTGTGTGTCTGATCTCCCCAAAACCCCCAAACCCCATAAACCCCAGCACCCTCTTCCATTCCACAGCCCATAACTGCCCCATCTGACGGTGTCTCTGATCTCCCCAAAGCCCCCAAACCCCACAACCCCCGGCACCCTCTTTCATCCCACACCCCATAATTGCCCCACACTGCCCCATCTGACCATGTGTCTGATCTCCCCAAATCCCCCGAAACCCACAACCCCCGGCACCCTCTCCCATCCCACACCCCATAACCGCCCCACACTGCCCCATCTGATCGTGTGTCTCTGATCACCCCAAAGCCCCCAAACCCCATAACCCTCCCTCACCTCCCACTGACCCCCCAACTCCCTCTGATTCCCCCCAACCCCACATCCACCCCATGACCCCCTGACACTCCAGACCCCCCCCAACCCCCTACACCCTCCCCAAAGCCCCAGGTCCCCCCCAAAGCCACAAACCCCTCAGAATCCTGCACCTCAAATTCCACAACCCCTGGCATCCTCTTCCACCCCAGACCCCGTAACCACCCCGCACTGCCCCATCTGACCGTGTGTCGGATCTCCCCAAATCCCCCAAACCCCACAACCCCTGGAACCCTCTTTCATCCCAGACCCCATAACCGCCCCACTGGTCTGACTGTGTGTCTCTGATCTCCCCAAAGCCCCCAAACCCCACAATCCCCAGCACCCTCTCCCATCCCACACCCCATAATTGCCCCACACTGCCCCATCTGACTGTGTGTGTCTGATCTCCCCAAATCCCTCAAACCCCACAACCCCCAGCACCCTCTTTCATCCCACACCCCATAACTGCCCCACTGGTCTGACCGTGTGTCTCTGATCTCCCCAAATCCCCCGAACCCCATAACCCTCCCTTCACTGACTCCCCAACTCCCTCTGATCCCCCCCTAAGCCCCACATCCACCCCATGACCCCCTGACACTCCAGACCCTCCCAACCCCCCGCACGGCCCCGGGTCCCCCCAAAACCCACGACCCCCCCAGAATCCCGCACCTCAACCCCCAGAGAGCCCCCGAGCCCCCTGCCCACGCCCACTCCTCACCTGCTTGTGCAGCCAGCCCTGCATGGCGGGGGGGGTGCGGGGGTCCCTCCGCAGCGCCTGCTCCCCCTTCCCAAAGGCGTGGACCCTCGGCACGGGCCGGCAGGGCTGGGCAGGGCAGCGGGGTCACCCAGGAAGGGACCCCCACAGCCCCCACCCCTCCCACCCCGATTTATCTTTGTAGCCCCCGCAGCTGCCCAGAGCTCCCCCGTTGTGCCCCACAAGTCCCTATGGATTGCTGTGCTCCCCCGTGCACCCCAATTCTCCACACGCCCCCCTGGGGTGCCCGGGGTTCCCCAAACCCTCCCCTACAACCCCTACAACCCCACAGCCCCCGTGGTTCCCCAGTTCCCCCCACGCCCCCACCCCTTTGCCCACCTGGGTGCGGGGGCCGGCGGGGCCGGGGTCCCTGCGGGCGGGGCCGGCGCTTTCTGCCATGGGGGGTCCTGCGGAGGCAGCGGGGGGCCGGGGGGGTCCCCATCAATGTCCCCATTGTCCCCGCGGGGACAGAGGCCCCGTTCTTCCCGCTGCGGGGGCGGGGGCTGCTCCCGGACGCCTGGGTCCCCCCGGGGGTGTCGGGGGGAATTCTCGGCTCCCGCTGCTCCCTTCCCCCTCCTGCTCCCGCCGGTCCCCCTGTGCTGGTCCCGGTTTCTGTCCCAGTAACCCTGAGCTGGTCCCAGTTCCCACCCCAGTAACCCTGAAGTGATCCCAGTCCCATCCCAGTAACCCTGAACTGGTCCCAGTCCCATCCCAGTAACCCTGAACTGATCCCAGTTCTACCCCAGTAACCCTGAAGTGATCCCTGTCCCATCCCAGTAACCCTGAAGTGATCCCAGTTCTATCCCAGTAACCCTGAACTGGTCCCAGTCCCATCCCAGTGACCCTGAGCTGGTCCCAGTTCCATCCCAGTAATCCTGAACTGGTCCCAGTCCCATCCCAGTAACCCTGAACTGGTCCCAGTCCCATCCCAGTAACCCTGAGCTGGTCCCAGTCCCATCCCAGTAACCCTGAGCTGGTCCCAGTCCCATCCCAGTAACCCTGAGCTGGTCCCAGTCCCATCCCAGTAACCCTGAACTGGTCCCAGTTCCCATCCCAGTAACCCTGAACTGGTCCCAGTCCCTCCCGTGCCGGTCCCAGTTTCTGTTCCGTTCCCCCGTGCTCGTCCCAGTTCCCAGCCCGTTATCCCACACGGATCGGGGTCGGTCCCGTCCCCTTGCGCTGGTGACAGGTCACAGCCGCCGTCCCATCATCCCAGTGCCGGTCCCGGGTCCGTTACCGCGGCCGGTTCTGCTCCCAGCGCCGCCCGGTGTCCCGCTATGGGTGCCGGTCCCGTCCCGTTGCGCCGCGTTGCTCCCGGTGCCAGTCCCGGTGCCAGTCGCAGTCCCGATCCCGATTCCAATCCCAGTCCTAGTCCCGGTCCCGGTCCCACAGTCGCGGTCCCCGTCCCGGTCCCGGTCGCAGCCGCAATCCCGGTCCTCGTCCCAGTCCCAGTCCCGGTCCCAGCCGCAATCCCGGTCCCAGTCCCGTTCCCAGTCTCACTCTCAGTCCCAGTCCCGGTCCTGCCCCGTGTCTCCGGTCCTGCCCCGTGTCCCCGCCCGCCCCGGGCGCCGGTCCCAGTCTCTGCCCCCACCCACGATCCCGGACACCCGGGTGGCCCCGGGATCGCGTGGGTCCCCTCGCCCCGGCAACCACCGAGCGGGCAGCAGCCGGTGTGCCCCAGGGAACCCCGTCCTGGGGTGCTGGGGACACCCGTGACACCGGCTCTCCCACGGCACTGGGGAGACCCACGGCAACGGGGACACCGCACACGGGGGACACCGGGACACGGAGACACGGGGGACACGGTGTCCCTCGTGTGCGGTGTCCCCGTGTCCCCGTGTTTCGGTGTCCCAGAGTCTCCCGTGTCCTCGTGACCCGATGTCCCCACGTCCCCCTTGTCCCTGTGTCCTGGTGTCCCCGTGTCCCGGTTGTCACGGTGTCCCGGTGTTCCCCGAGTCCTCCGTGTCCCGGTGTCCCCGTGTCTCCCTGTCCCGGTGTCCATGTGTCCCGGTGTCCCCGTGTCTCCCTGTCCCGGTGTCCATGTGTCCCGGTGTCCCCGTGTCCCCCCTGTCCCGGTGTCCCCACGCCGGGTCCCGGTGCTCGTCCCCGCGAGCAGAGCGCTCCGCCCGCCGCCAGGGGGCGACACCGCCCCGCCCAATCGCTTCCTCACACCCTCTTCATGGCCCCGCCTCACCCCGCCCCTTCCCTTGAGCGGCATCCTCTCTACCCAATCACAGCCGGGCCTCCTCCCGCCTCTCCATCGCACTCCTTTCTATTGGCTAGATGGTGCAGCGGGGGCGGGCGCACAGCTCGGCGCGGCCAATAGCACAGCGGCGGGGGCGTGGCTAGGCCGCCATGGCGCCGCCGCCGCGCTGACCGCGCTGCGCCGCCATGGCCGGGGCCATCGCGTCCCGCATGAGCTTCAGCTCCCTCAAGCGCAAGCAGCCCAAGACCTTCACGGTGCGCATCGCCACCATGGACGCCGAGATGGAGTTCAGCTGCGAGGTGACGGCCCGCGCGGTGCGGGGCTCCCGTGAGGGGGACGGGCCCCCCAGAGCCCCCTCCCGGTCCCCCAACCCTCCGCCGGTTCCCGGGGCCGGCAGCGGCACTGCCTTGGTTTGGTTATAAATGGCGTTATCCTGCTGGGATTTTGGTTATAATTGCACATAATTCTGGTTATAATCCGGCTTTGTTTTGGTTTTTTTTTTAGTAGTAATTCACCTTTGGTTATGAACCGGTGTAATTTGGTTTTACTTTGGGCATAACTTGGCTTTGTTTTGGTTGTAATTCAGTGTTACTGTGTGTGTAATCCAGTTACATCCTGGTTATAGTTTGGCTTTAATTTTGTTATCATTAATCCTTATTATGTGTGTAATTCAGCATTGTTTTGGTCATAAATTGGCTTTTTTTCTGGGTATACTTTGGCTTTAGCCTGGGTATAATTTGGCATTATTCTGGTTATTATCCATCCTATACTTTGGTTATAATGTAGTTTTTATTCTGGCAATAATCCATCTTCACTCCAGGTGTAATTTAGCTGTATTTGGGTTACAATTTGGCTGCATTCCGTTTACAATTCAGTCTTATTCTGGGTGCAATTTGGCATTATTGTGTTTATAATTCATCCTGTACTTTGGCTATAATTCAGCTTCACTCGGGGTATAATTCAGTTTTATCCTGGTTATAATTCAGCTTTATTCTCATTACAATCCAGCTTCCTTTGGGTTTTAATCCACGGTGCTGTCCAAGTCACCACCACACTGTGGCTGTCACAGGGCTCGAGGAATCCCAGTGCCAAGGCTTGAACCCACAGGAATCCAACTCCCCAGTGCTCCACAAACGCCCAAGAACAGAATTTTGGCGTTTTCCTGAGCTCTTAGCTCACCATGAGGCCGAGGGATGCTCCAGGGGGTTGGGCCTGGCTTTTCTGTGATAATTTCCCTTTTTGGGGCCCTTGGAACTTTGTAAAACCTTCTCCCAGGGTGTCGCTGCCAGACCCTGGGATGTGCTGTGCTTTTCCAGCTGATCCTGAGGGCTTGGCCCCACAGCCACCCAAACCCCAACTCTGCATTTCACAGTTTATATTTCATTATCCTGACCCAAACCCTGAGGGAATCCCGGCGCCCATCAGCCAAGGGGAGTTTGCCATCGCCGATTTCCTGGCTCTGGGATTCTGCTGGAGCCCTGAAGAAGTTCCTGCTTTTCCTGGGGATTGAGGATTCGCTCCGGGCAGCCCTGTGAGCTTCCCACTTGCAGCAGAGTGGGAATGTCCTGGCTCTGCTGTTCCTGCCTTCCCGAGGCTGCTGGTGGAAAGTGAATCGTTGTGAATTTCAGTGCTGTGGCCGGGTGTGATTTCCCCGTGCTGGGATCGGGGCGTGTGTGCAGCCAGGAGGCAGCACTGCAGAGAGACTTGTGCAGCTGGAAGGGGCTCAGGAGCTGCTGAGGGTTCCTTGTGCTGGGGGGATGCAGGGATTCAGGAGACAGGAATTCAGGCCTCATCCTTCAGTGTGGAATATTGGGGTAGGAGAGGGGATGGATGGATGGATGGATGGATGGTTGGATGGATGGATGGATGGATGGATGGATGGATGGATGGATGGATGGATGGATGGATGGATGGAGGTGGGTGATGGAGCTGTTTCACACCTTGCAGTTGAGGAGTGAGTTTCATGGAATTATGGAATGGTTTAAGTGGGAAGGGACCTCAAAGCCCACCCAGTGCCACCCCTGCCATGGCAGGGACACCTCCCACTGTCCCAGGGTGTCCCAGCCCCAGTGTCCAGCCTGGCCTTGGGCACTGCCAGGGATCCAGGGTGGGCACCCTGTGCCAGGGCCTGCCCACCCTGCCAGGGAACAATTCCCAATTCCCAATATCCCATCCATCCCTGCCCTCTGGCACTGGGAGCCATTCCCTGTGTCCTGTCCCTCCATCCCTTGTCCCCAGTCCCTCTCCAGCTCTCCTGGAGCCCCTTCAGGCCCTGCCAGGGGCTCTGAGCTCTCCCTGGAGCCTCCTCCTCTCCAGCTCTCCCAGCCTGGCTCCAGCCCTGGAGCATCCCTGTGGTTTCCTGGCTTTGCTGCAAGCTCAGGGCAGCCCAGCTGGAGGTGTGGGTTTTACCCAAGCCCCCTCTGAGCAGGGCAGCTCCCAGGCTGGATCTCTGTGCCTGGTTTTGTGTTACCCTGGGGAGGCTCCGGGCAAAGCTCCTGGTTGTGCTGGCTGTGCAGAAGCCCCTGGGACAGAGGGATCAGACACACCTGGAGTGGCTGGGCTGGGAAGGTGGCCCAGGGAAGGGCTCAGCTTGCTCTGCACCCACAGTGAGAGCCAGGAGTGGGGTCTGTGCCCTCCTGAGAGCCAGTGGGGTGGGAGAGCTGATTATCGGGACAGACTCAGGGAACCTGGCCTGTATGCCAAGGTTTGCCAGCAGAGTGAGCAGCACTGTTTATTTCTGTGTGCTTTGAGGTGCCTTGGGGCAGCAAGGAGAGGGAAATCTGCCTCACAAACACTTGAGGGGATCAGTGGAAGGAGGTGCAGTGGGAATCTGCAGTTTGGGGGCTCTTGGGATGGGTTTTTGTGGCCTGTGAGTGGCACCAGGTGCTGATGTGACCGTGTTCACAGGGGCTCTTGGGTGAGGGAAGAGATGAGGATGTGACTCCATGTTTCAGAAGGCTGATTTATTATTTTATGATATATGTTACATTAAAACTATACTAAAAGAATAGAAGAAAGGATTTCATCAGAAGGCTGGCTAAGAATAGAATAGCAAAGAATGATAACAAAGGTTTGTGGCTTGGGCTCTCTGTCCAAGCCATCTGACTGTGATTGGCCATTGATTAGAAACAACCCCATGAGGCCAATCACAGATGCACCTGTTGCATTCCACAGCAGCAGATAATCAATGTTTACATTTTGTTCCTGAGGCTTCTCAGCTTCTCAGGAGGAAACATCCTCAGGAAAGGATTTTCCATAAAAGATGTCTGTGACATGCTGACAGGGACAGGGAGCTGCTGCTCTCTTGGATGTCTGGAGTTGGTTTTCAGTGGTCCCTGGGGGTTCCTCCAGCTCAGGATATTCCATGATTCCATGATCCATGGAGACTCCCCTTCTTCCTCAGTGCTCATTTTTCAGTCTGCTCCCTAGAAATCCCCAGCTGTGCATTTTAAGGGATTAAACCTGCTTTGCATCTGTTTATTCTGCAGTTGATGTCTCTAAATTGAGCCTAAACCTAAAATAATTCCTAGAAATGAAATCTTAATCTTTCGCACACGGCGATGCAGATTAATAATCACTGTTGGGTTTTCACTTTAAAGACTTCAAATTTGTTTGGGGAAATCTTGGAGGCACGAAGCGAGTGTCTTCCTTTTGTTACTTCCATCTCAGAGGTTTGAGCTGTACCTAATTAATTGATAACATCTGGAGGAAGGGTAGGCATTTGCATAGCTCTTGAATCCCTGTGCTGAAGCATCCCCAGCTGCCTCACCTTCCTGAGAGCCTTGGGTGCCTCTTCCCTGGCACAGGGTGCCCACAGAGGCTGTGGCTGCCGCTGGAAGTGTCCAAGGCCAGGTTGGAGAGGCTTGGAGTACCCTGGGATAGTGGAAGATATCCTTGTTCAAGGCAGGGAGGTGGAACAAGATGGGATTTCAGTCCCTTCCCACCCAAACCATTCCATGAGTGCTGGGGAAGATGGAACAGGAAAGCCTTATAAATGTGATTGGCTGGCAAAAGATTTTGAGAATATGGAAACTGTAAGTGAGATTGAAATGAAAGCAAGCTTTGAGATACCTCAGTTACTGAGCAACTGGAAAACAATGGCATGGCCAGCTGAAGGTGATCCCCTTTTGATGGAACAACACCCTCTGCTTGCAGACAGGCCCAAGGGTCAGAGCAGACCCTGCAGCTTGGCAGAAGGGCCCAAAGAGGAGTTTTTAGGGTTTAAAATGTAACACAGTGTGGTGATGTAATGATTCTTATAGGCTGTATGTAAATGCTATGGGATTTGTATCTTGTACTAGATTGGTTAGTGAGAATTAGAATATTCAACACAGAAGAAGATTTATTGTATTGTAACGGGAACCTCACTCTCTTACCCTTTTACTCTCTCTTACCCTTTTACTCTCTTACCCCTTTTGCTCTCTCACCCTCTCATCCTCTCTGCCCCTCTCTTCTCTCAGCCCTGCCCCAGCTGTGTTTGGCAGCTCCCAGCAGGGCCCTGCACCCAGGCCCTCTGCAATGAACCCCAAGTTCCTGACCTGGCTCAGAGATCTCTGCTCTCTGTCCATCCCCACCGTGCTACCCCCGATGCTCCCACACATGAGTTACTCAGCAATGAAATCCCTGTGGTGTTTCTGAGCCCACATCCAGAGCACTGTTTATCCCACATCTCTGGGATGCTGCAGCTGATGTCAGGTTGGTCTCTCCCCCTGCCATGTGCAGTTTTTCCCCTCTCACAGCCAAGTTCCCTGGCTGGTGGGAGAACCCCTCCATCTGTATTTTGGTCTCCTGGGTGTCTTTCCCAATTTCTTCCTCTTGCTCAGCCCTGTTAGTGTCTCTTCTTCTCAGAGCCATGGTCCATTTTCCAAGGGTGTGTTTTTCCCTTTTTGTTGTGTTGTGATATTGGGCTTGAATCCTGCAGGGATGATCACTCCATCAAGGTGCAGCTCGCTGCCCAGCTGCTTCCCAACCTTTATCTTTTGATGTCTTAAAAATGAATTGGAAAAGCTTTACAGCCAGCCTGGAGAAACAGCTTAAGTGTTCAAGCAGTGAGAAAAGCAGGTTTGTGCTGATGTATTTGCTGTCTAAACATGCATCCAGTTATTGCTTTGGTGCTTAAGCTGTTCCTCTCTGTCCAGAGGATAATCCTGGTTGGAAGGGATCTTTATTTTAGCCCAGTGCCCCTCTCAGTGCAGGGCCAGTTGGATGAGGTTGGATGTAAAACCCTTGTAAGTAGAAGAGTCCTGATTTTGGCCACACGTGGCCGAGTGCTGTCCCTTTGTCACCACACACAGGAGCTTGTGTGGCTGAGCTGCAAAGCTCATCTTCTGGAACAGGAACAGCCAAGGATTTGGTGGGGGAAATCTGGGTGGAAATGAGTTTTTGAGGAAGAGCTGGTGCAGTAAATCCGAGCTGAGTTTTGAGCTGTGTCCAGTCACTGCACCAAAATAAAAAGGCAGGAGGAGGAAGTCAGGGAGTGCAATGCCCTTGGCTTCCTTCTGCATTGCAGGATACTTGGAAATGGGTTTATAAAGATCCATACATTCCCAATTTCAGCAGCAGGGTGCTGGTAGGGACAGTGACCTCTTGATGCTGCAGAGCTTCTGTGAGTGGACACAAACTTAACAGGAAAAGAGCAGTCTGTGTGCAGGGACAGCTGTTTGGAAAAGCTGAGAGAAATAATCCCCCTCAGCTACAACATGATCCCAGATAAATTGTTGGGATAGCAGCTGTCAGGTCAGTGTTCTGTTCCTCCATGTGCCTGTGTGTCCTGATCTTGTGCCAGCACTCATGAGGATGTTCTGCTCTCTTTGAATGTGAGACACAGCAGGAAAGGGCTGTTTCCTCACTCATGTCTCGGAGGGGTTTATTCCCCAAAACCTCAGAATTTCTGATCCACACCAGTGACATTTGGGAGTTGGTGTTTTGGAGGTGTCTTGCTTGGTGCAGTTCATTTCCTTAGGTTGTGCTTGTGACTTGTGGCCATGGATCCTCTTTGGCTTTGGTGCCTCACCCTGCACCTGAGAAGTTCTCTGGATCCCCTGCTCCCACCACAAGCTTGCTCTTCCAAGCCAGTAGCAAACTCCTGTTGCTTCTTTCCAAGAACTGTTCAAAACTGCTGTCAATCCCCAGACTGTTAATTAATCCAGAGGAGAAGGAGGGAGGGCATTTGGGACATTATTTCTCTTTTGGTGTGCAGACTCAGTTTTGATGCTCTTTAATACCTCTTTTTTTTTTTTTTTTTTTTTTTTTCTTTGTACAGGCAGTGTCTTTCAAGTAGGTGGTTTTTGAAATTAAAGATACTTGAACAGGGAAGCAGCCCTGGGAATAATCTTGAAGCTGGGAGGCTGTGGGATCTCAGCACCTCAGGACTGATGTGCAGAGTCACCGAGACCACCCTTGGGGGGCTCGGGAGTCCTGGGATGTTGCCAGAAGTGTCTGGTGGCTGGACTTTGATCCTGCATGGGAGATGACACCTGTATGAGGATGGGAGGATTTCACTGGGGTGAATGGTGAAGGGATAAGTTAATTAGAGTGTGAAACACAGGGTTTAGGATTTCTGTACAGGGGGGTCTAAAGAAGTAAGATGGAGGAATTGGGGCGTGTCCTGTTCTTCTTCTTCTTCTTCTTGGCCTCCATCTTCTGTGGTGATGGTGGCACTTTGGGATTGGTTATTACTAAAAGTGCACTGGTTAATAAGGGTGAAAGGTATTGGGGAAAAATGATAAATATTGTACACGTAATTTTGGGTATAAAGATAGGTGACCGCCCTGGGGGCTCTCAGTGTGCTCATGGCTGGCTGCTGTGCAGACCTCTGTCGGGCCAAGAGAAAATCTTTTAGATAAACGATTAATAAACACCGAGACCGAGAAAAAACCTGAAGCCTTCTCTCGTCCTTTGGAGCACGGGCTGCCCAAGGCCACCCCGGGCCTTTCCAGGTCATTGAAACAGCCGAGAAACCGACAGGAGGCAGCACTGGTAGGGAATGACACAGCCTGGAGATGGGAAGAGAGGAATTTAACCTGGCATCACCCTGGGTGAGCCCCTGGCTGTCCCTCCCAGCCTGGCTGAGCTGAGTCCTGTCTGTGTTCAGAGCTCAGCAGTGTTGGGGGCTCCTCAGAGCAGCCCAGGCTGGGCTGGAACAGCCCCAGTCCATCAGGAATCAGCTCCTGCATGCAGGGAGGGCCTGGGGCTGTCCCTTCTGGGCAGGAGCAGTGCTGTGCTGCCAGTGTGTGAGTTACAGCTCTGTGCATCCTCAGCAGAGCTCCCTGCAGGATCCAAACCCTCCTTTTGTCCTCTTGGAGCTCCTTGCTCTGCACTGAGCTGCTGCTGGACCC
Organism: Melospiza melodia melodia; assembly: GCF_035770615.1. NCBI lineage: Eukaryota > Metazoa > Chordata > Aves > Passeriformes > Passerellidae > Melospiza > Melospiza melodia. Next base: position 2,777,288 of record NC_086213.1, on the reverse strand, counting down.
TGTAACTCTTCATCTGTGAGAGCCCAGCTTACAGGTGAGGTGAGGCTTTGGGACATGGAACCATGGAATGGTTTGGGTTGGGAGGGACCTTAAAGCTCATCCAGTTCCATCTTCTGCCGTGGATAGGGCAGATAGCTTTGTTGGTTTTTGTTTTTAAAAACTCCCAACAGCAGCAGTAAGAGTTGAGCAGGAATTTCAGTTGCTGCAGCCATTAAGGCCTGAGCCAATTCATCAGGGTTGCTACAGCCACTACCTCCCTCTCTTCCCTCAGCACTGCTCTGCCATGGAGCAAGGAAAAAATTGGTGGAGAAGTCAGAGAGCAGCAGGAGAGAGGAAGAGTATGGAAAAAGCAAAGAGTGAGCAGGTTCAGGGCTCTCAAAGGCACAGGATTGATATTTGGAACAAAGCATTTAACAGAATCATGGAACGGTTTGGGTGGGAAGGGAGCTTAAAGCTCATCCTGTTCCACCCCTGCCATGGCAGGGACACCTCCCACTGTCCCAGGGTGTCCCAGCCCCAGGGTCCAGCCTGGCCTTGGGCACTGCCAGGGATCCAGGATGGGCACCCTGTGCCAGGGCCTGCCCACCCTCCCAGGGAACAATTCCTAATTCCCAATATCCCATCCAGCCCTGCCCTCTGGCACTGGGAGCCATTCCCTGTGTCCTGTCCCTCCATCCCTTGTCCCCAGTCCCTCTCCAGCTCTCCTGGAGCCCCTTCAGGCCCTGCAAGGGGCTCTGAGCTCTCCCTGGAGCCTTCTCCTCCCCAGGTGAGCACCCCCAGCTCTCACACAGAGAGAGAGGCTCCAGCATCTCTGTGGCCTCCTCTGGACTCTCTCCAGCAGCTCCAAGTTCTTCCCATGCTGTGACCCCAGATCTGGAGGCAGCTCTGCAGGTGAGCTCTCACCTGAGCGGGGCAGAGGGCACATTGTCCCCAGCTGTTGTCCCCTGGCTCTGTCTGGTCCCAGCTCCTGTCCCTGGCGTTGCTGCTCCGTCTCAGTCTCGGGCAGACACCTCAGAACGTGCTTGGCTGCACCATCTGCCTGCTCACGCCTGGGCGCCTTCCTGGCCTCCTCGGTGGTTAACAGAAATAGGTTTTAATTAAAAGCTCATTATCAACTTGTCGTGTGGCATTAGTAAATAAAAATAACTTTTACAGCCCAGCCCTGTGACTCAGTAAGTGGCAATTGAAAATATTGGACATCGCTTTAGTTAAAACAAAATTGACGAATATTGCGTTTTTTGATTCCCTGTTTACTCCAAATGGGCTTTAAATCTAAAGAAATGGTTGTCTGTGGCACTGTGGTTATCATTCAGGTCCAGAAGGAGAAATAAGTGTGGTCTGCAGTCTCAAAATCATCTCCATTTCAGTTGTAAACTGTTGTGGCTGGGTGGTTTGGGCATCTCCTGTGGGATGGGGGTTTGGAATAGCTGCAGCCTGCATCCATTTCCTCATTCCCAGGGGGAGGGTGAGTGCAGGGATGCTCTGCTCAGGCTCAGCTCTCTCCCTTCCACCCTCTCCATCCCTGTTCCAGCGAAGAGGTGTTGTGTTCTCTCATTAAAATTTGATTCTAAACAGGAATAACTTCTCTCTGAGCACTTTTTCCTGGGGCTTGGTCCCCTTTTCCCAGCAGTCCTTTGGCTGTTGTGTCACAGCAGGGGCTCTTGCCTCTGTTTACATCCCCAGCATAGAGCTAACGCCTAATAAAATTATCTGCAAAGCAAAAAGCCATTTTCTGTGTTATTTACGGGTAAATTGGTGCAGTAAAATACTCTGTAAATGTGAGTCATTTCTGCAAGGTCGTGCCTTAACCTCATCCCATGGGTGGGGTGTGCAGAGGCTGCTGCTCTGGCTTTCCCTGGGAAGCAGCTCAGCCTTGGTGTCCTCTGCTCACTTTTTTGTGCCCTTACTGCCCACCCTGGTCCCAGGAAGAGCTGAAGCTCCAGGGGTTTGTGTTTGTGACGATGAGGAGCTGAGATCTTCATCTGTGCCCCCTGAGCAGAGCCAGGTTCTGTCCCCTGGAGTTTGGACACTCCCTTGTTCTCCCAGGAGAACCTCTTGTGTGAGCAACCTAAATATTAAATTAAACCATACCCTTTTGCCTCCCTTTCACAACATTTGACATTGTTGGAAGAAAAGCATCAGCTTGACAAGCTTTGGGAATCTCTTTTCTGTGTAGACCCCTGGCTCGGCCCTCTCTGTGCAGGCTTGTTGTATTCCCTTGTCCCTTGCTGCCCATTTTTTAGAACTGGGGAATATCCTGAGCAGGAAGGGACCCACAGGGATCATCCTGCCCAACAACCCCACCCTGTCCATCCCTGGCAGTGCTGCCCAAAGGCTCCTGGAGCTCTGGCAGCCTCGGGGCCGTGCCCATTCCCTGGGCAGCCTGGGCAGTGCCAGCACCCTCTGGGGGAAGAACCTTGCCTTGATTCCACCTAAACCTCCCAGCACAGCTCCATTCCCTGGCTTGCCCTCCCTCCTTGTCACCCCTGATGAGAGGACCAGACAAGCCTTCTGCTCAGTTTTGGAGCTGCTTTATCGAGGGGGGAGCCGAGGAGCAGTTGTGAAACTTGACAGAGAGGTTGTGCTCCGAAATAAATCGCGCAGTTGCCTGCGAGTTGGAAATGACTCCCGGTGCAGGTTAATAAATAATGCAAACCCTGTTAATAGATGCCAAATGCGCCGTCTCTGCCGGAGAAAAAGATGATGCCAATAATCTGGGCTGGAAATACTCAGTTCTAGCCATTGGCTGGAGAGTTTGCAGTGTTTAGTGCTGTTAATTTAAATGCTTTGCTGATAGATTGTAACCGCTCTGTACTTAGTAAAGAACACAAACAGCTCGGCGGAGTAACAGCCTGTTTCTAACACTCCTCATTCCCGTGTCCCTTCTGCAGCTCCTGAATCCCTGCAGCCACCCGTGCTGTGATCCTGCTAATGGGAAAGGAGCTGCAAATGTCAGAGGTGCTGCCTGCAGCACAGGCAGGGTGCTGGAGTGACGCATCCCTCTCTGTCCTGACGGTCACATTGAGGTTATCATGATGTAGCTTTTTGCTGGGAGATGGAGCTTTGTTACAGCATCGTGCCAGCCACCCCAGCATACGGCTGAGAAGGTTTTTTTTCTGCTCTGAGCTCCTTGGTTGTGTTTTCAGGAGCTCAGAATGGCTTGTAAAATCATCTTTGTGCTTCAGGTGTCACTTGAGTGCCGTGCAGGGAATGGTGTGACGGACACGGTGTGGATGGGAATGGCCAGCCTGTCCTGGCTGTCCCCCAGGCTCTTTGGACAGCAGCTCTGTCCATCCCCTCGTGCCCTGGAGGGGTGTTTTATCTAGTGGTTTACAACCACAGAATGTGGCAGTTAATGACACAGAGCCTGTAAAGCATGGCTGAGGAGGGCTGAGGTCCTGCATGTCTGTAAAGCAGTTGGAGTTCAGCTGTCAAAAGATGCCACTTGAATGCAGATGGTTATTTTAAGTACCGAGGTGTGGAGGGAAATCATGTCTGTTGGAATAAAGGTGGCTGCTGATCATTGATATATTTAATGAAGGTAATTCAGCACAGTTGGGGAGGATATGTGCTCTGTTATGGCTGGAGTCTTGAGCATTGTGCAGGAATGGGAAATGTCTATTCCTGCCACCACAGAAGCGCTGGTGACAAAGCGCTGGTGTAAAATGCAGCAGCAGAAGCCTCACTTAAAATACAGTCCCTTAAAGAGGGGCTCGTAAAAAAAGGAGAGAGAGTTTTTAATGCAGGCTGCTAGTGATAGGGGAAGGGGGAATGGTTTTAAACTAAAAGGGGAGAGGTTTAGGTTAGATTGGGAAGAAATTCAGCTGTGAGACCCTGGCACGGGGTGCCCAGAGCAGCTGGGGCTGCCCCTGGATCCCTGAAGTGTCCAAGGCCAGGCTGGGCAGGGCTGGGAGCAGCCTGGGACAGTGGAAGGTGTTCCTGCCCATGGCAGGGGTGGCACTGGGTGCTTTTTAAGGTCTCTTCCCACCCAAACAATTCCAAAAGGGTTCAGAACCCTTTGGATGGTTGATGGGTTCAAAACCCATCCCATCACCAAGTCAAAACTGCACAAAGCTCCTGCTTTAATCCCCAGTGCTGCTCTTCACAACAAACTGGTGTTTTGAGAGGAAACCTTTGGGTCCTGTCAGCTCTTGGGCACGGTTTGGGTACCTGAGGTGGTTCAGGGAGGAGTCACAGCCGGTGGAAATTCCAGGTTTAACTCACTGATCCCATGGGATGTGGAGCCACGTCCTGGTGCCACCAGCAGCCTGTCCTGGGAAGGTTTGGTGCAGGCACTGCTGTGCTGAGACTGAGATACGGTCTTGGAGAAGGAAAAACAGCCCATAATGCTTTATACAAAGCAGTTTAGTGAAGAAATAGCCTTCTGCTGGCAGCCTGCTTTTATGTGCCTGCAGAAATGGTACCAAATAGCTCTTTTAATGGGCCTCACTCTGTTTTGTCTGAGCCCTCGAATTAACCTCCCACTTAAAATCATAGTCAGGAAAAGATCTTCTGCAGTCTGAGCCATCCTGTGCCGAGCTGGAGCCCATCCCGGGGGCTGGAGGATAGTGAAATGTGTGAAATTAGGGGGGCTATAATTCCAGCACTGCCAAACCTGCTGCTCCTGGCGTTTTGACCCCGAGGTGTTGACAGCGCCCGATGCGCTCCGGGGGCGGTGTTTGTCGGGAGGGTGGCGGTGCCTTTGTCCTATTCCCGTCCTATTCCGGGACTGTCAGCGCTGTGTCTGCGCTCCCCGCGGGGGGGAGAGCGGCGACGGAGGCATCGCTGGAGCTGAGCCCGCCTGTGCCCACAAGGCGGCAGTGGGTGACAGCGGGAGCGGCCCCGCGTTGATACCGGTGTGTGCAGGTGGCGCCGGGATTGAGTTGTAGTGACAAGAGAGTGCGCGGGATCTGTTTGCCCAAGGGCTTCGGAGAAATGGCCGTATGTCTCGGTCCAGCAGTTGTTTGCAGCGTGCAGATGGAGGACCAAAGTGGCTTTGGCATGTTAGATTCACGTGGTTTATGTCCCTCTTCACCTCTGTGCCTCCCAACACCTCCCGGTTTTATGAGCGAACTTCAGGAGCATCATGGATGCGGCTGCAGGATTGCTCCAAGGACATGGTCCTTGAGCAACCAATTTTCTCTGCTCCTTGGCTGCTTCTGTCACCAACATTTTCTGCAGAAAATGCAGTTTAACTCTATCAAAATGTGCTCCCAGAGAACTGCTGACTTCAGTGGTAAGGACGGGGATTTTGGAGCTCTTTTTTCCCTTCTGTCCGTGCAGGGTCGCTGGCTCTGGATGCTCCGTGCAGGGATTGTGTCACTGCTGAATTTGTGGCTCCTCTCTCTGACCCCCTGGTGCTGATGCTGGTGCTTGTGCAGACACATTAAAGCCACCAAGGGGCAGCTCAAAGGGGTTTTTATTCCCTGCTGGCAGCAGGCAGGAGCCCTAACAGGTCAGGAGCCTAAATATGAGCTTAACAAGAGCCTAAATGAACCCTTAGTTTCCCAGGGCAAGAAACAGGGGCTTTACAGTGTCATTTTTTGGAAAAGGGGGGAAATCACATTTTAGTTTCCTACTGAGGGAGGAGCTGGTGATCTGCAGATGAGATCAGATGGAAAGAGATAACGTGTGCCTTCTTAGGGTGTTTTCATGTCTGTACCAAACACATTCACAAGGTTTTAAAGTTGACCTTGAGAGGTGAAAACTGTGCATTTGGGTGAACAGAGAGAAGTTCTGAAATGCACCTTTCTAACTCTGCTTCCTGTTTGCTCTCTGGCAGGTGAAGTGGAAAGGGAAGGACCTGTTTGATCTGGTGTGCAGGACCCTGGGGCTGCGGGAGACCTGGTTCTTTGGGCTGCAGTACACCATCAAGGACACGGTGGCTTGGCTCAAAATGGACAAAAAGGTTGGAACAAAGTTCACAAAATCCCAGAGTGGTTGGGGTTGAAGGGACCCTGAAGCTCATCTCATTCCAAACCCTCTCCATGGACAGGGATATTTCCCTTGAGAGGTTGTGTGGGATGACAAAGGAGAATGTCCTTTTGTCTGTGAATGCCTGGGGTTGTGTGGTGGGTGAGCTGGGGCAGATGCACCTAAATCCCATCTCTGTGATGTCTGGGGGTGTTAGACTGGGAAAAGCTGGCAGAGATGCCCAATCCCAGTATCTGTGCACACTGAGTCCCCTGGAGGCGTTTTGGGACCCAGCCATGCTGAGGTGCTGCACTTTGGGGTGACTGCAAAGCAAATGAAACCTAAAACTCCACAAAACCATCAGCAGAAAAGTGGAGTTGCCTCTTCTGTTGTTGGGAAATACAGAGAGCTTGGGAGGAGGAAAACCAGAGTGAAAAGGAGAAGGGGATGAGGGAGGAAATGCCCCCCCCAAATCTGAGGGGAGGGTTTTTGTCAGGTGTGGCTTGCTGACATCCAAAGGATGTGACACTACAGCCAGGTGGTCATGGACACTGAGGGAGGCCTGGCTGTCTCACCTCTCAGGCTGAGGTTTTGAACCAGCATTCAACTGGGGAGTAGCAGAGCAAGGTGCTAAGAAACAGCAGTGAGATAAACTCAGAGCAGGGAAACAAGGAGAAGGTCGGGTGGTGGCGCAGCAGGATCCAACATCTCTCTGCAAGTATCAGGAGAGGCAAGGAGCACGTGGCAGATCAGGATCAACCTTCACTGTCTCATTTCTCATGCTGTTTGTTTCTGCCTTTTTTTGTTCCCTTGCATCATTAGGAGTGTCAGAAATGTTTGTTTTCTTTTTTTAACTACGGTGTTTGAACTATTTAGGTCTGTTCTAAATGTCTAAAAGTGTCTGACAGAATATGTGCTCATCTGAACAGAAGGGAGCTGGGTCTTGCCTTGAGGAAACCAAATGGCTTTTGGATCCCACAGGTCCTGGATCATGATGTTCCCACAGAAGAGCCCAAAACTTTTCACTTCCTGGCCAAATTTTATCCTGAGAATGCAGAGGAGGAATTGGTCCAGGAAATCACCCAGCACCTGTTCTTCCTGCAGGTAGGAGTCCATACACTGCTATCCAACCTGAGGGAGAGGGAGCCAGGATGAGCAGAAGGTCCCAGGGTCAGAGAGTTGGTCTGCAGAGTGTGCTCCACATCCTTGTGTTCACACCTCTCCAAAGGCACTTGTCTAACAACAGAAGCTTCCTGAAATAGGTGAAGGATGGTTTTTGTGGAGGAAGCAGCTTGCCCAGACTGGCAGACCTCTGAAGTGGCAGTCCAGAATGATGAGGTGATCCATTATATCCATGGGGGGTGGCTCAGGGACATGGACCTGGCAGCCAAGGGCTCGTGTCCCTCTGCAGGGTGTGGGATGAGCTGTGCTCAGGGGTGGCAGCTGCCTTTGGATGTGACAGCAGTGTTGTGTGGAGCAGGGAGTTGATCCTGCAGAGCAGAGTGCAGCCAGGACAGCAAAGTTCCCCTCCTCACCAAACAGCTTTCAGGTCCCTGGGGCAGAACATCCCAGCAGCTCAGCTCTCTGGTGGAGAAACAGAGCAGAAGGAGAAACCTCACAGTCTCACCTGCTCCAGGAATTCCTGCCCTGCAGGAAAGCCTTTAGAAACTCTGCTGAACACATCTTGGTTGGGTCTTTTTATTTAAATTATTCTACAAAACTTTGTGTCCTCCTGAGAAATCAGTTCAGCTGATGATGTGGCAGTGCTGCACGGCTGGTAACAAGGAGCTGCTATCACAGGAGCTCTCTTTCAGAGACATGATCAATTTTCTGCCACAAAATCCATTTTCTGACACATTCTTCCTCAGAAGAGTTGTGTCAAGCACAGTTAGAGGGAACAGAGCCCTCCTAGTCAGACTCTTGGGTATTCACTGGGATGTTTCAGCTGCTCTCTGGCTGTTAATTTGAAGATAAATTACAAAATTTTTTTTTTAAAGTCACTCATTCTTAGGTTTTTTACACCAAAGTCAGGACAACCTGGATTTGGGAATACCTCTGTAGCCTGCAGGATGTCCTGCCCTTTCCAAGTGAGCCCAGCAGCCTCTTGATGCTCCTCACTCTTCCCAAGTCCATCTTTTTTCTCCAGAGCCAAAAGTGTTCTAAATGCAAAGTATTCCTGTTAATTTCCAAGCTCAGTCTCGTGCACTGGTGTCTCTGTAGGGTTATTTCTGAATGCCTCATTTGCCAGCAGCTTTATCCACAGTGAGGAAAAATGCTGTTGGCATCTTTGAGAAGGAAAATCAGAGAGGAAAAGCCATTCAAGCTGCATTTTCTAAATGCAGACCATGACTTTGCTGCTGGGATTTGTGTGCTGAGAGGAACCTGGGCTCCTGAATGCATTTGGGAAACAGGAGCACATCTAAGCTTGTAAACTCTCCTGGTTTTTATCTTGATGCAGCAGAATATCTGCTGTGATTATGTTGTACCCAACTTTGAGGACTCAAAGCACGTTATAAATTCAAATTGATGTTCCTGCATCTCCAACAATCCATTTAAGCCTCCCAGGAAATCGTCGGCTTCTTACATTTTTTTTTCCCCTCCTATCTTTAATCAGGAAAATTAAGTGTGCCAACCCAAAACCTATGGAACATGACAGGTTTAATTTTTGAACGCACAGGAGGCAGGGGAGTGAAGCTGTGCCTTGGGGAGCTGCATGTTGGCTCTCCTGGGAGCTGCTGACAGCTCTGCCACAGAGGTGACCTGCAGCTCCCCGTGCTGGGATCCAAGGAATTGGCCTCCAGCACAGGTGGGCACTGACTCACAATGAGGCCTGAATGTCCCAGAGCAAAGCTTGCAGTGCTCACAGACTGCTCTTTTATTTAGCAGCCTGGCTGGATGTCCTATCAATCCATGGCTCGTGCCTCAAGAGGTTTTATCGCTGTGTTTACATGCAAGGTTCTCCCCCCTCACACACCCCTTGCCTTTAGCAATAGGATAAAGCTGCTGTCATTTTCCACATATAAATTTAGCTCTTCTCACCAACCTGTCTGAGGAAGGTGGTCTGTGAAAGCCTGAGCCCTTCTGAGCCACCAGAGATTTCCTGGGTCTGGACTGTGATTAGCGTTAGGAAAATTGTTAACTCTGTGTGGTTGACAGCTCAAGTTAAAACAAACTGCAGCCATCTGCTGTGACAGTCATGCTCTGCTGTGCTCCACTAAACGTGTGCTGTCTGTCCTTTGCTGCTCTGTGTGCAGGTGAAGAAGCAGATTTTGGATGAGAAGATCTTCTGTCCTCCTGAAGCCTCTGTCCTGCTGGCCTCCTATGCTGTCCAAGCCAAGGTAGGCAGCAGGGGATGCTCCCAGGGCCTGCTGGGCTGGTCTTGATCCAGGTGCTCTGTGCTGGAGCCACTTCCTGGGGAAAGGGAAGGCAGGGAAAGCTGTGAAAGCTTGAGAAGTGAGAGGGCTACACCAGCACTGCTGCCTTCTCCACATGGCTGGCTCCTGGCTGCTTCCAGACATTGGATGGGTTTTTGATTTCTCTTTCCAGGACTCTTTAGCAAATGCTCAGCTCATGAGCTGCAGAGCCTGCTGGAGTGTGGCTTACTGTGGCTCACTTTTGAGCAGGTGAATTCCCTGAGCTTGAGTTATTTTGGATCTCCTCCCTGCTTTTGCCAGTGTAGCCAGAGGCAAACCAGCCGTGGGACTCCCAGCTCCACTGCTCCCTCAGAATACTTATATTGATAATGACTTTATTTCAGTGCTAGAGCTGCCACATCCATTTTACTGCACTGTGAAAGGGCTTTTCCTGGCTTCTCCCTTTATCTTGGGTTTGATCTTGGGTGTTTGGCCTCACCAGACAGAGGGACAAGTCAGTGTTCATTGAGTTCCTGTTGTTTCTCTGCTGCATTCTGCTCTGGGCCCAGAGTGGGTGTGTTTTGCTGAGGATTTATTCCAGAGGACACTGTTTTCCAGTCTGGGGTGTGCAGCCTTGGACAGCTTGCCCAGGGCAGAGACTCCTGGGGTGGAGGGGGCAGCCCAGGGTTCATTGTTGCTCTCAGGGACATCATTTCCCCCTGTGTATGCACAGCATGTGCTGCTGCTCAGTTATCAGCTGCTGGAGCTCAGCCACAGTTTGGGTGTGCAAAGATCCTGTTTTGGGAGGGAGAGGAGCAACTGCAGTCTGAGCACAGCCCAGCCACATTGTCTCTGCATCTCCTGCTGGTTCTGACTCTGGGTGGGGTTTTGGGAGGGTTTGGCTCACAGGACCACAGGCAGGTGGCCATGCCCTGGTTCTGGCAAGTCCAGCTGCCCTTGAGGAGCATGGCTGTGGAGAGGTTTAGGAGGAGCAGCTCTGTCTTTGCTGGCAATGCAGGAGAGGGGGTTTGGCTCTGTTGCAGAAGAGAGGGCCTGATCCAGGTTGTTTTTTCCCTTTGGCCATGTAATTTTCTCATAAGCCTTCAGCTCACACTCTGAGTAGAGCCCTGGGTGCCATGTTCTTTGATGGGGTTAAAATTTAAAAGAAATTGGTATTTTCTCCTCATAATCAGAGTATTGATGAAACCATGTTTTGTTCAAGAGACTCATCAGCTGGGAAAAGAAAAGTTGCTTTTAGAAATGTTTCTGTTTGTGTGAAACATTCATCACTCTTATTAGAGTGCACGAGTAAACACTTCCTTGGCTTTCCTTCCATTGACCTGAGCTGAGGATATGTAGGGAATGACTTTTCTGGCTGCCAGAATGAATAAATGTTGTGTAAATATTGAGCTCTGTTACCTCATGGCCAGGACAGCTCCTTGGGTACAGGCTGTGCCTTGGTGCAGGTGGGTTGTGCCCTCCCCTTTGTCCCCCTGGCACCTTGAGTGTCCTGGGGCACTGGGAGGAGCTCACAAGGAGTCAGGGCAGTTCTGACCATGCTGAGATCAGAAGGTGGAGCAGGGATGACTTTTCTGCTTTTCACTAAAGGATTTTCTTCAGACATCCCTTTCCTTGCTGCCCCTCCAGCCTGGCATTCCCCTCCTCTTTCACTCCCAGCAAAGGTGAAAGCTGAAAGCACATCTTCATAGAGAACTGGGAAGAAGGATGTTGCAGGTCATCTCCTTCCAGTTGAATAGGATAATGATGTCCTTCCTGGGCAAGAAAGCAGGCACAGAGTGCAGTAATTTCACTAATAACTTGCTGATTTGCATGATTAGGGGCATAATAGCCTGACACAGCAGTGTGTGCATCCAGCAGCCACTTATTGACAGCCAGGTGCTGCTGGTCCATCCACCCCAACCTGAGACAGCAAAGGAAACAGGGGGGTCATAAAAATAACAGCTTATTTATTTCTCTCTCGTTGTGTTCATTTGGGGAATTACTATGTGCTTTCCTCTCCAGCCCTGTTCAAACCACCCACGTGCCTTTCAGAGGTTGGAGGTGGTTCAGGTTTTAAATAGCTGGGAAAGACGTGGGATCAACTGGAAAAAAAATGGGAACATCCAGGAGGTTCTTCTATTTTTTGCCCCTTAAATGCAGGTCGCTGGTGTGCTGCAACTCTCTCAGCACTTCAGATCTTGTAGCACAGCAAACAGCTCTTTAATTATTATTGTTTTTCCCCAAAACAAGCAATAGTTGGTGTTAATTTGTAGCTGAGCGGGCCTGTGTTTATCCAACAGTCTAAGCTGGGTGTATGTGGTTGTATGAATGTGGTAAAGGCAATTCCATGCCCAATCATGAATATTAATCATACAGTTCAATTAACAAGAGCTGAAATTCCATGACAGTTTGAAAGTAATGGTTTAATTGAAAAGGCCTTTAGAAAGTACATTTGCAAAATCATTTGAGCCAACAAATTCTGCAATACTTAAGCCATTTGTTGATTTTTGACTTGTGAATAATTAATGTTCTCATCCAGACTCCCCTCTCAGTACAAATATTCCTCTGGGACACGGCAGTATTTTTTAGCACATGAAAAGTCACATAATCCATACTTAGTCTTAGACTTCCGCAGAAGATCACAACAGAAAATAATCATGTTAATCCTATTTACTATTATTTTCATCACCTAAAAATGATTTTCTTGCTGCCTGTCCAAAGTTGTTGGAGTTGCTTCCTTCACCAGTGCCACGTTTTTAGTGCTGCTTCCTTTGGAGGGAGGCTCTGTGTACCTGCAGAGTGCTGCATCCTGAGGAGCTCCAAGACCTTGGAAGGCAGAGAGTTGCCCCCACTCTTGGATGAAATCCGGGCTGGTTTTGTTCTATTAATTGAAGTCTGAGTCAGTGTTGGTTGTTGTTCCATGCTCCCTTTGCATCTGCATTGGCTCCCAATCAATATTTGTGTCTTTAATCCCCACGTGTTGTCTCCCAAGCACAGAGGTGGGATGTGTGTAGACTTTTGATGCTGAGCTCTGGTTTTGGTGCGCGGTGTGAAGGTCCTGGCACAAAAAGGAGGCTGAGAGGAAAAGCCTCCTGACTTGCTGTATGACCACCAAGTTCCTCTTGGTCTTGTGTTTAAAAATTGTCACCATTTGCATTTCCTGGGTGAAGGTTGCTCAGAAGAGCAGGGAGGGAAGGGCTGCCCCACTTGCAAATGAGTGGCTGGAGCAAACAGCGCTGTGCTCGTGCAGTCGGGCGCTGTCACCTCTGTCACTGCAGAAGTCCTGGTTGCCAGGTGAAGGAAGTGTGGAAGTCACAGCACTCCGTGTACGTGCCTCACATGCTTTGTTCCTCTCCCTGAATTTGCTGGGCTGCTGGAGGAGCCGTTTTGCAGCGTTTTCCTGCCCTCTGAGGCCGTGCAGGAGGTAAATTCATTTTCACATGCACCGCAGGGACACGCGGCTCTTCAATCTGTTAATAAGCAGTTTTCTTTCTCAGTCACTTTATATGCTGCTCAAAGAGATGTAAATCTAAACAAATACCAGTAATTAGTGGATGTGCTTAACAAATCTGAATTGGATTCCATGACCCAGTTGAGCAACAGACCCTCTGACAGAAGAGCCACCACCTGCCTGAGAGGAATCTGTCAAACTCCTCTAATTTTTTTGATTTTTATTCATTAGGATGGTGAGCAGCGACAGAGGAACTGCCATCTGCCTAACCTGGATCACTGCTATCTGTCAGTTTTTGGGGACAGGTCTTTCTCCGTGTCTTATTTCCTTGTTCCGCTACCTGTGGAACTGCAAGGACCTCTCAGTCTATAGTCTTGCCCTGCATTGGGGGAAATATTAATTAGGGCATGATAATGAGGATAGAATAGAATAGAATAGAATAGAATAGAATAGAATAGAATAGAATAGAATAGAATAGAATAGAATAGAATAGAATAGAATAGACAACCATCATCTAGTCCAGCTGGACTGATGGAGGACATCAACTGGTGATGGTCATCGGCTGAAGTTGTGGCAAGTGGTGGAGTCACCATCCCTGGAAGTGTTCAAAAACTGAGCAGATGTGGCTCTTGGGGACCTTAGGGGTGTTCAGTCACTTGATCTTGGAGACCTTTTCCAACCTTAATGATTCTGTGATGGTGGGAAGTTTTGTTCTGCTCCCAGCTCTGCTGCTTGAGTAGAAGGAAGCTCTTTGTCTCTATTAGCTATGAAATTACAAAGAAACCCAGGTTATTGCCCTCAGAGAGCAGCAGGCTCTGTGCTCGTGGGGTGAAGGGGTGAGCAGGCCATGTTTGCTGTCTCTCAGGGCTGGCTGTGAGGGGGTGAAGAGTTTGACTTGCCCTTGTTGTTAACGTGGAGTGTGTGTGGTGTCTGTGCTTCTCCCCAGTATGGTGACTACGATCCCAACGTGCACAAGAGAGGCTTCCTGGCACAGGAGGAGCTGCTTCCCAAGCGGGTAAGGAGCTCAGCAGCATCAGGGAGTCAGTGTCCAAGCTGTCCTGAGGCTGGACGTGCTGCTGGGAGCTGTCTTGGTGTTTCTGGCTTTCTTGCTGAGCCAGGAGCAGCACTGTGACCTGGTGTCTGTCTCCCACCTATGCCAGGTAATAAACCTGTACCAGATGACTCCAGAGATGTGGGAGGAAAGGATAACAGCCTGGTACGCAGAGCACCGGGGCAGAGCCAGGTGAGCTTGTGCTGCTGGGCTGGGTCAGGGCCAGTCCCCTCCCCTGGAGAGTCACCAGGCTTTGGGGAGCTTGGGCAGGCACTGGGTGAGCTCTGCCAGCAGGTTAATCCCAGCACATCTCTGCAGAAGCCTGGGGGGGAGCTCAAAGCTTTTGTTGATGGCTCTGCTTGTACCTTGGTCATTGTTGGGGCCTTAGGAATGATGCAAAGTAAGGACTCACCTGCATCAGGGATCTGGGAGAAGAAATAGAAATTCAAACCCTGTGGCTGCCTCAGGTGGCAAAATGCTCCTTTTGGGGGATAAACATAAAGCCATGGATCTGAAACAGTGGCATCCCAGCCAGGGATTTCCTATTTATGCTGAAGGGATTGGGAGGTGAACAAAGCCAGGCCTGGAGTGCTGCATCTCAGCAGCCACTTAGATGCTGGCAACTGCAGAGAGAGATTTGCTCTTGGACTTTATTGATCCTGCCAGCAAAGACAGGATTGACCTGTGTGATAGAGACAGTCCAAGCTTTAAAGCCTGGTGAGTGCTTAGGATCAGCAGGAGCAGCCATGTCCCTCTCTGATCCTCCCAAACACTGTTCCTGCCTGACAGAGATGAAGCTGAAATGGAGTATCTGAAGATAGCCCAGGACCTGGAAATGTACGGCGTCAACTACTTCGCCATCAGGGTGAGTTGGGTGGGCTGGGGGTCCTGTTTTCCTGCCAGGGTAATCTCCATGTCCTGGAGAGCCAGGAGAGCTGGGAGGTGACATTTGGGGACCCCACTGGTGCTGAGGGGAGGCAGCAGCTCCTGGTGCCCAGTGCTGGGTCACTGCTCGGGGCTGGCTGAGGAGGGAACGCTGGTCTGACCCTCCCACTGATTTCTGCTCTTCCCTTTTCTCCTGCAGAATAAAAAGGGCACAGAGCTGCTCCTTGGAGTTGATGCCTTGGGTCTGCACATTTATGACCCAGACAACAGGTTGACCCCTAAAATCTCCTTCCCATGGAACGAGATCCGGAATATCTCCTACAGTGATAAAGAGGTATGGATGTGTCCCACCTCCTCCCTGAGAGCAGTAAGAACACAACTGGGATTTAAAATTATTTCTTTTCACTTCTCTGTCTGCTGTGCTTGCTCTCACCAGCTTAGCTAAGGGCAGCTCAACTCCTCCAGTTGAAACCTTAATCCAAGCCTTCCTGAAATTGTGCAGGAGTGGGCGTGCAAGGGGTCACTGGGGAGCTGGTTCTCCTCTTTGGTTTCAAACCTTCTATGTAATAATCTTTTCAAAAACCCAAAATTGCTGTTGATGTTCTTAGCCCAAATACCAGAGTTCAGAAGTTAAAATCTCTTCTTTACTGCATATATTACAGTATTTATTACTGTGGATGTATTCTGTATTATGGCATACAGGGAGATATATTCCTGGGGAGAAGAGCTCTTGCCATCTCATTACATCATCTTGGGTTTCAGGCTGCTGGGCTTGGCATAGCAGCTGGAATCTTTTTAGGAAGTTGAGCAATTTAAGCCCTCTGTTAGATAGTTATTTATTAAATCCAGAGTCTAAATCTGGGTCTTTGGGATTGTTGGCCCCCAAACCTAATTGAGAACAGAAGTGCAATTGGCTGAGGAGGGGGGGACTGAGCAGCTCCATTTTAAGTCTGAGAGAGCTGCTCAAAGAAACCAGCTGCCTTCATGGTAAGGAAGAGAATTAACTTCTTAATTAAAAATGGTTTTCTAATCTAAACATGATATTGATCAGGGGAGCAGCTAAAGGCTTCTCATCAGCTGTGTTTATTGCATGTCTTGTGAAGTTTCATAAGCAGTAAATCCGTGCTGGAATTGTCTCCACTTGCTTTACTCCTTAAAGAGCTTCAGGACTCTGCAGAAAACCCAGCACTGAGTGACTTGCAGAGCTTCCCTGCCTGTCACAGAGCAGTGGGAGCTCCCCAGAATGCAGGGACTGACCCCTGCATAGGCAGCCTTGCCACGGGGCTGTGTCAGAGCTGTCTCCAGGGGCAGGATGGATCCCTTCCATCAGCTCAGTCATCAGGTGCCCACGAGCAGGCCTGACCTGATGCAAACAGGGCCAATAGCTGGGAGCAGCAGCTCTGCTGGCAGCACACTGGGGGTTATCCCTCCTAACAAAGACTGACTGTTCACACAGAGCTGGAACTCCTCTCCCAGCACATTCCTGCTGCTGCTCTCAGTGACTGCTGGGGGCCCTGCTGGAGCTCAAATCCAGGGACATTCATGCACGTCTGCTTTTGTGAAAGTCTTAAAAGATAGGCTCTTAAACTGCCAGAGCAAGGCAGTGCCAGGACAGGGCCCTTTGCAGGCAGGGCCGTGTATTGACAGATCTCCCACTCTAATGGACACACTCTGTCTGCTCCAGCTCCTCAGCCCGTTATTTCTGTAGTGTGTGGGGGAGTGATGGAATATGTGCATGTCTCCTAAAAAATGCCATCTTGCAGAGCACTCCATCTCTTCAAGTACCCTTTTGATAGTGCAGAGGCTTCTCTCCATCCAAGGGCTGCATTACCAAAGCCCTTGAGGGATTTGTGCCACCACTGGGCTCTCTGTGGGAGAGCTGTGGAGAGGGTGAAGCCAGGCCATGGGTAGGGCTGGCTGGTTGGTACATGGACTGTAAACACAACTTAGAGCCAGGGAATAACAGTCTGAATTGTGGGGAAATCTTAGGACATCCTGTTCGAATTGTGGGGAAATCTGAGTTCTGGAGAAGGAAATGCTTGGAAAATTCTTCTGGGGAGCTCTTGTGAGTGGAAGTGTCAGGGGAAGGGTGGCAGCTCCTTGCTGTGTTCCTGATGCAGCTCTCCTGCCTTTTAACTCCCTGACAGGAGAGTGCAGCCGGCTGGGAGTTGAGCTCTTCTCCCAGGTAAAAAGTGACAGGATGAGATGACACAGCCTCGAGTTGTGCCAGGGAAGGTTTAAGATGGATATTAGGGAAAAATCCTTCATTAAAGGGCTGTCAAACCCTGGCCCAGACTGCCAAGGAAAGTGTTCAGAACTCTTGTGGATGTGGCACCTGGGGACAGGGTTTGAGGGTGAGCATGGTGCTGTTGGGTTGACACTTGAATTTTAGGATCTTGGAGGGCTTTTGCAACCCTAATGATTCCGTGGTGCTGTGTGACGGTGTTCACAGGGGTCTGAGGATGAGGGAAGAGATGAGGATCTGACTCCATAGTTCAGAAGGCTTGATTTATTATTTTATGATACATATTACATTAAAACTATACTAAAAGAATAGAAGAAAGGATTTCATCTGAAGGCTGGCTAAGGGTAGAAAAGGATGGAATGACAAAGGTTTGTGGCTCAGGCTCTCTGTCTGAACCAGCTGACTGTGATTGGCCATTAATTAGAAACAACCACATGAGACCAATCCCAGATGCACCTGTTGCATTCCACAGCAGCAGATAACCATTGTTTACATTTTGTTCCTGAGGCCTCTCAGCTTCTCAGGAGGAAAAATCCTAAGGAAAGGATTTTTCATGAAAGATATCTAGGACAGTGCTGAGCTGGTTCTTCCTTTGGAAGCGTGCTGAGTGCCTGCTGTGGTTTCTGTGTTCCCTGCAGCTCCCAGGAGAGCAGCACCTTGCCTGGGGAGGTGCTGAGCTGAACCCCCACCCCTGCAGGGTTCTCTCAGAGGACACCAGCTCCTGTGGCCCCCAGGTTTTCCTGGCAGGAGGAACAGTTGTCTCCTTGGCTGCTTTTGATGCGAGTCCTCTTGCTTGGCTCAGAGCCACGGGGCCGGCTCTGAGCCGTGTGTCTGACCCTGCTGACCTGCTCTGAGCCAGAGCTTTCAGGAAGAATTTTATAGCTGCCTTTTTATTAAATGCACCACTCTCTGATAACTCTCTCCCTCTTTATTTTTTCCTTTTCAGTTTACGATTAAGCCATTGGACAAAAAGATTGATGTTTTTAAATTCAATTCATCAAAGCTGCGTGTGAATAAGCTGGTAAGTGCACAGACAGGCTTTTTTTCCTGCCTGCAGCAGTGGGTTCTGCAGAGAGTGTGACACAACCAGCTTTTGGGGCTTTTCCTTTGAGAGGGAGCTGCTGCTGGGTGGTTGTGATGGGGTGCAGCAGTTTCTGCTCCCTGAAGGAGAGAAGGGAGAGACTCAAGACAAGCTGTTCTACAGAACCTCTCCCCCTCCCTTGTTTTTGTGCTCCCTTTTGGAGCTCTTGGCTTTCAGCTGACCTAAATAGTGGAAGCACTTAGTAAATAAAACTCCCAGCTTTGCTCAGTTCCTCTTTCTCCCCATGTGGATCTTTCCCATTCTGCCCCGTGTCATAGCTTTCCCTGTTTTGGGAGGCACATTTACCAGAGTCCTGGCTTTTTACCCTCTGAGGACTCTCCTTGGACAAAGATGGGCTGCATTGAGCTGTCCACGTTGGAGACCAGCTTTAGCTGATGTTCTGGATTTGAATCTGTGGTTAGGTCACACAGGTCCCTTTGCTGTCCTGTTGTTGGCTGTGCTTTGTATTCCATAGGGAATGGGGCTTCCTCATTTCCTGCAGCATCAGGTTCATAGTGCTGAAATCTTCAGAGAAGTCATTTGTGACTTGGGTTGTGGCTGCCCCATCCCTGAAAGTGTCCCAGGCCAGATTGGATGGGGCTTAGAGCACCCTGGGATAGTGGGATGTGTCCCTGCCCATGGCAGGGGTGGCACTGCATGATCTTAAAGGTCTCTTCCAACTCCAACCATTTCATGATTCTTGTGATCTTATGAAATGGAAGAAGAGCATGTAAATCAGTCCTTTAGAAAAGAATCCAAATTTAGAACCCTGCTTTTATTGCTAAAAAAATCTTTTCACTCCTCTGTGTGCCCACCTTGTGCTAACCCTCCTCTAGCACTGCCACCTCCCTGGTCCTCACCAGAGAGAGAACCACAGTGGGGCTCAAATCCCTTCAGCAAAGGCATCAGGAGATGCCCAAGCAAGTTTTGGATAAGCCTTCTGTTTGTCCAAATGGAAAGTGGTTTTCGGGTTTTTTTTCCCTTTTAATTTATTTTTTAATCTCAGTGCCTTAAACATACACTGGGGAGAAGGTGCAAGTTCATCTTGAGCCTAAAGAAAGGTGGCAGTGAGAACTAGGGAACCAGGCAGAACTGTAGAAATTTTTATTTCATTATTTGGCCTCTTGCCTTTTTAGAGTGGGTGTGAAACAACACCCGTGCTGTGCTGGAGGCACAGAAGACTGGTGTCTGCAAAGAGCTGCTGTACCCAGGAGCTGAGGTTTGATGTGGGACCTGGCTCCCTGCCCCTCCTACAGCTGTGAGAGCTCGCAGGGTTGGAGCTCAGTGGGTGCAAGCACTAACAAGCACCAAATCAAAGCAATTCTAGTGGTTTTGTGTGTCAAGAATACAAACCACCTCATTGCCATCACGCGTGCAGCTGTGTCTCTCTGCTCTTCACCCCTGACTGCAACAGATCCTTCAGCTGTGCATTGGGAACCACGACCTCTTCATGAGGAGGAGGAAGGCAGACTCGTTGGAGGTGCAGCAGATGAAGGCACAGGCCAGGGAGGAGAAGGCCAGGAAGCAGGTGAGCCACATATCCCATAACCAGTGAGCCAAAATCAGAAATGCAGATGGGCTTGGGAAGAACAGGTCTCTGGAATGGCTTCAGAGCAGCTTTGAGGGAAGGTCCAGCTGAACATTTTTAGTAGCCTGCTCCCAGCTCTCCAGCCATCTCAGCTTGGCTCTGCAGGTTGGTGGCAGCCTGAGTCCAGCCCCCAATTTGGGAACAAAACCGAGAGGACGGGAGGGAAGAGCTGCCCCGGGTGTCTACAGGAGCGTGGCAGGCCGTGTGTTGGGACAGTTGGTTAATCAGGGGCTGTGAGGGGGAGCTGTGCTCTGCTGTGGCTCTTTGGCTCATTTCTAATTGCAGGGTGATGGAATGCACAGGCTGTGCAGCCTGGAATGCCAATTCCACCCCGGCCTCTCTCCGTGCCGCGGGTCAGCCCGGGCGGAGGCAGCGGCGTGGAGCCCACGAGCAGAGATCAGCAAATTGAATTGTATGAATCATTGTTTGCTGCTCGTAGACCTTTTCTACTCACTGAAACCCACACAGCTAATCTGAGCACTGGTGCTCGGAATATAAATGGCCCCTTTGGCAGGGAAGCCACTAGAGAGGAGGAGAAGCCAGAGCAGTCACTGCACCCAGCAGGGGCTTGTGCTCATGGGTCTGGGTGTTACTGGGTTTGAGTGTAGAGGTGCTTGTGTGGGGTGGAGGTGCTCAGCTGGCCTGGAAATGGGACATGGTTTGTCCTTCAGGCACCTCTCTCAATCCTTGTGTGGTGCTGAGGTGCTCAGCCAGGCTGAAGGTAGGACATGGCTTGTCCTTCAGGCACCTCTTGGTGTTTGTGTGGTGCTGAGGCACTCAGCCAGGCTGAAGGTAGGACATGGCTTGTTCTTCAGGCACCTCTCTCAATCCGTGTGTGGTGCTGAGGTGCTCAGCCAGGCTGAAGGTAGGACATATCTTGTTCTTCAGGCTCCTCTTGGTGTTTGTGTGGTGCTGAGGTGCTCAGCCAGCCTGGAAATGGGATGTGTCTTGTCCTTCATGTACCTCCCAAGGTGCTTGTGTGGTGCTGAGGTGCTCAGCTGGGCTGGAGGTGGGATGTGACTTGTCCTTCAGGCACCTCCTGAGGCAGTTTTCCTTCATGTAGCTCGTGGAGTAGCAGGAGAGGTCTGGACTTGAGTCACTACAAGCTCCACTGGGGAAGAGGGACTTTGTGCTTCCCACAGGGATTCCTCTGGCCAGTGAGGAGTTGGCACTGTAGAACCATTGAGGTTGGAAAAGCACTCTAAGGCCTCCAACCATCAACCCTTCACCACTGTGTTCCCTCAGCCACATCCTTAGTGGAGCAGAAGGTCCTTGGAAGGAGCAGCATGGTGTCCAAGTGCTGACAGCCTCGGGGATGGGTGGTCAGGCATTGGGGTGGGCTGCCCAGGGAAGTGGTGAAGTCACCATCCCTGGAGGAGTTCAGAAGTGCATGTGGCACTCAAGGATATGGCTTTGTGGAGTACACAGTGGTGCTGGGATAATGGTTGTGCTTGGGCTCAGAGGGCTTTTCCAACCTGAACAATTCCATGAATCTTTAAGTTTTACAATGTGTGAGTTTTGATGTGTTTGGATGACACCACACCCAAGATCCTGTGCTTGTTTGGCTGCTGGAAGAGATGAGGGCTCTGGGAGGGAGCAGCAGCTTATGGCTCCAGTGAGCTCCCAAATCCAGAGCACTTGGGCTCCATGGGAGAGGTCAGGCTCCTGTGTGGGCTGGCTGCCCTGTCCTGAGCAAGCCACTGTGCTGTCTGCCCTGCTCCCTACTCCCCAGAATCCACAGTCATTTACTGGTTTCAAATAGTCCTTTTAGATCAGGAATTCTTGTTAATGGGAGTCCTGAGCGGGATGCAGATCATAATGATAATTAATGAGGGGAACCTTTAATGGAAGGAAGCAGAACGGTTGGAACAGTGGGCGTCCCGCTTTCAGAGCACAGCTGGTGTCCAAGGAGTAGAGAAATGTGGCTTGTTTCACTTCCTTCCCTTATTAAACCCAGCAGGTCTCCTGTCCTGGCTGCAGTGTGGATATTTATAATGCCCCATCCCTGTGGGACTGGAGGAATTAAACTCAGTGTGTTAATTAGCCCAATGGCTCCCTTGGGCTCTTGGCTAGTGAGGAGGCAGTCCCTGGGCACAACAATCCTCTCAGCATCTTCTGGGAAGAGCTGGCAGGTCCTAATGGCTTGAATCTTCTCCTCCTGGAGAAGCATTGCTGTACCCTGCAAACAGAGAGGGTTTGTTTTATCCAGAAATTGCCAGAGGTGGTTGCACTCTGTGTGACCTCCCTCTGAAGGAATGGAAGTGAAGGTTCCAGGATGCTGGGTTGGATATCTGATCAAAAGGAGCAGCTATCCTTGTCCTTCAGCCTCCTGCCATGTGCTTCAGTGTTTGGGAGATGCCCTCAGACTGTCCTTAAGCCCAGCCCTGCTGTAAGAAACTCCAGAGAGTTAAGCTGGAGATGTTGAGACCCACTTGTCCTGGTCTGGCCTGTGACTCAGCCTAGGAGGGCGCTGTCTGGGGACATTGTCACCTGCAGGCAGCTCCTGTGGCCATGCTGGGAGTGACAGCCCGAGCAGAGGATGGGAATTGTCTCAGGACGGGCACTTAGCAAGGGAGCATCAAACAGGCTGCCAGGGCAGGGGTGGAATCACCATCCCTGAAAGGGTTAAAAGAACGTGTGGATGTGGCCCTTGGGGACATAGGTTAGGTGTGGCCTTGGCTGTGCTCAGAGAACAGCTGGACTTGATGATCTTGGAGGTCTTTTCCAACCTAAGTGATGCCATGATTCTGTTTTTTGGTCAGGTCACCCCAGTCCAGGGATGTTCCCATTGTCACTAAGCAGAGAGGAGGCAGCAGTGCTCTGACCTCACCTGGGACTCTTTCTCATCCATGGAAAACCTTCCTCATGCGTGTTTTTCTCCTCAATTTCACCAATCCCTTTTCCCAGATGGAGCGACAGTGCCTGGCACGAGAGAAGCAAATGAGAGAAGACGCTGAGAGGACCAGGGATGAGCTGGAGAGGAGGCTGATGCAGCTGAAGGAGGAGGCAACCATGGCCAACGAGGCTCTGGTAGGTCCCTGGGAGGCCATTTCCCAAGCACTGCAGCTGCTCCTCACTCTTTCCACTGCAGAAGCGTTTCTGTAAGTGCTCTATGACTGCCCTAACTCCCAAACTGCTGCCAGTGGCCAGTGAGCAGCAGGCTGGATGGAGCCATTTCATCCTGCTGGGCTGCTTGGGAGGAGCACAAAGAGGAGGATTTGGGACAGAGCCTGGGCACATCCCAGCCTTGGCGGCTTTCAGGGAAGGGAGGGATTCTGTGGAGCGTGTCGGAGGCAGCAGCTCGGGGCCCTGCTCCAGGGGCTGTGGGCACATTTGGGGACACATTGGCTGTGCTTAATGGCTTTGTGTCCTGCAATTGTCAGATGAGGTCGGAGGAGACGGCGGATCTGCTGGCGGAGAAGGCGCAGATCACGGAGGAGGAGGCCAAGCTGCTGGCGCAGAAGGCGGCCGAGGCCGAGCAGGAGATGCAGCGCATCAAGGCCACGGCCATCCGCACTGAGGAGGAGAAGAGGCTGATGGAGCAGAAGGTGCTGGAGGCAGAGATGTTGGCACTGAAAATGGCCGAGGAGTCAGAGAGGAGGTCAGAGGGTACAACCTTGCAGCTGCTTCTGCTTTGCTTCTCATCCCCTTCAAGTTATCCCTCTGAGTTATCCTCCCTCAGCTTCCCACGTGTGTCCAACAGCAAATGGCTCTTTGGCCCAGATGGTTTCCCTCTCCAAAAGCCAGCTCTGCTTTTGGGG
Organism: Melospiza melodia melodia; assembly: GCF_035770615.1. Taxonomy (NCBI): domain Eukaryota; kingdom Metazoa; phylum Chordata; class Aves; order Passeriformes; family Passerellidae; genus Melospiza; species Melospiza melodia. The sequence goes on along the minus strand of NC_086213.1, from coordinate 2,753,960 downwards.
GCTTTCTGCAACCCTCCCCTGCTTTCCCCAATGTTAATAACACCTGGGAGTTGTTCTTCCTCTGGATGGTAGATCTACATTCCCTTTTTTCTCCTTACTCCTTTACTTATCTCTCAGTTGTTCAATTCTCCTTTCCAGCCATGAGGTCTGTTCCAGGTTAGCCTTGAGCAGAGACTTTTCTCTTTGTTAAAATTGGTGTTTCCATCCTCCTGATACCCAAGCCCAGGTCCCATGGTGAATGTGGCAATGAGCAAGTAAAAGATCAGCCTTGTTTCCTTCCAGCTGATTACTCCTCTCTGTCTGAGAGCCTGCTGGCTGTCAGCCCTTCTGCTCAGATGAACTCAGCCCTTCTCTGTCTCTTCTTGCCTATTCCACACTGTGATCCTGCTTCTCCATCCTCTCATTGCTGCAGCCTGACATTTGCTGTTCCTGTTGGTCCTTGCAGGGCAAAGGAGGCTGATCAGCTCAAGCAGGACCTGCAGGAGGCTCGCGAGTCGGAGCGCAGAGCCAAGCAGAAGCTCCTGGAGATCACCAGCAAGTCTTCCTACACAGTAAGAGAGATCTGTGTTGTAATTCCCAGTTCCCTGCCCTCCTGTGTAGTCTGGAGGAGCCTCCTTCTCCATCCCAATCATGGAGGGGGCTGAGCTGTCTCTTGGCTGCTCAGAAATCCTGAGCAGTGCTTGCCCTTTTCATCCCTGCATCTCATCCAGCACAACTTCACTATGCTCTTTTTTTTTTTCCACCCACCTCTTGCTACGAGAGCAAAGGAGCTGCTGGTGAAATTAAAGCAGCAAATTTTAAACCAATTTAGCAGCCGTGTCAGAGGCACTTTGCCAGCACGTGTGGAGTGCACCAGCTTAGCCATAACCTTTAAAATAGGGTTAAATATACCCTTATTCTTGTTAGGTGGGATAAACACTGTTCAGAACCTGGGAATTCATTCTTTGGGCATAAACTGGACCTTCATGTGCTGGAAAGAAACTTACTTGAAGGGAGGTTATTCCATAATTGTCCATTAAGAGGATTTCACACCTTCCTCTGAAGCATCTGCTCCCTGTTCCTGCTGGGCACTGAAAAGCCAGACTGGATGACCAATGCTCTGACTTGTCTGGCAGTTCTTTTCCTCTGCTTCCCTAATTGTGCCTGCAAACCCCATCAGGTGCCTCCAGCCCTGCAGCTCACACCTGTTCCTTCCTGGCCTGGGGGAAGGGGAGCAGCATCAGGAATAGGCTGGAGTGGGAGTTATGGACAGGCCAGCACCGTGCTTTGAATTTGTACCTGCAGGCTCCTTCCCCCTTTGTCTGGAAACTTTATAGGGGCAGATTGGAGAGGGGTTGAGATGGAGCAACTTTTCATCCCAATTCCCTGGAGTTCACTGCAAGAATATTTGGAAGCTGTTAAAAACAACAGTGATGGAAAATAATCAGGTGCTCTCAGCTCTGGGACACTCAGTCAAGTGAGTGCTGGATAAAGCCCAGCTTTGGAGTGCTGCTTCTTTTGCAAGTCACTGGAATTCTGGGATGCACCAGCTCCTCAATTCTGGCTGTGACTTGTGCACAGGGACACACTTGTCCTCGTTGAACAGTGTGGGATTTGGGCAGCCCTTGCACACCCTGTTCCCTCATGTTTTCATGTCCATCCTTAGTGAAACCAGCAGGGCCCAGCTCGAAGCCCTTGTGCTGAAATCCCTGCACAGGGGAGCAGCTGGGTGGCTCTGCTGTCTGTTCCTGAGGAATTAGAGCCTCATTAGGGGAATGTTGTGGGATTGCATGGAGCTCAGCTCCACCCCTCCAGCTGCATCTGATGCCTGGAGGCAGAGCTGCTGCTTCCAGACACACGGGGCTGTGTCCTCTGCCTTCCCTAAAGAGCCCTGGCCTTCCAGACACACTGCCAGTGCCTGCTGGGAAGGGAAATGCTTTTTTCCTCCCCATTTTGGTGGCAGGGTCTCCTCATGCAGGTGCTGCTCCTCCTGCCCCTCTCCCTGCCCTGGGATGAGGTCTGTGCTGCACACACTCCCTGGCTGCTGTTTTCAAGGTCAGAAGGAGGCTGGTGTGCCCAGCATGTCCATGTCCAGGTGAAAACACCTTGCTGGGCTCTTCCATCCTCTGTTACACTTCCCTGGATTGCCAGCACATGGGAGGACCCTGTTTTGAAAGCTGTTTTTGGGAGACTTGAGTTCCTCAGCTGTGATGAGCAGTGCAGGATTCCAACTTTTCTCCTCCTGAATGGGTGTGTAACATTGGGCTTGTTCTTTTCCATGGTCCCAGAGTTGTGCTGTCATCCCCTGACACTGGGAACTCAGCAGGACTTCACAGGAGCAAGAGAGGAAGGAGGGATTGGATGGATGTAGAATCATGTAGGTTGGAAAAAATGATTCAGAGATGGAGTCCAATCCCTGACCTAACTCTGTGCTGCAGAAAAGGCTAAAGAAACAGTTAAATATATGTATATTTCAACTTTCCAATCTCCAATCCTGGCTCTTTAAAGCTTGTTTCAGTGTCTTTTTAGTCCTTGAAGCCCAGGCTGCTTTTATGATGTCACTGGTAGGTGATGCATGAGAAGTGAGGTGTGGATGTGAGTCTCAGGGCTTGGAGAACGACTCATTCCTTACGGACTTGGCTGCAAATCTCTGCCTCCCTCAGTGCCCTTCAGGTGCCAGCTAAAGGCAGCCACCTCCTCTCTGATCCTGTGGGAGCTGGAAGTGCCTGCTTTGGGCTTGCCCAAAATAAAGCAGCACCAGGAGGAGCTTTGCCTGCAGGGGAACCCTCCTGACCTGCTCTGTGCTCCCTCTGGATCCTCCCTGTCTCTGTATTCCAGAGGGATCCAAGGGATGCTGCTGCTGCTGTGCTGCTTTCCTCCTAACAGAGGAAACTGCTGGAGTGCAGGAGCAGGGCTCTGCAGTTTGTTCCAGGTCAGGGAACACATATGGAAAAAGCTCCCTGTCCCTTTTATCACCCCCATGGTCATGGATTAGAGATAACAGCACCTGCTGAGAGAGCTGCCCAGGATTGTTGCTAATGGCAGGGAATCTGCAACAGGAATTCTGTCCCTCTGCACCTGCAGAGCTGCCTCCAGATCTGGGGTCCCAGCACAGGAGGGACCTGGAGCTGCTGGAGAGAGTCCAGAGGAGGCACCAGAGATGCTCTGAGGGCTGGAGCCAGGCTGGGAGAGCTGGGGGTGCTCACCTGGAGAGGAGAAGGCTCCAGGCAGAGCTCAGAGCCCCTTGCAGGGCCTGAAGGGGCTCCAGGAGAGCAGGGGAGGGACTGGGGACAAGGGATGGAGGGACAGGACACAGGGAATGGCTCCCAGTGCCAGAGGGCAGGGATGGATGGGATATTGGGAATGGGGAATTGTTCCCTGGCAGGGTGGGCAGGCCCTGGCACAGGGTGCCCAGAGCAGCTGTGGCTGCCCCTGGATGCCTGGCAGTGCCCAAGGCCAGGCTGGACCCTGGGGCTGGGAGCACCCTTGGATGTGGGAGGTGTCCCTGCCATGGCTGGGGTGGAACAGGATGAGCTTTAAGCTCCCTTCCCACCCAAACCGTTCCATGATTCTGTTAAATGCTTTGTTCCAAATATCAATCCTGTGCCTTTGAGAGCCCTGAACCTGCTCACTCTTTGCTTTTTCCATACTCTTCCTCACTCCTGCTGCTCTCTGACTTCTCCACCAATTTTTTCCTTGCTCCATGGCAGAGCAGTGCTGAGGGAAGAGAGGGAAGCAGTGGCTGTAGCAACCCTGATGAATTGGCTCAGGCCTTAATGGCTGCAGCAACTGAAATTCCTGCTCAACTCTTACTGCTGCTGTTGGGAGTTTTTAAAAACAAAAACCAACAAAGCTTGTACTGAAAAAAAAAAAAGCCAAGCTAAAGGTTGTTTGAAGGCCAGTGGGCTGGCTTGGATGCTCCTGGCTCCCCTGTGCTGCAGGGACAGGAGAACCTCACGTGGGAAGGGCTTTGGGAACGCCTGTGTGCCTTACAGGGAAGGGACTTGAATGTCAATGGGATGCAAGTATTTAAATCAGTTAAGTGCTTTGGCAGACCTGTCCCCTTTCCTTCGAGACTGGAATTGAGGTACTGAGCTGTCCCTTCCAGCGCCTGCTCCAGAATTAATGTGGCTTTGTTCTGTGCTGGCAGCAAAGGGGGAGGAAGGAGTTGGGTTTCCTTGTCAGGTGGGTCTTAACTCACCTGCAAGGCTCCAGCCAGGCCAAGTGCAGTTTGAGGCACCTCCTTGTTTATGCTTGTACGAGGTGTTTGTGTTCCAGCTTTGCTGCTCCATGAAATGTTGTCCCTCTCAGATTTGTCCGAGCTGGGAAGGAGCCCTGGCTGTTTGTGAATTCCAGGCTGGTGCTGAGGGAAGAGGCAGGTTATTGTGCAGAGTAAATCTGTCACCCCAGTGCTTGCAGGTCTTGCTGAAGAGGAGCTGGCTGAAAACAGTGCTTGGAGTACCCCAAATAGGAGAAAGAAGGAGCCAATGGAAGCTCAAACTCTCATTTGTTAGAACAGGTACCCAGCAGTGCCATTCCAGGTTTGGGCACTTTGTTTTCCTTACAGGAATCCCTAAAAGCAAGAAGGAGCATCCAGGAGGGAGGTGGGGGATGCCAGGCTGGATTTCTCAGACCCCAGAGCAGGGCTGAGCAGGCTGGCAGAGTTGTGACTCAGCCCCATCTGATGCTGCTGTGCCACCCTTGACGTGTGCCCTGTTTGCCACCTCATCCAGCGTGCTGCAGGAGCAGAGCCATGACTCCAGCAGGCTTTTCCTCTCCTCCTAATGAGCCCATTTGTTAGAGGTGTGACAGAATTTTTGACTGAGAGGAAGAAGGGTCATTTTTAAGGAGAAGATAAAATCTAAGGGCCTGGCAGTGTGTGTCACTGGGGGATAGCAAAGCATTTTGCAGGAGGAAGAAAGTCCCAAATCCTTGCTCAGGTGTTGCAGGAGTGATTTGCTGTGTTATCTCCGTTTCCAGCTGAATCTAGAAGTGGTTTCTAAACCTTTGGAGCTGTAAATTACTGAGAGATAAAAATGTGTCAGTGCATCTCCATGGACCTTGCTGGAATGGCATCCTTGGGGTCACGTTGGTCTTTGCTCAGGCTTTGGGGAGCTGTGGAGTGCAGGACTCTGCTGTCACACAGGGTCTTACATTGTCCCTGTTCACAGCTTGAACTTTATAAACCTGAATGAATGTTAAATAGCAGGCAGATGACTCCCAAGAGGCAGCTTAAAGTGACACAGCAGTGATAAAGCCTTGATTTTACCAAGTCTTGTCAATAGATTTTGAAGGCAGGTGGTGTTTTGTCTCCTCTTTTAGGACTGCAAAAGAATCCTGGAGGAGCAATGGCTTTGGATTGAGGAGCACATTGGGAATGGAGCAAGGAGATGTCCAGGCTGATCTTGTGCTCAGGACTCTGGGCTCAAGTGTTGCTCTGATTTTCTGTCAGTATTGCAGAACATTGGCTGTAGTGACCCTTGTGTGGCCCAGAGTGATTAACTCGTGCTCTCTCCTCAGCAGTCCATGAACTCGAGTACCACAGCACTGCCCACTGACCTGCCCAGCTACAACCTCATCAGTGAGAGCCTCTCCTTCGACTTCAAGGATACAGACATGAAGAGGCTGTCCATGGAAATCGAGAAGGAGAAGTATGTGGCACACATCCAATCCAGGCTGGGCTGGGATTTGTGCTGGACATGAGCCAGGTGTGCCCAGAGGCCAAGGACAGCTGGGCTGTGTCGCCCTGGGCTGGCAGCAGGAGCAGGGCAGTGCCCGTGCCCTGAGCTGGCACTGCTGGGGCACCTCCAGGGCTGGGGCAGCTCTGGGACCCTCCTGACAGGAGAGACCTGGAGGGGCTGGAGCGTGTGCAGGGCAGGGAACGGAGCTGGGAAGGGGCTGGAGCCCCAGGAGAGGCTGAGGGAGCTGGGCAGGGGCTCAGCCTGGAGCAAAGGAGGCTCAGGGGGCCCTTGTGGCTCTGCACAGCTCCTGACAGGAGGGGACAGCCGGGGGGGTCGGGCTGTGCTCCAGGGAACAGGGACAGGAGCAGAGGGAACGGCAGGGCAGGCTCAAGGTGGATTTTGGGATCATTTCTTCCTGGGAAGACCTGTCCAGCCCTGGCACAGCTGCCCAGAGCAGGGTTGGAGTCCCCATCCCTGGAGGGATTTAACACCCATGTGGATGTGGCACTTCATGACATGGGGCAGTGCTGGCCTTGGCAGTGCTGGGGAATGGTTGGACTTGTTAACCTCAGAGGGCTTTTCCAACCTGAACAGTTCTGGGCTTGTCCTGGCTGAGCCTTTCCCTGTGTGGGGACCTGGTGTCACCAACCTGCTCCCAGGTGAGCTCAGGGCCCTGCTCCAGGCAGTTCCTCTCCCTGTGGGAATCCTGGCCCTGCTCAGGCTGGCCCTGCCCACGGTGCTGGAAAGAGTTAACAGCAGGCTGAGTGCTGGAGGCCTGAGCTTGAGGCTTTGCAGGTGTCCAGGGGCCCTGGTGATAGCTGGGGTGTGTTAAGGTCCTGCTCTAGGGCTTTAACCCCTTTTCCTTGGCATTTGTGTCACGTTCCTGGATAAAAAGTGTTCGCCAGCAAGTTTGGATGTGATTATGAGCTTTGATCTTGTGTTTTCCTGAGGGTGTAAGTGTAGCCTTCGAAATTGCCAATTGAGCAGAAATCAAAGCAGATCAGATTTTAATCTCTGTAGTAATGATGTGCTTTGTTCATCCATTGGGTCATAGATCAAAGCCACAATGGCTCTGTCATCCTGCTCTGGCCAAAACTTGCCGAGGCTGCCCTGACACCCCTGGATCCCAGAGGCTGCTTTGCTTTGCCTCTGCTCAGTGCCCTTTCCTGTGTATGAAATCACAGACCTGGAGACAGATTAAGAACTTCTGAAAACTTTTCCCAAAGCCAGAAGGAAAAAGATAGAAGCTGAAAATAACAGGATAATTCCTGGTTCTATACCCAGGTTGCTATCTAGGTCATCCTGCTCTCCTGAGCTGGGAGAGCTGCCTCTGCCAAATGCTGAAAGCAATAGGATGCTTTTTCTGTCTTCTCTGGGGCTGTTCTGTTTCTGTGGGTGCTGGGATAAACCTCTCTACAAATTTTGGCACTGGAAAGGGTTCCTGTTACCCTGCTGGCCCTCTGACCTGGCTCAGGGGGTTAATCATAGCTACAAAACTCATGGGGTGATTTTTCCAGTTGATTTTTCTTTGTGGAAGGCAGTTCAGGACGAGTCCTGGGAATGCTGGCTTTGGGGGTTGGTTTTTTCCCTTTCTTGCTTTTTTTTGGGAGACTCTCTGTGCCAGGGGTGCTCTGTGTCTACAAGATCCCTGATATTTTGGGGACAGCACTTGCTCCCACACAGTTCATGAGCTGAATCCTTCTAAAACACAACAAGTCACTACATCAGGGTCCTTCCTCATGGAAAGATTTGTGGATTTGGGTTGTGGAGCAGCTGTGGGGAGGGGTGCAGGGGTGTAGAGTTCTCCTGAGTAGCTGCTTAAACCACTGTGTGGTGTAAACCTCTGTCAGCTTCACTTGCAAATGGGAGACTTAAAAATACCACCCAGCTTGGGTTTAATTTTGTATAATAATAATATAACTTACACTTTTATTGCTGGGTTGGCTGTCTGGGTCCCCTTTAATAAGGAACAAATAATTGCTCTGAGTAGCTCACTGTGTGCTATAAACTGATATCATCAGTTCCACACGCTAAAAATAATGAAGAAAAGCTGTTCCTGTTATAATTCTGTTATCAGGTGTCACATCAGCAGGTGCAGCTGGTCAGTGCTAACCCAGGGCTGTTCTGTGTGTGTGTGTTTTAGGGTGGAGTACATGGAGAGGAGCAAGCACCTGCAGGAGCAGCTCAACGAGCTGAAGACAGAAATTGAGGCACTGAAGCTCAAGGAGAGGGAGACAGCTCTGGATATTTTGCACAACGAGAACTCCAGCCGGGGCAACAGCAAGCACAACACTATTAAAAAGGTATCAGAAGGCCCCAGTTTGCATCCCCCCTGATGAAACTCTTTAAAAAGAACCCTAAAATCTTCCTGCTTTTGGTAATAAAATTGTTGGATCTAGGCTTTCTTCCCCAGCTGCTTAGCTTTGATCGGAGAATTGCAGCTTCTGGTGGTCCTGGTGTCCTGACCCAGCCTGGTCTCCCCAGGGCTGTGGGAAGGGGTGTGAGGGTCTCCAGGGCTGAAGGTCTTTCTGAACCTTAAAAGCTGTACAAGGATGTTGTTGGAAGGGCTCTGCATCCCCAGTGAACAGGAAAAGCCCTCCCTGCCTATTGCAGCTGTTCTGTATGAACACTGAGCTTGTCTGGTGAATAATGAGGGCAGAAATACTCCTGGCTTAGGAGCTCTCAGTGGAAAAAGCCAAAAGCTCTTCCTCTCTTTTAATCTCTCTAGAGAAACCTGTAGTGCAGCTTCAGTCACTAACAGCAAAGCCTTTGCTGGCAGGGGGTGTGAGACCTCTGCTCCCTGAAGCCACCTGCCTCCTGCAGTGGGGCTGACCTGAGGAACTTTAGCCAAAAATTGAGCCAAAAATCTTCTAGATCCCATCTTCTTCCTTTGCCTCAGTGCTGGTCTCTGTAATGAGGGGCTGGAGGCACATCCATGATGGGTTTGGATGGTGGTGGTCAGCCCCACTCACCTGCAAAGGCTTTTTCCCTGCAAAGGCTTTTCCTGGCTGGCTTTCTGCTGGCAGCTGTCCTCGGGAAGGACTTGGAAATCCAGGCTGTGGTAACAACTGCAGGCTTGAAAAACAAATTCTGCTCTCTTTACTACTCCCAGCCAGAAGTTATGTCTGAAAGGATTTGGAAATATCAGTTCTTGCCAACTTTGGTGGCTGGGAGTTTGTGATCACTGAATTGGGGCAGGAAAATGAATCTAGCAGGGCTCACTCGCCAGTTTCCCCGTACTGGCCTGGAGCTATTCAGGTTCCTGTCACACTAGAGCAGAGAAAATAAAAATCTTCACAACCCCTTTTGTCATTGTAGAATCTGGAGGCGTTTCTGCTCCCAGTAGGTTTGGGAAGGATTTGTCTCTGTGTTCCAAGCCCTTGGTTTAAACAAAAACTGCTAAATTTTCACTTCTGACAGAGAGGAGTTCATAGAGAGCTGATGGTCCCATTTGTCTCCCTTAAAGAGGGTGGCTGGGCCATCATTACCGTGTCTGTCAGGGCTTGTCACAGTGCTGTCACTTTGCCTCCTTTGAAGATGGAGTCTTGTCCTGTCCCCTCCCTTCCGGAGGCAGCGGGGGCTGCCCGGCTGCTGCATCTCAGCACGGAGCAAAGGTTCCCAAATAATAGACTATTAGTGGAGACATCAGAGGGAAATTACAGCCTGCTCTGCTCAGGGAGGTCAGCAGGGCTTTTGTCTTAGCTGTAGTGAAGGCAAGGAAACATAGGGCACTGGGAATGGGATATCAGTGCAGCAATACTTCAATGGCACCAACCCTCTGCCTCACCTGGAGGCTGCTGGTTGCTCCAGGCAAGCCCTAAGATCCCACAGATCCCCTGCCCTCGTATCACACACACGGGGATTATTATTATTATTTGTTGTTCGTTTTATTTTGCTGGTTTAGCCTCAAGCCCAGGGCAGAAGACCTATCTGCATTTGAGAATTCCAAGTAGGTTATTCCAAGGTACTCTGCCTGGGGTGCTGGGGTCTGGCTGTGGCACTAACCCGTGCATGAGCTTGCCTGCGCTCCAGCGGCACCGGCTGCCCGTGGTCACCCATCCAGCCTGGCTCTCCCTCCCTCAGGAGCACCCCCAAGCTCTCTGCACTTGTTCCTACACCTGATCCTCCGTGCTGGGAAGCTTTCTTGGCAGAAATTGTGCTGGCAACCTCAGAGGGGGCGTTCAGGTAGAGGCACTTTAATAATTCAGCGCGCCTGTTTGTGCACCGGTGGTTGGGAATCTATCGGAGGTGCAGGGCAGCCTTTGAAGATTCCTTTAATGAAGTAAACCAGCACCTTCCCCCCTTGTTTGTTGCAGAAAGAAATTCAGGATGTTAAAAAAATACCCCAAACAAACAGCTAAACCCAATAATCTCTGCTTCCAACGCTGTCAAAACGGGCTAAAAATGCACAGCTCCGTCTCGGAGCCGAGCAGCACGAGGATGCTCTGCCTGTTGGAGAAGCATCCCAGGAAGGTAAAGCAGAGGATTGAGGACAACTGGTGTCTGCAGGTGGCTCTGTGCCAGGGGAAAGTCACCAGCACACCTGGGGACAGGAGTTGTCCTTCTCCCTGCACTGCCTCTGCCTGTCCCTCACCACCTCCTGCCCAGGGGGTCCTGCACTGTTAGTGCCACATCTCTTATTCCTGGAGCCTGCTTTCCTCCAAGGATTTGCCCTCAGTCTGCAGGCTGGATGTGCTGAGCATCCACTCTCTCCTTCGGGAGGATGGGTTTGGGGAAGCTTTCCTGCTCTGCCCTGGGGCAAAGTTCTTGCACAGCCACAGGGTTTTGGGAGCTTGGAGTCGGTGGCACTCAGGGAAGTACTGGGATACCACACTCAGATGGCAGAACTGGTGGGAAATGCTTTTGGAAAAGATAGAGCAATTCCCCAGCACCTCTGGAGCTCAGGAGCAGAGGCAGGAGGTTGTTTTACCCAGGAGAACTCAGCGCAAGGCTGTGCTGTACTTCACTGCACCAGCCATTCCAGGGGCTGTAAATCCCTGGAGTTTGGGGTTTGTGCCAGCTCTGAGGAGCTGCAGGTGTTCCCAAAACAGGCTGCTCTCATTGTTAAACAGTTCCATGGGGAAGAGGCTAAAAGGGGTGACCCTGCAGGTCTGGGCCACCTTGGGGGGATGTTGGATATTTCCACACAGACTGGCTGTGGATGAAATGCATTATCCCATCCCACCTGCCTTGAAGAGCTCTATGAAATTTGGGGTGAAATCCGCTTGTGGCCACAGCACAAGGAGGTGAAATGAAGCCCTGGCAGTTTGTGGGAAGACTCTTGCAGCAGCTGGGAGAGCTGCAGTGCCCAGGAGGAGCCCCCATAATTAAAGCATCTGCACGGCGAGCGCTGCAGTGTGACCTCTGGGGTTTGGCGCCCGCCTTTGAAGGCGCCTGCGAAGTTTTTCATGTTTAATTACGTGGTTAACATGCTAATCCCTTTTTATGAGCTCTGTGGGCACAGCACAGACACCTCATCTGGAAGCTGCTCTCCCTTCTCCGTAGCTCCCTGCCGTGGGCTGGTGCTGTGGCTCCAGCTGGCTCCGATTCAGCAGGGTTTGTCACTTAGTCTGTGGTAAAGGGTGAAAAACCCACTTCTTCCTCATCTCCTCCGCTGCAGGAAAGCTCCCAGGACAGACTGCTAAAACACAATCAGGTCTTTGATTCCACTTGCTTTCTTCTTGCACAGTCATGCTTATTTACTGGGATTTAAGCCCTTTGAAGTATCCAGGCAAGGAGCAAATCTCCACGCCTGTTCCCAGACAAGCAGCTTTGTGCTTGAGCCTCTGGTCCTTCCACAGGCAGCCTCAGCCTCTCCTGCCAGGCTCTCACGTGGCTGAGAGCAGCTTCTCCAGGGCTTGAGCTCCATCCCAGAGCATCACTTCTGGGGCCTTGGGGATCCTGCTGGCTCCTTCCCTGGCTCTGATCCTGGATGCAGTGCTGTGTTGCCCTTGGCTTGGATAATGATCATTGTGGAGACACTTGGAGATCTGAGCTGGGGTGTTCAGGCTGGAGAAGAGAAGGCTCCAGGGGGACCTTAGAGCCCCTCCTAGTGCCTAAAGGAGAGCTGGAGAGGGACTGGAGAAAAGGGATGGAGAGACAGGACACAGGGAATGGCTCCCACTGCCAGAGGGCAGGGACGGATGGGATATTGGTGAGGAATTCTTCCCTGTATGCACAGATTGAAGCTGTGGCTGCCCCTGGATCCCTGGAAATGTCCAAGGCCAGGTTGGATGGGGCTTCTCACTGCCAGAGGGCAGAGATGGATGGGATATTGGGCAGGAATTGTTCCCTGGCAGGGTGGGCAGGCCCTGGCACAGGGTGCCCACCCTGGATCCCTGGATGTGTCCAAGGCCAGGTTGCACACTGGGGCTGGGAGCAGCCTGGTATAATCTAAGGTGTCCCTACCCATAGCAGGGAGTGGGACTGGATGAGTTTTAAGGTTCCCTTTGGATTTAGCCAGTGAACAGCTCCCAGCTGGAAGCACAGAAGGGTGAGTGGGGCAGAGCCAGAGGGATTTCTGCAGCCTTGCCTTCCCTCCTGCCACCTTTGGGGTTGGCTGTGGTGTGTCCTTGTGAGGACACTGGTGGCTGGTGATGGCACTGCTGCCTGGGTGTCTCATCATGCAGACAGCATGTGCCACCCCCACATGTCACAAGGCTCCTTCATCATCTGGACAGGTGGAAGGATTTTGGGAGGCTGGCACTGGGGCAGAAGCTTTCTCTATTTTCCACCTGCACCAGTTGAGCAGTGTGCTAGGGATCAATGAAATGTGTCCTTTGAGGACTTCACAATTCCTGTGGGGTCCCTGTCACCTCCTGGCCGCTCCCTTCCTCATCTCCCCCTTCTGGAGCTGCAGATTCCCTGGATCAGGTCTGTTCTGCCCCAGTAGATTGCTGGGAGGAGGAGGATGTGCCCCTTGCAGAGAGCAGGGACCAGCACAAGGAATGCTCTGGGCAGGACAAGAGGAGGGAGCCTGGTGGGACAGAGCTGCCATCCTTCCCTGTGCATGTGGGACAGGGATGAGGCTCCTCAGTCTCCTGCAGGGCTGTGTAACCCAAGCCCAGCTGGAAGAGGAAGGCAGAACAGGCACACCACCAGCAAGGGACTTCCCAGGAGCAGCAGCACCAGCATTTCCCATTTCCTTGAGAGCTGTGAAGTTGGAAAGGATGAGTGAGGCTGCCAGCTTCTCACTCAGCCTGGCACCTGGCTGGGTGCAGGTGGGAGCCAGGAGACACCCAGTGGGCAGAGCAGCTCTGGGAGCACATTTTCCAAATGCAGAAGGAGACAGAGGCTCATCCCACGTGCCTCTTGCCCACACACCCCCACGTGTGCTAGACCACATCCCTTCCAGGCTCCTTTTCCTCCTGGTTCTCCTCGGAGCTGGGAAGTGAAACTCCCAGGCAGTTAAACTGGGACACAGCAGCCTCTTTTCCTTGTTTACAAGGAGCAAGAGGAAAGTAGGAAACGTCAGGCCTATCAGCTATTTCTGTGGCAGCCTTTGAAAAGCGTTTCCTTCACATGGAGCGTCATCTTCTCCTTTCAAACGGGCTCATCAAAGCGTCGGGGGCTGGGGGACAGTTGTGCTCGGGAGAGAATAAACGGCAGCGTGGGAGGCAGAGAGGAGAGGGAGGGAAATGGGAAGAATCACAGGAAAACAGGCTTTGGGTTCAAAAGTAACACAGTGGGAATTGAGAGGTCCACCTGGCTGGTGGGGCCGGGGAGTGGGCAGGGATGGGGAGAGGCACCAGTGGGGAGTAAAGAGGATTTAATGTGTGGAGCACTGGGTGGTGATTAGCAAGGACTGTAGATCTTCCCAGCAGCAGGAAAACATCTTGGCATCACACGGGGTGAGGGTGGCACAGATTCCCCTCTCCTCCAGCCTGGCCATACTGCAGGGTAAACAAGGAAACAGCAAGGGAATGAGACATCTTAGACCTCTCCCTGCTGGGGGAAACCGGGGGGCAGTTGGTGTGAGTTGCAGCCCCTCCCTGTTGCCCCACTCTGGGGGCTCACAGGAGCCTTGGGGGTTTCCCTGGGTTGGGTTTGCTGTGCCTGCAGTTATTGGGTTACCTGCTCCAAACTGCCTGTGCCTACCAAGCACTTACTGGGCTGCTTTGGTTTGTTTGTGTTGCCTAAATCAAATCAGCCCAGCAGCCCTGGGGAGCAGCAGGCTCAGAGGAGCCCCAGTGCAGGAATGCAGGGAGCAGGACTCTTCCCTCTCTCCCCTTCCTGAGATCTTGATTCATTCTGAGCTCAGGCCGCTTAATTGCGCTGCCTCTCTCTCCCTCTAAATTTTCCTTGATGGCTCTGGTAGAGCATGGGGAGCCCACCCTCCCTCCTGCAGGAAGGAGATTATCATAATACTGCTTGTAAATCAATTTTTTTTTTCCTTTTCTCCGCACTGACGAGGATGTAACTCCCTCTTAATCACCCTGCACAGCGTTACGCTACGGGGAGGGATATTTATTTCTGCTCGCCTGGCCAGAAGGGGATGTGGAGACTGCAGAGAGATTTTGGAGGTGTTGGAGGCTTTCCCCCCAACAGATGATGGAGAAGCCAGCACAGGGTGGTGCTCTCCCCTTTGCTTTCACATCCCAGTGCAGAAAAGAAAGGAAGAGCAGTTGAGGGAGTGGGGTTTCCCTGCAGAGAGCCCCCTGTGCCCACCAGCTCCCAAGGCACCCCCTGGGATGAGTCAGGATGGCCCCAGAGCTCCCCCAGTGCATCCCTGGGACTGGTGTGTGTGGTGCTCCCAAGGATAGCCCTGCCTGTGCTCCACAGTGAGGCAAACAGCAACAGAGGGAGCAAAAAGGGCTGAGGGGAGTTTTCCCCCTGGCATGGGCATTGGAGAGTCAGGTGCAGTGAGGAGCAGCCCTGGTTTCCTCTCAGGTGGTTCTGGAGTAGTCAGATGTGAGGAGGCAGCTGCCTGGAGCTGCTGGGCAGCCCTGATCCTGGTCCTGGTCCTCACTGGAAGGGATCTTAAAACTTCTCCTGTCCCACCCCTGCTATGGGCAGGGACACCTTCCACTGTCCCAGGTTGCTCCAAGCCCCGTCCTTGGGCACTGCCAGGGATCCAGGGGCACCCCAGCTGCTCTGGACACCCTGCCAGGAGGAATGCCTGTGGTGTTTGCCTTTCAGGTGGCAAAATCTGGGCACTGCTGGGAGCCAGTGACCCACAGGGCACAGCAGCCCTCTTGGGAACTCTGTGCTCCCTCCTCTCCATGGGGTCCCATCTCCTCCAGACCCACTTTTGCTCTGACTCCCTGTATGGCTGCTTTTCCCATGCCTCACATTCCCTGGATGGTTAAAAGGGTTCCACTGAGGCTCTCTAGGAGCCTTTGGATGTTGTGGATGAAAGCAGAGGAGCAGGGCTGCATCTCTCCCTGCCCCCTGTACCTGTGCTGGATGCTCTGCCTCCTCCTGCTTCCAAACCTCCAGCCTGAGGCAGGCACAGATTTGGGCTCAGGCCGCCCTTGGGGGTACCCCAGGACCCCCAAAACACGTGGGGGGTTAATGGAGAGCAGTGTGCAGCTACAGGCAGAGAGCCAGGCGTGGAACAGTTGGATTCCTTGGTAAGCCTGAGGGGAACATCCTGCTGTGCTCCATCAGCAGCTGCAGCTTTGCCAGGGTGATCCACAGGGAACTCCCTTCACTGTGCTGGGAGAGAGGGAGCTCCTGTGGGCTGGGGGTGCCAGCCTCTGGTTCCCCAGCCAGGCTGCAGAGGGAATGGATTTGGAGGCACAGCCTTGGGAAGGACTGGATGGCAGGTAGATCATGGAATCATGGAAGGGTTTGTGTTGGGAGGGTCCTTCAAGCTCATCTTAATGCACCCCCTGCCATGGCAGGGACACCTCCCACTGTCCCAGGCTGCTCCAGCCCCAGTGTCCAGCCCGGCCTTGGGCACTGCCAGGGATCCAGGATGGGCACCCTGTGCCAGGGCCTGCCCACCCTGCCAGGGAACAATTCCCAATTCCCAATATCCCATCCATCCCTGCCCTCTGGCACTGGGAGCCATTCCCCCTTACCCTGTTGCTCCAGGCCTTGTCCCAAGTCCTTCTCCAGCTGTTTTGGACCCTTTAGGCCCTGGAACACTTCCAGGAATGGGGTTCCTGTCAGGTGGCCCCAGTAGTGGGTCTGGCAGCAGCCTGGGGCTCTCTGCTCCTTTTTATTTTCCCTCTCCAGCCTCAGGGAGGAAAAACACTGCCTGTGTCACACAGAATCCCTGTCCCACCTCACCCACCTTCCAGCCAGCTCTGGAGGGGATGCTGAGGAGGAGCAGAGCCAGCCCTGGCCCAGAAGCTGCTGCCAAAAAAGATTATTAAGCCCCTGTAGAAATTTCCTCTGCAATACGGATTTTTTTTTTTTTTCTGACTGGCATTAGAGCTGAGAGGGAATTACTGAGGAAGAACCATGGGGGAGAAGCAGGGAGGGGGGGAAAGCGCCTGACTGCTCCGTTGAGGGGTTTAAGTCACTGAAAGGTGATCCCAGGGCTCCTGTTCCAGCAAAACCGGCATTCCCAGGAAGGCACCGTGCTTAATCCAGCTGAAACAGAGCCCTGGCAATTAGCCCGTGCTCTGGCAAACTCCTGGTGATCCAGCAGCTGCTGCAAGGTGGCGCTTGTGCTGCTGCACTCCATTGGGTGGCTGCCCGTAAATCCTGGGATTTCTTCCCCACCACTGAGGATTCTTTTATCTTCTTTGGCCCCTCAGCAAGCGGGCTCGGGGTGCTCCGTGGGGTGTTGTTTGTGGGATGGATGTGGAAGGGTTCCCGAGGGTTTCCAAGGGATTCCAAGGGTTCCCAAGGGTTTCCAAGGGTTCCCAAGGGTTTCCAAGGGTTCCCGAGGGTTTCTGGGTCCTGCAGAGCCTGCAAGGACAGCCCTGGCAGTGAGGGCTCTCTAGCTCTGTCCTGTGCAATGGGTGGATGGAGTGGGGTGGGGTGAGATCCCAGGGTGCCTGCATGGACCACACGTGGTGGGATGGGGCTGGATGTGAGCATGGAGAGGATGGGCCCTGTGTGGGGACAGAGGGGACACGTGTCTGGTGGCTGTTGGAGTAGTGGGTTCTCCCTCAGCTCGCTGAGGTGTTTCTCCTCCAGCTGCCCAAGACCCCTCTATGTCCTCCTTGTCAGGGGCCCCAGCACTGGCTCCTTGGATCAGCCTCCCCTGTATTCCAATCATGGAAGCCTCAGCCGTGCCGGTGACCTTGATGGAATCTCTGTCCCCGCTTTCCCTCGGGCTGTGCTTGCTGTGGTGGGGGCTGCACGACCCCCGGCTTTCTGCACGCCCGGGTTTCCACATTCCCGGTGTTTCCCGAGGGATCCGGGCCCAGCTCCCTGCCGGGAGCGCTGTGCGAGCTGGGGCTGCCCCCTGACCCTGCTCTGCTCTCTTGCAGCTCACCCTGCAGAGCACCAAGTCGCGGGTGGCGTTCTTCGAGGAGCTCTAGGGAGGAACCGCTGGCACCGGAGCCGGCATCGCCCCGGAGCCGCCGCCGTGTGCACACCCACGGACTCGGGCCCGGCTGCCCACGGACTCTGTGATGGTCTCTAGCTTTGCAGCCGTTCATCCTCCTCCTGACACTTTCTTTTCCTGGGTTTTCCAGCTTTTATTCCTTATTTTTCTACCATTGCTTCCAGGCTCGGCCCTCCAGGCTTTTCCCTGGAGCCGGGGTCGGGGCTGTGGCCGTGCCTGCCCACCCTGGCAGCCAGCAGAGAGTGTGCCCGAGGGTCTCCCTGGGAGGGGTGGGCACCCCTCGGGGTTGGCTTCTCTGGGCTCTGGAGCTTGGTGTGCCAGCCCAGAGCCCCCGGTGCCGGTCTGGAATCCCTCGGGCCGGCCCTGGAGCCCTCGGTGCCGGTGTGGAATCCCTCGGGCCGGCCCTGGAGCCCCCGGTGCCGGTGTGGAATCCCTCGGGCCGGCCCTGGAGCCCCTGGGGCCGGGCTGGAATCCCTCGGGCCGGCCCTGGAGCCCCCGGTGCCGGTCTGGAATCCCTCGGGCCGGCCCTGGAGCCCCCGGTGCCGGGCTGGAATCCCACGGGCCGGCCCTGGAGCCCTCGGTGCCGGTGTAGAATCCCTCGGGCCGGCCCTGGAGCCCCCGGTGCCGGTCTGGAATCCCACGGGCCGGCCCTGGAGCCCTCGGTGCCGGTGTGGAATCCCTCGGGCCCGCCCCGGAGCCCCGCACGGAGCCGGGAGCTCCATTAGGATCCCGAGCATGTTCCAGTGGAGTGCTGTAAATCAGGAACGCCGCGCTGGGGCGGGAGAGGAGCAGGGAGCGGGAGGAGCGGGACCTGGGGCTGGGGGGATGCTGGGCTGCTCCCCTAGGGAGAGGAGGTGGGAGGAAGGGCTTCTCCTCCTCCTCCTCCTCCTCTCTGCTGGGAGCAGGGAGCGGGAGAACAGCTAGTGCCAACCAAATGAAACCTTACTGTTCCTGCAAACTGTGACGAACCCGGGCAGCTCCAGGCTGGGGGATCCCGGGGCTCCGGGCCGGGCTCTCCCGGGCTGTCCCAGCCCCTCGGATCCCCCGGGAGTGCCGCTGTCCCGGGCTGGGCCCGGGCTGCCTGTCCCGCCTGTCCCATCGCGGGTGCCTTGCTCTGACCCCCATTGGGGGAACAGGGATGCCTTGACCTTCCCTTCCTGTCTCCGTCCCAAACCCTGGGCCCCTCTCGGCTGGAATCCTCTTCCAGAGCCGGTGCTGCCCCGGGGATCCCTCACATCCCCTCGGGACCCCCAATTCCTCCTCCCCACGGCCCCCCAGAGGCTCAGTGTGGAGTAACCCCCGTCCCAGCGCTGTTTATTTAACCCCGGGCTCATTCCCCGCACGCGGCTGCAGCTCGGATGGCTGTGGCCTGGCACAGCCGCCTTCCCGTTCCCTGGACTGTTGTACTCCGAAGGAATAACTGTTTTCTCCTGTTTTAATAAAAATTCACAGCACTGCGAGGGGAGCCGAGGCTTCTTTGCTGTTTTTTTTTTTTCCTTCGGGAAAGCTGCTGGGAGCGCGGCTGCCGCAGTTGGCGGGGCCGGGATTAACGGGAGGCGCAGCTGCAGTGCCGGGGTCCCTCCGGGGCTCCCGCGGCACCGGGAGCGCTCCGGGCCCCGCTGGCCCCGCTCCCTCGGGGCTCTTTGTGCCCCTCCGTGAGGGAAAAAGGGTTTGGGGTGCCCAGAGCGGCTGTTTGCCCTCCCTGATCCCGTCCTGCCTGCAATAAATAAAGGGTGCGCTGCATTGACCTCAATTTTCTAATTAGTCACGGATGGAACCGGCCCAGCCCAGCGAGCCCCGGGGCTGTTCCCGCCCGGTGGATTCGCTTTTCCTTCGCCCTCCGGCAGCACAACCCGGGGCATTCACGGAGCTCTCACCAGGGCTCGGCCCGCGGGTGGGCTGCGGGATTTTTTCTGGTTTTTGCTGTTTTAAGCAGGGCTGAGGGGTGGGTGGGGTTTGTTTTGGCACGGGGATGGCGGTGGGATACCCAGGGGGGTTTGGGGAGGCTGAAGGCAGCCGGGGAGGGATGGGCAGGGTGACCTGGCTTCCCACATCCCTCCAGTGACAGGAATTGAACTGGTGTGTCACCTGCACCGCCTGCAGCCTGAAATGGATCCAGAGATTTACCCAGCACAGAGCAGGGCGATAAACTGGGAATGCACAGGGGATGGATGGGATGGGATGGGATGGGATGGGATGGGATGGGATGGGATGGGATGGGATGGGATGGGATGGGATGGGATGGGATGGGATGGGATGGGATGGGATGGGATGGGATGGGATGGATGCACTGGGATGGATGTGCTGGAATGTGCAGGGATGGATGCAGAGGGATGGATGTGCTGGGATGGATTTGTAGGGATGTGGATGTGGATGGGATGTGCAGGGATTGATGAGCAGGGATGGATGAGCAGGGATGGATTTGTAGGGATGGATGCACTGAGGATGCACTGGGGGGAGCCAGGGATGGATCCATGGATCCCCCTCTGGCACAGGGGTCCCTGTTTCTCCCATGGGCTCTGCACAAAGCCTTGCACACTCCAGCCCAGCCCTGCACACTCCCAGCCTTGCACTCTCAGGGTTTTGCACTCTCAGGGTTTTGCACACCCCCAGTGTTGCCTCTCCCCCTCCCAGCCCAGAGCCTCCTCCCTGCCCGCCCTCCCTGGCACATCCCAGACCGTTTCTCTCCTGCCAAAGGAAGTTTCACCCTGATTTTTTCCCTTTTTAGCAAACTGAGCTCAACAGGAGCTGTGGGTGTGGGTTGGTGTGAGCTGCCTTTGCTCGAGGAGAAGAAATCACCAAAAAGCCTTTGCCAGGTACCTCTCCCAGCCCCTTCCCCAGCCATGGGTTCCTGAGGAAGGAAATTGAGGATTTGGCCAATCCCAGGCAGCCCCTGAGTGCTTTGGCAGCAGCTCTTCACTTTGGGCTCCTCAACTCACATTATTGCACTTCCAAACCATTAAATACTCTCAAAAATAGGATAAAATGTCAAGAGTTGGGGATGAAAGGGACGGAGGGGACACAGGGTGACCTGTGGGTGGAAAGTTCCAGAGGCAGCAGCCCTGGAGGGGCACCAGGGAGCTGGTTCAGAGCCCACCCAAAACATGCACAGCTGGGCCAGCGACTCCTTCGGGAAAAGAGCTGAGAATGGGCAGAGGGGATGGATGGGGAAACTGAGGCAGGGGTGGCTCTGGCCTGGCTGTGCAGCCCAGGGGCTGCTGCTCTGTCCCTCTGCATCCTGGGGGGCTTTGGGGGACAAGGGAGGGGTCACTGTGGGGACAGGGGGACACAGGGACACAGGGGGACACAGGGACACAGGCAGGGCTGGGGGCTGCTGTACGTGTTAGGGGTGTGAGCACAAGGGCACAGTGTGGCACAGTGACACCCAGCCATGGGCAGGACAGGCTGCAGCTGGGGGGACCAGGGCAGCCCAAGGGACAGCCCAGCCCTGCCCACAGGCACCTCAGGGTGCTCAGGGCACCCAGAGCTCCGGGCGGCTGAGGAGGTAAAACGCTGATGCCAGGGGTCACAGGCAGCTGGATGCTGCTCTTTTCCTGAGGACAGGGGGACCTCATTCCCTCCTGGCTGCCAGCTGCCAGCCTGGTGCTGTCCCTGCCATGCCCATCCATCCATCCATCCATCCATCCATCCATCATCCATCCATCATCCATCCATCCATCCATCCATCATCCATCCATCATCCATCCATCCATCATCCATCCATCCATCCATTATCCATCCATCCATCCATCCATCCATCCATCCATCCATCCATCCATCATCCATCCATCCATCCATTATCCATCCATCCATCCATCCATCCATCCATCCATCCATCCATCCATCATCCATCCATCCATCCATCATCCATCCATCCATCCATCCATCCATCCATCCATCCATCATCCATCCATCCATCATCCATCCATCCATCCATCCATCCATCCATCCATCCATCCATCATCCATCCATCCATCCATCCATCCATCATCCATCCATCATCCATCCATCCATCCATCCATCCATGCATCCATCATCCATCCATCCATCCATCCATCCATCCATCCATCCATCCATCATCCATCCATCATCCATCCATCCATCCATCCATCCATCATCCATCCATCATCCATCCATCCATCCATCCATCCATCCATCCATCCATCCATCCATCCATCCATCATCCATCCATCCATCCATCCATCCATCATCCATCCATCATCCATCCATCCATCCATCCATCCATCCATCCATCATCCATCCATCCATCCATCCATCCATCCATCCATCCATCCATCCATCCATCATCCATCCATCCATCCATCCGTCATCCATCCATCCATCATCCATCCATCCATCCATCCATCCATCCATCCATCCATCCATCCATCCATCCATCCATCATCCATCCAGATGTTGTGTAACCAGATGGATGTGGAGCTGCTCTGGCTGCCAGTGAGCAGAGGGTGAATCCCTGGAGCTGAGTGTGAGGTTTTGGGTGAGGGGTGATGGCTGTGGGATCATGTTGGGCTGCAGGACCAGGCAGGGGCTGCCATCCCTGCCCTGGGGCCAGTTCTGGAGCAGGAATGATGGAATCCCACTGCCATCACCCTGCTGGCCACAGGGACACTGGGCATGGTCACAGCCCTGCAGGGATGTCCCTGCCGCCCCTTTCTGGCCATCCTGGTACTGGGCACCACCAGGTTCTGGCACCACAGGGCATCCCACTGCAACAGGTCACAGCATCCTGGACAGATGGAGCTGATGTGGCTCTGAACCAGCAGCGGGATGGGAGCAGAGCCAGGCTTGATGTCCCAGAGGCAAAACTCCCTCCAGGAGCCGCCACCTTCCCTTCTGAAAACGCCACATCCCTCCCTGTGCTCGGGCACTCCTCCCTGTGCTCTCCGACACCGTCATTCGGATGCTGTAAATGAGCTCGAGGGTCTCTGACCGAGATCTCCGCGCGTTGTTTCTTGCTCCATCTCCTGGCAGGAGCGGGCGGAGTCACCGCTGCCCTCGGCAGCCCGGGCTGCCTCCCCTAGGAGGGCGCTGAGAGCAGCCTCATCCCGGTTCGTGCCATTTTTCCATGAAGAACAATTCCCCCTAAGCAGAATTCCTGCCTCCTTCCCTGGCAGGGCTATTTCCCCCCTCAGAACCCAAACTCAGCAGAGCTCTCGGGGCTTTTCCCATTCCCCCGTCCCTCCCTGCCCGCAGCCGTGCCCGGTGTTTCCCGTCGCGGGTGGGATTCGCTCCTGACCCTCCCCGGGGCTCTCCCCGCCGCATTCCCGGGTTTCCAGCGGGCACCGGGAGCTGGCAGCCGCCGGCCGGGGTAACCTTGTGGCTCGGAACATTGCAGCCATCCCTCTTCTCCCATCAAGCGTTCATTTAGGAAACATTTCACTAAATGCCCACCTGACAGCGCGGCCCCGGGAGATTGATGGCTCCGGCGCCTCTGAGGGCTCGGTGCCAGTGACTTTAAAATGTCACAGCGACACCCCCGGGGCGCTCCCGTCCCCTCCGGTGCCCGGGGCTGTGACGGGAGTGTCCGGAGGGCGCTGTGGGGCCGATCCCCATCCCAGCCCCCTGAGGCTGCCAGGAGGTCCCTGGGGTTATCCTGAGGGATTTCAGAGCACCCAGCACAGGTTTGTACCATCCCCTGCCATTTCCTCATCCCTGACAGCTCTCCTGTGGCTCTGGGACATCCCCATCTCCAATTCCATCCCCATCCTATTTCCATCCACATCCACCCCCTTCCCCACTCCAGTGAGGGATCCCTATCCCATCCTCATCCCCATTTCACTCCATCCTATTTCCAACCCTGTCCCCATCCTCATCCCACCCCTATCCCTGTCCCTATGTCATCCCCATCCTCATCATCACCTTATGCCCATCCTCATCTCCACCTCACTCCATCCCATCCCATCCCATCCCATCCCATCCCATCCCATCCCATCCCAATCCTCATCCTCCTCCCATTCTCATCTTCATCTTCATCCCATCCCCTTCCTCATCCCCATCCCCATCACATCCCATCCTATCCCACCTCATCCACAACTCATTCCAACCCTCGTCTTCACGCCATCCAATCTCCATCCCATCCCACAGATCCCATCCCACCCCATCCCTTCCCATTCTGTGCCGTCTTCTTATTCCATCCTTGCTATTCTTTCTCTTCCCATCCCATCCCACAGATCCATCCCATCCCATCCCATCCCATCCCATCCCATCCCATCCCATCCCATCCCATCCCTCAGGGCAGGAGGGAGCTCAGCAGTCTCAGCAGAGCCAGAAGGGCCCCTCGGCTGCCACGGGAGGGATAAACAAGGAGCAGATTAATTAAAGCTCAATCAGTGCCATCCCTGAGCCAGAGCCTCTTCAGCCCTTTTCCCTCCCATCCCCTCAAACTCCTGGAAGAAGGAAGGATGTGATGTTGGGGTGTGAACCCAGAGCGAGGGCCCTTGACAGTGAAATTGCCCTGAAGCTGCAAATGAACCACACAACACCAGGCCTGGATCGAGCTCCTCCAGCCTCATTAGGGGATCAGCTAATTAGGAAAACAGCTGGGAGTGTTGGGAAAGTGCTGCTGTCTCCAGAGGGACAAAGGGACGGAGGGGACAGTGGCACTGACGTGCTGGCAAGGCTGGCCCTGTCCTGGGGTGAAATAAAGGGGAATTGTGGAGAGGAACATCCCAACATCCCAACAGTGACATCCCTGGGGTGCCGCTGCCTCCACCCCATCGGACTGAGCTCCGAGCAAACCCCGGAGCTTCTCCCCACGGAATCGGCGGGGGAATTCGGGCAGGGACCTGGGGCAGAGCAGGGGGAGCCAGCGCGGCTCGTCCCAGCCTTCATCCCTGAGGAAGAAGCAGCGCGGCTGAGCCGGGCTGCGGGAAACTCGGGAGCCTCCAGCGGGGATCCCTGATGAACAAAAACCCTGTCAGGGCTTCAAATGCAATTAAGCCAATTAATTTTCCTCCCTTCTCCCCCTCCCTGCGCCGCCTGCCCATCCCCATCCCCATCCCATCCCCATCCCATCCCCATCCCCGGGGAGCAGCGGCCGCCCCGGCCCTGGGGAAGGCGGCTCCGCCTCGGCCCCGCCGCTGCTCCGGGAGCTCCGCTGGGAATTGCAGGGAAAAGCCCAGGAACTGGCCCTGTTATCCCTGCTGGGATTTGGGTGGTGACAAATTAATGAGTTTCCACCCCAGAGCCTCTGGAGAATTAATTGGGAGGGAGATTCGTTAACATCGAGGAGCAAATTGATCTGTTAAAAAAAAAAAAAAACAAAAAAAAAAAAAAAAAAAAAAAACACGAAGGGAGGAGATTTTCAATCAGGCTTTGCTTTTTTGAGGGGGTTGTTTCTCCCAAAAAACCACTTCTTATTATCGGCACTTTCCCCTTCACGTGCTGGGATCTCAGCCGCAGACTCTGACACTGTGGGGCACAGATCCGCAGGGTGCCCCAAACCCATCCCGAGCTCCAGGGCGGGAGGGAATTTCAGCAGAGTTGTTAAAATCCACCCCCGAGCCACGATTCCCCAGGAGGAGCCACCGTGCCCAGGGAGCTGAGAGCCCCCGGCCTCGGGAATTGCTCATCCCCGAATTCCCCTCTCCCGCCGGGCTGGTTTGCTGCTGCCGGAGAGGGAAATTTCTTTTCTCCCAGCTAAAAAGCGGCTTAAAGGGGACCCCAGCTGGCTGCGGGAGGCAGCGCCGGGCTCGGGGGGCTCGGGGGGCTCCGGGGCTCGGGGGATGGAGGGCTCGGCACACGGGAGGCCGGAGCAGCCCCGAAATCGCCGGCAGAGAGAATTGGGCGAGGCTGAGCACGCGTCCCTGCAGGAGACGGGGGGGGCTCGCTGGAGCGGCTGTTGGAGCAGCAGGAATCCCGCTCCGAGGTTTTTGGGGTTCCTGTGGCAGTGCCAAGATGAGAGGCACATCTGGAGCCTGTCCAGCCGTGCCTCAGTTTGCCCGTGGCTCTGGCGCATCCTTGGTGGCCGCTGAGGACCTGGGAGGTGCCAACTGTTCCGCTTTTGTCTCTCCCACCCCGTGCCAGCGCTGGGAATCGCGTCCTTCCAGCCTCCAGGCCCTTCCCTCCCTCCGGATGTGCGGAGAGGGCGCCTTGGCAGCCTCCCTGTGCCACTGTCCCCAGCTCCAGAGGTGCCACCCAGGCACGGGGGACACTGTGTCACCCAATGCCCAACGGGCCGGGGCTGCTGGGACAGCCCAGCCCGGGGAAGGGCGACAGGGGGACTTGGGAGGGAAGGTGTGACTGCTCCTGGGGACATTCCTTGCCATGTGCCTGAGAGCAGGGATGGCACAGGGACGGCACAGGGGTGGCACAGGGATGGCACAGGGGATGGCACAGGGGTGGCACAGGGATGGATGGGACAGGGATGGCACAGGGGATGGCACAGGGATGTCACAGGGGTGGCACAGGGTATGGGACAGGGATGGATGAGACAGGGATGTCACAGGGGTGGCAGAGGGTATGGCACAGGGGTGGCACAGGGATGGCACAGGGGATGGATGGGACAGGGATGGCACAGGGATGGATGGGACAGGGATGGCACAGGGGATGGCACAGGGATGTCACAAGGATGGCACAGGGATGGCACAGGGATGGCACAGGGATGGATGGCACAGGGATGGCACAGGGGTGGCACAGGGATGGCACAGGGATGGCACAGGGGATGGATGGCACAGGGATGGCACAGGGATGGCACAGGGGATGGATGGCACAGGGGATGGATGGCACAGGGATGGCACAGAGGTGTCACAGGGATGGCACAGGGACACAGATGCTGTGTGGACATGGCTCGGTGGGGACCTGCCCTGGCGCAGGAGCCCAGCTGTGATTAATCAATGTCCAAGTGAGAAACAAGGTGAAAAATGTGACCAGGGCTGGGGACAAGCGGGAGATGGCTGGAACAGGTGACAGGGATGGAGGGCTTTGCTGCTGGCCCTGCTTCCTGCCTCTCCCAGGGCTCATCTTCTCCCTGCTGTGGGAGCAGGAGGTCTGGCCTGGGGTCTGGCCCTGCGGTCCCTGTCACCCCTCAGCACCCTGGGGACCTCGGGGTGGTGGCCGGCCCAGGGTGGCACATCCAGGGGCGCTGGGGTGGTGGCAGCCCGGGGTGCAGGGTGTAGGGACACAGGGGTGACAAGCGCCCGGGGGTGCCAGGTGCGGGGACCTGGGGGTGATGATGTCTGGGTTTGGGGTGCCAATGCAGGTGACGGCCCCTTGGCATGGTGACGGTCCGGGTGCTGCGGGGACCCTGGCACAGCGACCGCCCCACGAGCAGGGTGCCCTGGGGGTGGTGGCAGCCCGGGGTGCCGGGACCTCGGCGTGACAACTCCCTGGGCACGGCCGCGTGTGGGGACCCCGGGGCGGCCCCTGCGGGGACAGGGGGTGGTGCCACAGGGACCCGCAGCCCCCCGAGCACCCCCAGCATCTCCCACCGCCCCTCGCTGCCCGGGCCCGGGACGCTCCCCCCGCGCTGCCCCCCCGGGCAGGCCCCACCTCCCCCCCGCCCCCAGCCCCATTTCCCGGGCGGGACCGTTCAAAACCCGCCCGGCGCCGCCGCTGCCCGGATTCCGCCGCCGCTCGCCGGGGCCGGGGCCGAGGATGCTCGGGCTGCCGGCGGCGGCGGGGGGGCGGCGGGAGCGCGGCGGGGGCTGAGCGGCGGCGGCAGCGAGCCCCGGCCTGCCCGGGACACTTGGCGGGGAGGCACAACGGGAGCGGCGGCAGCGAGGAGGAAGACGAAGAGGCCGCCTTCGGCCTCGGCCCCGCCATGCCGGGCCCCACCGGGGAGCGTGGCCCGGCGGCAGCGGCTCCCCGCGGGCTGTGAGCGGCCCGGGGCCGAAGGGGAGCCCCGGGAGGAGCTGTGGGGGCGCTCCGGCCGGAGGGGGGGCCCCGAGCGGCATGGCCAGCCCCGTCCCCCCCGCCGCCGCCGCTCGCACCGGGATTTAACCGGGGCTTGGATGCTCTCACCTCCCGCTCCCACTTCGGGAGGGCATGTGCGCGGGGGAAGCGGGCCGCCCCCAGCCGAGCCCCCCCGCGCCCTGACTCCGCCGTGAGGGGCTCGGCCGCCAGCCCCGTCCCGCCGCCGGCCCCGGAGGACGGGGAGCGCCCGCCCCGGCCCCCCCTGGCCGGTGGGTACCGGGCGGGGGGCGCCGGGCACCGGCAACTTGCGCTCAGCGTCCGGCGGCACCGACCGGGGGGAGCCCCCCCTCGACCCGACGAGATTTGGGTTTAAACTTTGGCTTTTGGGGAGCCCCGAAGATGCCTTTCCACCCGGTGACGGCGGCGTTGATGTACCGGGGGATCTACACCGTCCCCAACATCCTCGCCGAGCAGCGCCCCGTGGAGATCCCCGAGGATGAGCTGGAGGGTGAGCGGGCTCGGGGGGCTGCCCGGGGGTCGGGGGGGATCGGGGGGCAT
This sequence comes from Melospiza melodia melodia, assembly GCF_035770615.1. Lineage (NCBI taxonomy): Eukaryota > Metazoa > Chordata > Aves > Passeriformes > Passerellidae > Melospiza > Melospiza melodia. The sequence goes on along the minus strand of NC_086213.1, from coordinate 2,726,402 downwards.
CCCGGGGGACCGCGGGGCGCGGGGGTTTGGGGCAGCGGGACGTCTCCATCCCGCGGGATGCGGCTGTGCGGGAGTCGGGGCGCGCGTTCCCCCGGCGCCGTGGGGAGGCTGAGGGCGAGCGGGATGCGGATGGATGGAGGAGGAGGAGGAGGAGGAGGGGAAGGAGGAAAGCCGGAGCGGGGAGGCGTGCGGGGGTCCCGGGCCCCCCGGTTGTGGCGATATGACACAGCAGGCACCGGCGGCAGCGGCGGGGGGCCGCGCTCCCCTGCGCGCCGCGGCGGGGTCACCCCCTCCCCGCTGTCATAATATGACAGAGGCTGGTGGCGCGGGGGACGGGGGGCGGCTGTCACCCGTGCCACCCCCGGGTCACGGCGGCTGCACGCAGGGCCGGTGTCACCGGACTCCGGCCGGGCTCTGCCCGCCCGTGCCCCGAGAGGGGCCGAGCTCAGCCCGCTGCCTCCACAATGGCTTTTTCCACCCCAAAAGTTTGCCGGGGCGGCAGGACGGGCACTGGCGGTGCCGAGCTTTGGGGTGTCCCTGGGGAACCCGGGGGAAAGGGGTGCAGCACCCGCTGCTCCAGCGGGGAAACTGAGGCACGGGGGGTGACCCCACCATGGCCCCGCTCTGCCTGGGGAGAGCAGCCTCGGCCCAGCACCGAACGTGGAGCCCTCGGCGTCCCCGTGGGGAAACTGAGGCAGGGAGCCACGGGGCTGGGGGAGAGGAGAACCCCAGAATCCATTTGGGAGCCCCGAGCAGGCGCTCACAGCAGTGTGCAAGGGCTGTGTGTGTGTGTGAGTGTGTGTGTGTGTGCATGTGAGTGTGTGTGAGTGTGTGAATGTGTGTGTGTGCATGTGAGTGTGTGTGTGTGTGTGTGAGTGTGTGTGTGTGTGTGAGTGTGAGTGCAGCTCTGCAGGGTGTGCGTGTGCGCTGCCATGCCCGTCACAGCCTCACTGCAGGGGCTGTGTGTGTGTGTGTGTGTGCCCGGGCATGGCACACCCCCTGCCTGCACACCGTGCTGGGGTGTGCTCACACGTCTGCGTGCTCGCACATCTGGATGGCCACACATCTGTATGCACATGCACGGCCTCGCTGCAGGGTGGCTCGGTGTGTGTGCCAGTGCCAGTGCCACTGTGTGTGTGGCTGTGCCAGTGCCACCGTGTGTGTGCCAGTGCCACTGTGTGTGTGCCAGTGCCAGTGTCACTGTGTGTGTGCCAGTGCCAGTGCCACCGTGTGTGTGCCAGTGCCACCGTGTGTGTGCCAGTGCCACTGTGTGTGTGGCTGTGCCAGTTTCTGTGGCTGTGCCAGTCTCCGTGGCTGGGCCCGTGTCTGTGCCACTGCAGCACGTGAGTGTGCCCATGCACAGCCTGGCTGCAGGAGGTGTTTGTGTGAGTGTGCACGGTGGCACAGCAGGACGGGCTGGTGCACACAGCCCTGCTGCAGAGGGGTTTGTGTGCCTGTGCACGGGCACAGCATCTCTGCAACGTGCTGGGAGTGTGTGTGTGTGTGTGTGTGTGTGTGTGTGCAAGCACCAGCACAGCCTTGCTGCAATGGGGCTGTGTCTGTGCACACACACATGCAGCTGTGCACGGTGTTGGTGTGTCTGTGCACACACACATGCAGCTGTGCACGGTGTTGGTGTGTCTGTGTGCACACACGTACAGCTGTGCACGGTGTTGGTGTGTCTGTGCACACACGTACAGCTGTGCACGGTGTTGGTGTGTCTGTGCACACACGTGCAGCTGTGCTGGTGTTGGTGTGTCTGTGTGCACACACACGTGCAGCTGTGCTGGTGTTGGTGTGTTTGTGCACACACACGTGCAGCTGTGCATGGTGTTGGTGTGTTTGTGCACACACACGTGCAGCTGTGCATGGTGTTGGTGTGTTTGTGCACACACACGTGCAGCTGTGCATGGTGTTGGTGTGTTTGTGCACACACGTGCAGCTGTGCACGGTGTTGGTGTGTCTGTGCACACACACGTGCAGCTGTGCACGGTGTTGGTGTGTCTGTGTGCACACACACGTGCAGCTGTGCATGGTGTTGGTGTGTGTGTGTGCACAAGTGCAGCATTGCTGTGCCGTGGTTGTGCAGGTCCATGCGTGTGCACACGCAAGTGCAGCACCACTGCAAGGGGGTGTGGGTGTGCAGGCACAGCGATGTCACTGCAGGGGGCTGTGTGTGTGTGTGTGTGTGTGTGTGTGTGTGTGTACATGCACAAACACAGCTGTGCTGGTAGTTGGTGTGTGCACACACATGTACAGCACCACTGCATTGTGGTTGCGCACGTCTGTGTGTGCAAAAGTGCAGCACTACTGCAAGGAAAGTGCGTGTGCACATGCACCAGTACCTCAGTGCAAGGTGTTTGTGTGTTTGTGCACATGCACAGGTGCATCTGTGCGAGGTGTTGGGGTGTGCACGCACAGGCACAGCCTCACTGCCAGGTGTTGGGGTGTGCTGTATCCATGCACATGCACATCCATGAACAGGGGCTGTGAGTGCGTGCGCGTGCGTGTGTGTGTGTGTGTGTGTGTGTGTGTGTGCACGAGCAGAGTGCACCCGTGTGTGTGTGTGTGTGTGCAGAGTGCACCCGTGTGTGTGTGTGTGTGCAGAGTGCACCCGTGTGTGTGTGTGTCTGTGTGTGTGCAGAGTGCACCTGTGTGTGTGTGTGTGTGCAGAGTGCACCCGTGTGTGTGTGTGTGTGTGCCCGAGCACATGGCCCCAAGGTGCTGGGCTGTGTTTGCACACTCACCCGCGTCACTGCAGTGAGTGTGTGCACACAGCTACAGCGTCACTGTGATGCGGTTCTGGCTGTGTCCCTGTGCGTGCACACACAGTGTCAGTGCAAGAGGTGTGTGTGTGTGTTTGTGTGTTTGTGTGTTTGTGTTTGTGTGTGTGCTTGTGTGTCTGTGTATGTGTGTTTGTGTGTATTTGTGTGTGTGTTTGTGTGTGTGTGTTTGTGTATGTGTGTTTGTGTGTGTTTGTGTATTTGTGTGTGTTGGTGTATTTGTGTGTTTGTGTATGTGTGTGTGTGTGTGTGTGTTTGTGTATTTGTGTGTTTGTGTATGTGTGTGTGTGTGTGTGTGTTTGTGTGTATGTTCACATGTATCTTTGTGTATTTGTGTGTGTGTCTGTGTGTGTGTCTGTGTGTGTGTCTGTGTGTCTGTGTGTCTGTGTGTGTGTGCACAGCTCCAGTGTCACTGCCAGGGTGTCCCAGCCTCGCTGCAGTGGGCTGTGTGTGAGTCCTGCAGCTGTGTCTGTCTGTGTGTCTGTGTGTGCATGTCTGTCCGTCTGTCCGTGTGTCTGTCTGTGTGTGCTCACCCCCCTCCGTGGTGTCCATGTGCCACTCCCCGTGTCCCTGGGCTGCTGTCCCAGCTCACCCAGTCCCCAGTTTGGTGTCCCCCCCTCCCTCAGCACCCACCTGTGGCAGTGGGGACCGATGGCACTGCTGGGAGCCCCAGGGGGACCCCACAAGGTGCCACCTCCCCCTGTCCCCGAGGCTCGGGGACACCGGTGACATCCTGACACGGCTTCACACTGGGGCAGGGGGTGCTCAGTGGGGAGCCAGGACCCCACCCTGGCCACTGCCAGGACCTGTCCCTGCCTGTCCCCCAACACCCTGAGCCACGGATGAGGAGCCACCGTGGAGTTTTTGGGATGAGCATCCTTGAAGGATGAATTTTGGGGGTGCCTGGGGTGTAGTGAGGCCCCCCAGGAGCACACGGAGGATCTCCCTGCCCAGGCAGGGACACTGGCCATGGGGAAGCTCAGACTGACAGGCCAAAATCCCACAAAACTCCCCCAAAACACCCTGAAGACGTCGCTGATGTGGCACCATCCAGACAGGGATGTTCCCAAGCACTTGGGGTCACAACTATCACCCAATATAGGTTTTTTTCCCCCAAACCCAAAGTTCCACAGCCCATTTCTCCTGCTTGGATCCTCCAGCACGAGTCCCCCTGGCAGCCACATGGAGCAGGAAGAGGCACCAATGTCCTGGCCTGGCTTCCCAATGTCCCCAGCACAAATTCCCTGGTCCTTTCCCCTCAGCCCGGTTCCAGCTCCGCACATCAGGTGGCATCAAAAAGCCAGAACCTGCCCCGAAAAGGAGCAGAGTCCTGAGGGCAGCAGGAGCTGGGGTGGAGTCAAGGGACTCAGGCCATGCCTCAGTTTCCCTGCAGCATCTCCCTGCCACCCTGAGGGATCTTCCCCCACATCCCAGGGGTTCCTTTCGAGCCAGAAACCCCAAACCCCCACTTCCACCTCCTCTGCACCAGACAGGGCTGAGCACTGCAGCAATTTCGTCAAGATTTGGGTTTTTTTTTCTGGGTGAAGTGTGGCACAGCTCCAGCACCCACTCCCGAACCCCAGGATGGGGGCACAGACCCACCCTAAAACCATGGGATGGGGCACAATCCTACCCTGAGACCCCGGGGTGGGGACAGTCCCCGTGGATCCTCAGGGATGCTCCCGGCTGGATGCTGCAGCCCCGTGGGGATGCCCCTGTGGCAGTGCCCACCTGGTGGCACCCCAGGCTCACCCAAGGATGCGGGTTTAGGGCAGAACGCGGCGGGTTTAGGGCAGAACTCCGCGGTTTTAGGGCAGAACACGGCGGGTTTAGGGCAGAACGCGGCGGGTTTAGGGCAGAACTCCGCGGGTTTAGGGCAGAACTCCGCGGGTTTAGGGCAGAACTCCGCGGTTTTAGGGCAGAACTCCGCGGTTTCGACTGCAGCAGTGGCAGGGGCAGGGTGGGTGCTCGGGGTGACTGGAATATTTGGGGTCTGCGGGGCAGGAGGGACCCCCACAGGGGTTCTGCGGGGCTGGAGGGGGAAGCTCAGCCCGACCCATCGCTGCTCCCCCCACAGAGATCCGCGAAGCCTTCAAGGTGTTCGACCGCGATGGCAACGGGTTCATCTCCAAGCAGGAGCTGGGCACGGCCATGCGCTCCCTGGGGTACATGCCCAACGAGGTGGAGCTGGAGGTCATCATCCAGCGCCTCGACATGGACGGTAGGACCCCAGCAAACCGGGCTGGGGGCGGGGATGGGACCCCCAGATGGGTGAAACACAAAATTCTCCCGTATTTCCACCCCACGTGCTGGACGTGACACGGGATGAGGGATGGGACTGACCCAGGCTCTGCCTCCCGCTGGAGCCTCCCCCTCATCCTCCATCATCACCATCATCATCATCGTCATCATCATCGCCACTGCAGCTCTGTTTGGAACGATTTAAGGGTCCTGGATGTTTGTAGGATCACCAAACCAGCTGGATCCCGCACCCAGGGGTGGCCCCTGCACCCTGGGTCGTGTCCTCAGCACCCATCACCCTCCAGCACTCACTGTCACCGTGTCCCTGTCCCCACCCCTCCCTCGCCCACAGGGACCTGAAAGAGCTCCTTAATTTATTGCTTTTCCTTTTCTCCCCCATTTAAAAGCCTTTCCGGCAGCGCTGCCAAGGCGCCGCTCCCCTCATTACTCATGGTTAGTGCTGCCCTGACAGCCCCACGCCAGCGTCCCCCCCCCTGCCAGGGGACACGGCCAGGACGGCCACCAGGCACCCCCAGGGTCACAGCCACCACCAGGGCACAGCCACCCCCAGGGCACAGCCACCCCCAGGTCCCTGCTGGGATTGGGGTCCAACTGTGGTTCAGAGTCCTGGACATTGTTTGGCTTCCCCAGCCAGTACTGAGGGCTCCAGGTGACACTGGGTGTCCCCGGGTGACACTGGAAGGGGGCTCAAATGGCATTGGGGGTCCCCAGGTGTTGCTCTACCTAGCAGTGAGAGTCCCAGCCAGCACCAGGGACCCCAGCCAGTGTTGCCATCCTGGCTGGTGTTGGGGACACCAATCTTTGCTGGATGTCCCCACCCAGTGTTGGAGCCCCTGGTTGGTTTTGGGGGTCCCCAGCCAACATTTGTGGTCCCCAGTTAGCCCTGGGAGGCCTCCAGATGGAATTGAGGTCCCAGCTGGAACTGGGGTCCAGCTCATGTTCATGTCCTGGATGATGTTTGGTTTCCCCAGCCAGCGCTGGGGTTCCAGATCCCATTCTGGGGAGACTAGATGGTATTAGGGTGTCCCCAGTGGGCCCTGGGGTCCTGGCTGGCACTGGAGACCCCATCCACTGCTGGGCATCCTGGCCTAAGTTGGAGGTTCCCTAAATTTGCTGGAGGTTCCCAGCTGATTTTGAGGTCCCCAAGTGGTTTTGGGGATCTGTGACCACCCATGGGGCCCCTTCTGGGAGGGGGAGTGTCCCATGTGCCCCATGGCCGGGCAGGGGGTGACAGCCAGCCCTGTGTCCCGCAGGTGACGGGCAGGTGGACTTTGAGGAGTTTGTGACACTGCTGGGGCCCAAGCTCTCCACCTCGGGCATCCCAGAGAAGTTCCACGGCACCGACTTCGACACCGTCTTCTGGAAGGTAGGGACACCTCCATGGGAAGGCAGGGACACCCCTGTCCCCTTGGGAAGCCAGGGACACCCCTGTCCCCTTGGGAAGGCAGGGACACCCCTGTCCCCACTGGAAGGCAGGGACACCCCTGTCCCCTTGGGAAGGCAGGGACATCAGTGTCCCCCACAGGAAGGCAGGGACACCCCTGTCCCCTCCTGAAGCATCGCCCCAGAACCTGCACCAGGGAAGGCTCAGGGTCAGGGCCAAGTCTGGGGTTGGGATCAGGGATAGGATGAGGGTCAAGGCTGGAATTGAGGATGGGCAGAGGGCGAAAGTCAGGCTCTGGGTCAAGGATGAGGTTAGAGTTGGTTTAAGAGTCAGGATTAGGTTTAAGATTGGGGTTAGGGTCAAGCTCAGGCTCAGGCTCCAGTTTAAGGGTTAGTATAATCCTTGGGGTCAGGGTCAGCAATAGTTTAAGGGTCAGGTTAGGGCCAGGTTTAGGATCAGGGTTAGGTTGCAGTCAGGGCTAGGATGAGGGTTGGGATCAGGTTTAATGGTGGGACGAGGGTCAGGACTGGGGTCAGGAACAGGTTCAGGGTCAGGATTGAGGTCAGGGTCAGGACTGGGGTCAGGAACAGGTTCAGGGTCAGGATTGAGGTCAGGGTCAGGACGGGGGTCAGGGTCAGGAGCGGGATGAGGTTCAGGATCAGTGTCAGGGTGCATCCCCTGTGCCCCTGTCACGACCAGGCCACATTTGGTGCCAGCACCCTCCGTGTGTCCCCGGCTCTGCTGGGCGTCACCAGAACACCAGGCCTTTCCCAGACAAGTCCAGGGTGACCCAAACCACCACACCCAGAGGTTCTTGGAGCCCCCTGTGCTGCCGGCCCTGGGGTCACCCCGAGTCCCTGTCCCCACAGTGTGACATGCAGAAGCTGACGGTGGACGAGCTGAAGCGGCTGCTGTACGACACCTTCTGCGAGCACCTGTCCATGAAGGACATCGAGAACATCATCATGACGGAGGAGGAGAGCCACATGGGCACGGCCGAGGAGTGCCCCGTGGACGTGGAGAGTGAGTGCAATGCCAAACCCCGCCCGGGGATGCCAAACCACGGCGTTACCCTGAGCACAGCAGAGTGTATTTGGGATGGGGTAACGCGCTGTTTGTCCCACCCCCAGCCTGCTCCAGCCAGCAGATCCGCCAGACCTGCGTGCGGAAGAGCCTCATCTGCGCCTTCGCCATCGCCTTCATCATCAGCGTGATGCTCATCGCCGCCAACCAGGTGCTGCGCAGCGGGATGAAGTAACGGGGCAGCCCCGCCGCAGAGACAGCGACAGCGACAGCGAGGAGGAGACACCTATAAATATCTATAAATATCTCTATGTCCATCCATCTGTGGCCCAGAGACGTGACCCCCCAGCCCCGGGCGGGGGGCGGCCGAGGGGACAGAGCCGCGCCGGGGCCCCGCCGTGCCGGGGCAGAGCACGGAGACTTTGGCACCGACACCGACACGCCGACCCCCCCTCGCCAGACACAATCCGACCCGTGAGTGCATGCGACGTGCATGGAGCCCCGTGAGCCCCCTCCCGCGGCGGATCCCGTGGGATTCTCCGCTCTAGCGTTAGAGCTCTCGTATTTAGGATAAACCAAATCATCCCCTAAGCAATACACGCGCCTGAGATGGTTCCTAGAGCCGGGAGCGTTTGCATGGACTTGGCTGCCAAGGGCTGGATTCCACCCCCCCAGAGCCCCTCCCTGTCCCCGTGCCTCGGTGCGGGGACATTCCTGACCTCCTGCTTGATGCACTTTGAGCCGACCCCTCCTTGGGAAGAGCCGGAGCGACCCCGAGGCCGGGGAGCCCCGCACGCCCCGGAACCCCCAGCCTGTATGTAGCACCCACCTGGGCACGGACTGGTTCGGATTTGGGGCCCTTTCTCATTCTTTGGGGTTTTTGGGGTTTTTGGGGTTGTGGTTTTGTTTTCTTGTTTCTGGTTTTGGTTGGTTTTTTTTTTTTTTTTTTGTTCTTCCTGGTTGGTTGTTTCCGATCTGAAATAAAACTGGGATTTCTGAAGCGCTCTGGGCTCTGGGGGCTCCTGGAGATGCTGGGGTGGAGGGTGATGGGGTGAGGCCCTGGGAGCACCCGTGGGCACTGGTTTGGGGGACTGTGACCCCCAGACTCCGGGGGCTGGAGCATCCCTAAACTTTGGGGCAGTGGGACCTGGCTTGTTCCCAGCAGCTGCCACATCCCCCAGCCCACTCCAGCTGTGGATCCTGCTACAGGTCCTGTCCTGCCTCTTCCCATGGATCCCAGAGCTTTTATCCCCCTCTCCACGTCTCATGCCCTGGTATTTTATGTTTGGTTTGATGAATGTTTCGCTCTCCTTTGCCTCGATGGGGAGGATGCTCAGCCCAAGCCCCTTCCCAGAAGTGCTTTCACCTGGGTTAACAGTAATTCCAGCAGGAACCAGGATGTGTCTGGGGCGCTCAGAGAGGCTCCACAGGGTCACAATTCTTGGGCCAAGCTGGGGATCCTGCCCCAAGGCTGATGGCAGGGAGCACCCTGTTACTCCTGATTTACAGCTCTGGGGCTGGCCCCGGTGCGAGCCCCCAGGCTGAGGAACATTGGGAATCTCACAGCCTCACATCTCTGTGCACTGTGGGAGCCCATTCCCACCTAATGGATCGCCCTCCCCGAGCCCCCAGCGATGCATTTTTAATGGCAAAGAGATTAAAGGGATAAATAAAAACAGGGGAAGTGCTTGGGGCCGGGAGAGAATCGGGCAAGGCTGCTGCTCCCCTACCATGGGGCACTTCCCACCGGGAACGGGGCAGGAGGAGCCCATCCCAGGACTCTGGGGCTGGGACATCCCCACCTTCACCTCCCCGGCGCTCCCATGGGGAAAACTCATTTCCCTGCACCAGCATGGCAATTGCCACCCTGCAGCACCACGGGGGGGAAACATCCCATCTTTGGGATGCCAGGAGGAACTGGTGGCGTTTTACTGATTTGGGGTTTGGGTGGGGCCTTTTTTTGATCTTCTCTAATTTATCAAACAAATTGAAGCGAACGTCCAAATGAGAAATGGAAATGGGAAGTGCTCCACGGCAATGAAATCAGTCCGGCTGCCTCGCAAAGTGCGGGAGGCTCCGCATCAGTAATGAAATTTCATCCATCTCCTGCAGAAAGTTTGGATTTTTTATGGACTGGCATTTCCAAAGGAGCCACGTGACCTCAGAGACATGTGTGTATATATATATATATTTATTTTTAACCAGGTCTATTATAGACACTGTGAATAAACATAAAAGAAGAAGAAGAAAAAAATAAAAGAGGACAATTTAATTTGCCAGAAAATACAATAATGTAAAAGAAAAAATTAGATAAAAGGAATAACGCCATCCCCCAAGCTCAGCGTTTCAAAGCTGCTCAATTAATTTTAATGGGAATCGGCGGAACGGATTTCTTGGGGCAGGTTTGGAATGGCAGCTCCCGATCCTGGAGCAGGCAGGATCCCGGGATCCAGGAGCAGGTGGGATCCTGGAGCAGGGGGATCCCGGAGCAGGGGGATCCCGGAGCAGGGGGATCCCGGAGCAGGGGGATCCCGGAGCAGACGGGATCCCGGAGCAGGGGGATCCCGGAGCAGGGGGATCCCAGAGCAGGGGGATCCCGGAGCAGGGGGATCCCAGAGCAGGGGGATCCCGGAGCAGGCAGGATCTCGGGGCAGGCAGGATCCAGGAGCAGGCAGGATCTCGGGGCAGGGGGATCCCGGGGCAGGGGGATCCCGGAGCAGGAGGATCCCAGAGCAGGCAGGATCCAGGAGCAGGGGGATCCCGAGGCAGGCAGGATCCCGGAGCAGGCAGGATCCTGGAGCAGGGGGATCCCGGAGCAGGGGGATCCCAGAGCAGGGGGATCCCGGAGCAGGGGGATCCCGGAGCAGGGGGATCCCAGGGCAGGGGTATCTCGGGGCAGGCAGGATCTCGGGGCAGGCAGGATCTCGGGGCAGGGGGATCCCGGAGCAGGGTCCCAGCTGCGTCCCTGCTCTGCCGCAGAGGCGACCACGGATCACTGCGGCTGCTGCAACAGAGATGCTCCGGGATAATTCAATTAAGGGACCGCGAGAAAAGCACAAACAAAGGGAATGTGCCGGGAGGTGGGGGCTGCTGCGGGAGAGGGGAGGTGGGAGGGAGCAGGACCCTGCATGGGTTCCGAGGACATGGGGACAACGGAGCAAAAGTGGCGGCAACCCCAGCGGGGTTTGCCAGGGCAGCGATTCCATAGCTCTGGGAAGTGTTTGGGATAGGAAGGGAAGAAGTTGGTAATGGTTGTTTCTCTCTCTTGTGCTGCAAGAAGTGTGGGATGTGCTCAGCTCTATCCCTGTCTCAGTCCCATTCCCATCCCTGTCCTTGTCCCAGTCTCTGTCTCCATCCCCAACGCCATCCTCAGTCACACTCCCATCCTTATTTACATTCCTCTCCCTGTCCCTTTCCCCTCTCCCCATTCCCACTGCTGTCCCATCCTCATCCCATCTCTATCACCATCCCTGTCTCATCCTCCTCCCTGACTGCTTCCCATCCCTGTCCCATCTGTCCCATCCCCATTCCCTCGCTTATTTCCATCCCTGCCCCTCTCCCCTCCCCTAATCCCCATCCTTGACCCCATCTCTACCCCACTCCAATCCTTCTGTCCTGTCCCCACCCCAGCCCACATGCTGTCCCCATTCCCACTCCAGCTGCCCTCTCCCAGCAAGAGCTGCCAGAGGACACGGGCAGAGCCCAGCGGGGCCACGCTTGGCAGGGGCCCAGCAGCCGCTCATTTCCCTAAAAGCTTCCCGATAAATTACTCCAGCTCTTGCTCCAGCAAAGGCACTTTGGCTCGGGCTTCACTATTGGGCAGCAGCTCCTCACCCCCACCCTGGGGACAGTGAGTCCATCCCTGCAGCATCCCTTGGGATCGGGTTCCAGCCATCCCTGTGGGAAGGAGCCACAGTCCTGCTTTGGGGTCCTCCTCCTGCAGCCTTTTCCCATGGATGTGCCCACAGTGGCTGTGTCCCACCCCGGTGATCCATGGCTTTGTCACCTTCTGCCACTGCTGTAACACACACCCTGCAATTCCCAGCCTCCTCCCCTCTGAGAGTTAGGAGCTCATGAATCCACGACATCCTGCGGGTGATGCCAGGCTCAGATTGTCGGCCTACATTCCTGCAGTTTTTGTGGGAAAAGCCCAACTTTAATGAATCCCCCCTGGCAGCCCCTCTCACCTCCCCTGGACAGGCTGGAGCTCAGCAGGGAATGCTCCTGCTCTTGCCTTTCAGCCTTTATTGGGAATTCCTGCTTCCAGAGCAGCTCACCACCTTGGGAGCAAGGAAAAGCTGTGGCTGTCGTGTTTTACACTGGAATTTTCATTTACAGTTGGGTTCCAGAGCTTGCCCTCAGAGAACTCTATCTAATTTAAGCTGGATCTGGGGAGCCCTGAAGTTTGGAAGTGTTGGGTAAAACAAGCCCTCCTGGATCAGCTGGAAATCCCACCAGGACTGGAGCACACGGAGCAGGGACAGGCCTGGGGCTGATCAAAGCACAGCTCCCATCAACACGAGGAACGGGGAAGGATTTGGATGTTGACTGGGGAAAAAATCCATGGAAAGGACTGGAGTGGGAGTTCCTTGATCTGCTGGTGCTGGTGGCCTCAGAAGGTGTTCAGGAGTGTGTCCTGGCTGCCACCAGCTGAGCAGCCACTGTCCCCCCCAGTCAGTGGAGCCCCTCAGCATTCCCCAGGACTGTTCCTCTGTGCCAGGCTGGAGCACAGGGATGCACATCCAAGCTTGGAGAGAGCAGGCCCAGATCCCACTCTGGAGCATCCCACAGCCCCTAGGGGGTCCCTACTTCCCATTTCCTTGGGGGCCAGGGTTCCATTGCTCCAGGGACTCCCACCCATTCCCAAAGAGGAGCCACCTGGGTGCCCTCACTAATCCACCTGTCCTGCAGGGGGAAGTGAGGACAGGACACAGGGCTGCATCCTCCGAGCCCAATCCCTGTGCTCCTGCTCTCCAGCAAGCCCAGGGCTCCTGCCTGCAAGGATGAAAACATTCTCTAGTTGGACCTAAACTCATCCAGGCTGCAGCCAAGGCTGTTTCCAGGCTGCTGTCACATCCAGTCCCTGCTCCTGTCAGAGCCACGTCCCAGCACGGGGCTGACGCTCCTGTGACAATTTGCCATCACATCCCTGCCCTGCTGGAGCGATCCAGGCAGGATTTGGCCACAGACAGCTGGCTCCTGCCCGTGCTCTTCATGAATCTGGACCCACCACCTCCCTGCCCAGCCAAACCTGGAATGCTCTGGCAGTGGGCACAGCCCTCCTGGACAAACCTGCTGCCAGAGCTGCCTCCTGGGATGCTGCTGGACAGGATCCCCCCTTGCCCTGGAGCTGTAGCACCCTGCTCCCTTCCTGAGACAGCCAAGGGCCTCCCTCACCCCACGCTTTACCAGCAAGGAGAGATGAATCAAACTCACTGAGGAGAAACCTTGGGATATTTTCCCTCCTTGCCCCTCACCTCCAGCACAGCAGCAGCAGGGCTGAGGGAAGCTCCCCAGGCTCTCCATTGGGAGCTCCAGCACCTGGACCCAGGCAGGTCCCACCCTGAATTTATCAGGGACAAACACGGCACCAACCACCGAGGAAACGAAACATCAGCTCTAAAAGCCTGGGTCCTGCTCCAGCCTGGATCACAGAGCCCAGCACAGAGCCAGCAGTGATGTGAGGGGATGGATCCCACCAGGAACTGGGCAATCTCCAGCCTGGATCACAGAGCCCAGCACAGAGCCAGCAGTGATGTGAGGGGATGGATCCCACCAGGAACTGGGCAATCTCCAGCCTGGATCACAGAGCCCAGCACAGAGCCAGCAGTGATGTGAGGGGATGGATCCCACCAGGAACTGGGGAATGCCAGCTCCAGGGGACCACAGACAGCCCCTGTGCAGGGCTGGAGCTGTGCTGAGCACAGATCCCAGTTCCAGAGCCAGGGGAGTGGCTCAGCCCACGGGAGGCTGCCGGGCCAGCAGGAACACGAACACGACACACGGAGGCTGCAACGGGCAGGAGGAGGGTTTATTGAAATAAAAACGTGTATAAATAATCCTGTCCCTTTCCCAGAGGCAGCCCCAGGCAGGCTCTGGGGTGCCTCAGCCCCACTGCAGGTTGGGGGGCACTGGCCACCCCCCGGGCGGGGGGGCCTGCAGGGATGGGGGCAGCTCCTGCACTGGTGGCCAGCCCAGAGGGTACTGGAACGGTGCTGGTTTCTCCAGAAGAGCACTGTGAGGGGAGATGGAGAGGGATGAGATGAGAAGCAGTGTGTCTGTCTGACACCAAGGCCAGGCTGGGGCTGGGCTTCCCTGTGCCCCCTCCAGTAGCCCCCAAAGAGAAGGGGCCAGCAGAGGAGGGGTTTGGTTATCACCAAACGGGTTCATTCACCCTCCCTATCCCAAATCCAGCACCAGAACAGTTTGTGACCATTCCCAGCATATCCAGGCAGCCTAACACAGTGTGTGCCAGTGAAAACTGAGGTGGGATCACTGAGGTGAGGGGTCTGGGCTGGGGGCAGCAGCAGAGCCCCCTGAGAGGGGCTCAGCAGGCACAGCTGCCAGGTGCAGGGAGCAGGGCTGCTCCCAGCCCCTCCATCCCCACTCCTCACACAGCTGAGCTGGGAGAACAAACAAACCCAGCAGATGTTTCTTTCCAAGCAGCCCAAATCCCAAGCCAGCTGTGCACTTCCCAAAGGACAAGGACCCCTCGGAAACGGAGGAGCTGCCAAAGCAGCGGGGTGTGTGCACCAGAGGACCCTCCAGAGGGAAGAGGCTTCTCCCTCACCCCACAGCCTGGGAATCACTCTGTCCCTGCCCCTCTCCTCAGCTTTACTGCTCGAGGCTGCTGCAAACACCACACTGGGATGAAGAATGCAGGAGAGCAAGAACCATCTGTCCCTTGCCTCCAGTTTGACCGGGGCACGTTTAAATTCATGGGAAACCTACCTTTTCCATTAATTCCCAAGTGCAGGAAGCTCATTTGTTCTCTCACACAAGCCCTGACAGCAACCTTGCAGCCTCTCAGGCCTCTACCTCCGATCCTGATGAATCTTTTTAATTGTTATGCCAGAAGAAATCTAATCAAACTCCTTTACATAACCCCGGGGAGAAGCAGCACCCTCCTCTCCCTGCGGGGCCGTGGCCCAGAGCCAGCTACAGGAATAGTTTTCCAGGAGCGTTTTCCAGGCAGCTAACACAGAGCAAAGTCACTTGGCTCAAGGTTTTACCCCCTCAGGGGGGATTCTCCAGGGCCCAGGATGAGGCAGGACCATGAGGACACACACCAGCCCCTCTGGGCAGGGATATCTGGTGTCACTCCCCTCAGCACTGTGGCTCAGGCACACGGTGGATGTGGAGCACAGGGAATGCTGCAAGGCTGAGCCATCACCTAATGAGCATTTCCTGAGCAGCAGGACTGATCAATAGGCAGGATGCTGCCTGGGTACTCAATTCCCTGGGGTCTCATGAGTTACAAGTGCTCTATCAAAGGTTTACCTACAGCTGGAGCATTTTCAATGGCTGTCCCACAGGGATTCTCCAGCGGCCAGCAAGGTCAGGAATATTTCCTTTCTGAAGGTGTTAATGGGATCCCTCTCCTCTACCCACCCTTTTTCACACTCATGGAACTTGTGGCATCTCAGAAGCTTTGAGGCTTTGGATCCTTTTCTAATGGAAATCCATTCTCTACCATCACCTTTGGAAATCAGTAAAAATCAATCCCATGAAATGTGGGGCTGAAGGGCACAAGGGGAGCACAAAGATGATTGGGAGAGGCGTTGGCAAGGCTGGAGAGAGGAAGGGAAGTTCCAATAGTTGGTGTTTAATTCTGTAGCAGATGGTTTCTGAGCCTGCAGGGAGAGGGAGGCTGGAAAAAGAGCAACAATCCTGGAAATTTGTTTTGTGCATCTATGGGGGCAGCACAGACCAAGTTCTGAAGGTCTGAACATTCCTCTGGGTGTGACCAAGTAGTTTTAAAGGTCTGGAAATTCCTCTGGGAATAGTGATGGCTATGTTCTATAAGAGCTGATCTATCCCATATTCCAGGGATTCACAGGCAGGACAAACAAAATGGGGCAAGTGAAGTGCAGGGGACAGGAATGTGGGCACCTCTGCAAGGCCAAGGGCAGCCGAGCTGAGGGACAGAACAATCCCAGAGCAACAAGCTCAGACAAGCACCAGGAGGAAGCTCCTGCCCAGTCCAAACACGGAGAGGACGGGAACAAACAGAGAAAGAACAGAAGAGAGATTTGGCACGTGCCCAAATGTCATCCCATTAAGCCTGCGGCACAGTCAGGTGAGCGAGGAAACAGCAGTGCCCCACTCTGAATGGATCCTGTGAGGAGGAGCCAATTCCACCCTCCCTGCCAGGCAGGGCATGGGGGAGCTGTCAACAGATGAAAGCAGGCTCCTGACACTGAACCCTGGGCAGTAATGAGCCAGCACAGCAGCAGCTCTGTCCTTCCAGGTGTGTCTGTGAGCCCTGCACAGAGCAAGGGCAGCTCTCTGCTGTGCCTTGTTCCCAAAGTGTCCCCTGTGCAGGCATCCCTGGTGGGGCAGGCAGGGCTGCACCCACACACAGGCCCCCCATGAGTGCTGCCAGGGGGTGCTGGGAGCTCTGATGCCCTGCACCCTCCTCTATCCCAGCCCTCCTGTGGGATCCCCCTTGCATCCACACCTGGATAACCCAGCACCCAGTACCTGCTGCTCTGAGCTGCACTCAGCCTCTGGGCTCTCTTGTCCAGCCAGTCCTCGATGGTGCCCGGTGGGATATCTGCTCCCTCCCTCTGCAGCTCCTTCAGCCTCTTCTCTCCTGCTTGAGAGAAAGATTGAGATCAGAGAGGGCTGGATCAGAGGGAGGGCCATGACAGAAAGGGCCACCAGACCCCTGTCCTTTCACTCCATTAAACCTGCTGCTCATTACCCTGCAGTTTCACAGGGTGGAGAGTGTGCACCATGCCTGGGCAGCCCCTCCTCCTCCTCCTGTGCCCTCCTGCCATCTGATGCCTGGTGACAGCTGCAGCCAGGCAGAGCAGGGGACAAGAGCCAAACCAGCACGGTGGCAGTTTGGGCACTGAGGGGAGTCTGACATCTCCCCCCGGGGCAGATCACCCTCATCCTTTCCTGGAACAGCCTTGGCTGGCCCTGAGCTGTTTCCAGAGCTGTGTCCCTCCAAGTGGCAGCAGCAACGTTGCCACCCCTGCCCTGTTAGGTGGAAATGACAGGGACAGTGTCGGGATCGATGCAGCCTTGGCAGCCCGGGGAGTGTGAACAGTTCCAGGCAGCAGAGAGATCCCAGAGCTGCTGTCAGGGCTGCTTAAGGAGCTCCCTGCCTGATGTGTCCCCAGCCCCTGCTCAGCCCAGGCAGAGCTGTCACCAGCCCAGGGGCAGAACCAGGGCAGAGAGAACCAGGGGACAAGTTCTTGTATTTAGAACTACTGAATGGTTTGGTTGGAAGTCATCTCAAAGCTCATCCTGTCCCACCCCTGCCACAGTCAGGGACACCTCCCACTGTCCCAGACTGCTCCCAGCCCTGTCCAACCTGGCCTTGGGCACTGCCAGGGATCCAGGGGCAGCCACAGCTTCTCTGGGCACCCTCATTCCATCAGAGGGAAGGATTTCTTCCATAAATCACAGAATTGCAGAATCAATCAGGTTCAAGAGAGATCATTGACTCCACCCTATACCTAACCTAAATGTCCCCTCTTTCAGTTTGAACCCATTACTCCTTGTTCTATTTCTCATGGTGGGTAGGACTGAGGAAGGAAACCAGTAGGAAACCTCTGCTGTTTACTGAATCAAGATTTCAACCCCTCCAATCACTCTGGAAGGGCTGTGTGGGCAGATGGCCACAGGCACCCTCTGGGCAGGAGGGCACAGAGCCAGCGTGGCACAAACCCACAGCTGCCCAGTTAGCAAAGCTCCCCAGTGTCCCCAGCTGCAGGAGGGAGCTGCTGCTGGACAGGGCTGGCAGGAGTCCTGACACAGCCACACTCCTGCCAGCACATCAGGGTGAGGACACACTCCCAGTGATCCCAGCCTAGTGGGAACTTCCCACCTAACAGAGCAGGGAACTCAGAAACCCAAATAGTGGTGACAATGAAAAGAAAACAGAGGCAGCTGCATGTCATTCCCTTAGCCCTGCTCATCCCTCCCTCTGGGGGACCCCTGATCCCATTTAGGGATCAAGGCACCTGCAGCCATGCCCCTCAGGAGCCTGCTCCACACCCACCCACCCCCTGTCACATGCTTTAAGGAAAATATTGTACCTTTGCAGACAGAGTGTGAAATTAATAGTGCTTGGGCAGAGTGAAGGATCACTTCATCCTACTGGTGGCAACCAATTATTCATCTGCCTGTTGAATACTAAATCAGGATGGCAGGGATGTGCTACACAATGAGCAGCCAGATGGATAATTTGTCATCCAGCCTTTTCAGCTGCTGCTGCTGGCTGGGGTGACAATGTGCCCAGTGCCACCACAGAAAGCCTGCTGGGGTCTGGCTGCTGCTCTGAGCCCACTGAGGAGGTTGGGGACAGCAATGTCCCAGTCTCCCACAGCTGTTCCCAGGGATCAGAGCTACCTGGGGTCAGCTCAACCAGCTGGCCAGGTGGGGAGATGGACAGGCAAGAAGCTCAGCCTGGAGAGCTGGGCAATGTTCACACTCATGGTTAGACTCATCTGGCAACCTTGAGCACCTTATTTCCCTTTGTTCCATGTTCTTCCACCTCCTGAGCACGTCCCACCTCAGCAAGGGGACAGACAAGGAGTGTCTGTGAGAAGCTTCAATGGGGCAGGGAAGAAAATCATGGAGAATCTCTCCCACCTCTCTGTACCACTGTGATTTCCTCTTCATCCAGCTCCCAGCCCCAACAGAGAACAGAGCATGAACAGTCCAAGCTTCTCTGTTCAGAGCAGGGAGCTCCAAGGTACCACAGCAGGAATGGAGTAGCCACAACTCATGGTCCCAGCCAGAAAAGTTCACTGGATGCTGTGGATCCACTCTGGATTTGCACTGCCCCAAATAAGGCCCCAGATATCCACATCAGAAAGACATCCAGCTGTCTCCCTGCTCTCACAGCTCCAGAGCTGCTGCTCCAGAGCAGCCCAAACCTCAGGCTCAGAAATGTGGCAGCAGGGACAGGCAGCTCTCCAGCTCTGCCCACCTTGATGATGTCCATGTCCCTCAGGAGCACACACATCCCATCCAGGGACCACCAAATGCACCCTGAAACTGGAAATACTCCCTGAATGCCAACAGCTATTCCAAGAAGCAGCTCTGGAAGGTCTTTACCAGCCCTTGCTCCACACACATGCCTGTGCAGCTGGGCAGATGTGAAGGTGCTTCCCCCTTCCTCCTCCTCCTCACTGTGGTGTTTGCTTCAAGTCTGATTACAGCCAATTGAAAGAGCATCTGCAGTTGTGAAGTGCCTCTAATGATGCCAGAGCAGGGTCCACATTTATCTTCTCTCCTCATGGGTTTTATTCTCGACAAAGGCACTGCTGTGTGAGATGGAACCTGCCAATATCTGCTGGGGGTCACCCAGCAAGGCAATGCACAGGGAATCCCTCAGTTCCCACCAGCAAAGAGATGCACATGAAATCCCTCAGCTGCCTCCCTGGTGGATGATGTGGAAGCCCAGCTCCTCCAGAGCACAAGACCAGCACCAGAGCAGGCTGAGCCCCTGCAATCAGAGCAGCCAAACCAGTGACAGCCCTGCAGTCCAGGGTGAGCACTCCTGCTCCCTGCCCAGTTAAACCAGTGAACTCCAGCCACCCCAGCAGGGCCCTCAGACCCCTGCAACCTCATGGACACCCTGCAAACCCTCCCCAGCTGTGCCCTCCTCTGGTTAGAGCCACCAGAGCCCAGGCAGGTCGATCCTGCCTGCACCAGGGACACGGATTAGCGGGGAGCCAATAACTCTGAGCAAGGAGATGGCAATTTGACAGTGACTTTTCCTGACATGACTGTACTTAAAATGACAGCCTACAAGTGTCTGGCTGATGAATGATGCAGCAGATGCAGAAGGCTAATGCTTTGATGGGGGAACAGCTGGGAATATGAGCTCCCTCCCTGCTGAAGGTGTAAACTGTTGCTTCTTGATGAGGATATTCTACAGGGTGCAGAGATGCTGATGCCAAAGTAGGCCAGGCTCCAAGCTGTTCTAGAACATGGAATCATCCAGAAATTTTCCTACTTAACCCACAAAACTTACACAAACTACAGGGTGAACTCCCAGCATTAAAAGGGCCAAATGTTAAGGATAATGTCACGTTTCCTTTGGCTGTGATAAAAATACTTCATTATCAAGGTGAGTTCACGGACACAGAGCTACCAATGCCAAATACTCCCAGGGACTCAGGGACAGGTTCAATATTTACATGATAAAAAAAGTGTCATCACGGTTTAGATGGGTTAAAAAAAAGTCAGACAAGGCTTTGCCTGCACCAGAGCTGAGGAAAGGGGGTTAAGCAGCACTGTGGGCCCACCAGGAAAGCATCCCCCACCAGCCTGGCCACCCCCAGCATGGTCCCCCCAGGCTTGGGAAAGCTCTGGAGCTTCCAGCCTCTCAGCTCATCTCAAATCCTTGATAACCTTTGGCTCCAAAGCTGCCAAAATCTCCCAGCTGGGTCAGTGAGAGGCAGCCTGGTCCAAATTGCTCCAATCCTGCTGGCTCATGGCTCAGAGATCCTGAGTGGGAATGCATGTGGGATATTACTGATGGAGGATCCTGTGTGAATTACACACCCTGCCACTACAGGCTTGCCCTCAACTCTGCCCTCCTCACCCAGCACCTGAGACAAGGGTGCTTTGGCAGCTGGAGGAGTGCTGGGATGTCCTCATGACAGCGTCTGCTCCTTCCATCCTGTCTGTTACAGGCTGTCCCTCTCCTCCACCAAATCCTGCTGAGCCTTTCCCTACCCCAAATCCCTCCAAACTGTCTGATCAGAGCTGTGTGATGGAGGAAACCTCACCATGAGAGAGGTGAGCAGGACTGAACTCTTCAACCAAGCACCCCCTGTCCCCTGGCCATCGCTCCTTCAGGGCTAATTGGTAAATGAAATGTTTGACTCAGGAGCACAAATGCAAGGTTTCCCAGTAATCTCCCTGGAATTGGCTCTCAGCAGCCAATCCTGCACTCACACCGACCCATTTGACACAAGTCAATACTCAATAACAAGTGTAATTGGCAAGGAAAGCTGCCCGAGCGCCGAGGAGCTGCCAGCCCTCCCTGCTCCGCTCCAGAGAGCTCCCACTGCTCCTGCAGAGCAGCCAGCACCTGGAAATGCCAGAGGTGCCTGTGCTGCCACTCTGTGCACCCTGGGGAGCCCAGCAGAGGGGGTCAGGCACAGGCTCTGGCTGGAAGGTGGCTGTGGGAAGGGCTGGAGCACTCCCTCCCCACCGTGGCTTTATTGACTGCCAGCAGCGCTCAGAGATTGAGTCAGAGTCACCTCGGGGGCTCTGCCTGACTCAGCACAACCTGGAATAGCTCTGTGTGCCTGCCTGCCTCCCCCTGAGCTCTCCTTCCCTAATCGGGGTCCCTGGGAGGGCCAGGAGAGGCTCTGCCCCACACACACCCCCTGTCACATCCCACACTTCCAGCACCTCAGCCTGGCTCTGCCAGACTCCAGGCAAAACAACAGCTGGCTGCAGAGAGGGTGTGGGCACGGGAGCTGCTGCAAGCTGGGCTGCACTGGGACACCAGGCTGGGGAAGGAATCCTCCTCTGCTCCACACTGCCAGACCAGATCTGGGTGCTGTACCCACTACTGAGACAATGGCACAACCCAAAATATGGGAATTTTCATCAGGAATTTCATTTAAATACTAAAAAAATTCCACATTTTTATTATAAATCTAGTCAAACTCTGGATCAGGTCACCCACAGAGTCTCCAGCTTTGAGATATTTGAAACACACTGGATGTAGCCCTGAGCACCCTGCTTGAGCATAGGAGCTGCTGCAAGCTGGGCTGCACTGGGGCACCAGCCTGGGGAAGGAATCCTCCTCTGCTCCACACTGTCAGGCCACATCTGGGTGCTGCACCCACTGCTGGGCTCCCCACTACTGAGACAATGGCACAACCCAAAATATGGGAATTTTCATCAAGAATTTCTATTGAAATATTTTAAAACTTACACTTTTTTATGAACCTAGTCAAACACTAGATGAGGTCACCCACAGAGTCCCCAGCTTTGAGATATGTGAAACACACTGGATGTAGCCCTGAGCACCCTGCTTGAGTTCACCCTGCTTGCAGCATGGTGAGGGTTAGATGATCTCCAGTGGGGATTTCAACCATTCCACAAGTTCTCACCAACACCTCACTCACACTCCCTGGCAGTGTCCAAGGCCAGGCTGGATGGGGCTTGCAGTAACCTGGTCTAGGGGAAGGTGTCCCTGCCCATGACAGGGGTGGAGTGAGATGAGCTCCAAGATCCCTTCCCACCCAGCCCAGTCTGTGATTCTGTGATTTTCTTTACCCACTAAAGTAATGACTCCAGTGGAGAAAACAGAGCTACCACCTCTTTCACCTAAAAGTAAAGCAGCTCCAAGAATGGTAGTCCCAGAATGAGAGAGTTCAGAAGTGCTCTGCAGGCTCCCAGCAGGGAGCAGCTGCCATCCACCCTCTGCCCACACTTCACTTCCCTCCAAAGCCACCCAAGCAGAGGCTGTTTCTGGATCCAGGACCCCTTTCACAGGACAGCTCTTCCCACCAGCTCTTCCCACGGGTGGCAGCAGCAGCTCCCTGGTAATAGCAGCAAGGTGGGGGGAAATCAAATCCATAAATTAAAGGGGATGTGATGTACCAGTGCCCTCTGCTGCTGACAGTTTTTATTCCCTGACTGAACAAAACCCCGAGGGCTCAGGAAGGCCACTCCAAGCTCTTGCTGCCAAGTGGTAGCAGCACTGCTCAGCTCCAGGTTTGTGTCTGTGCCAGCAGCTTGAGAGCAGGGAGCATATGACAAACTGCAGCACTTCCAGGCTCACACAGCACTGGGAAGCAGGAGGGATTGGCTGGCTCTGTGCAGGCAGCAAGGGATGACAGCCTGCACAAGCCCTCACACCCCCTGCAGCAACTCCCCCTGCAAGGAGACCCTCAGGCATTGCCTTGTTGGAGGACTCACCTTGAACCTGGGCACTCAGCTTCTCCAGGTCCTGCTCTGTCATGTGGGAAAATCTGCAGTTGGACCCAAAATCACACTGCCCTGGAATGAAATAGTGAGAGTTGAAAATTCAGTTTCAAAATTCAAAATTCTCTAGATTGGATATTAGGAAATATTTCTTCACAGAATGGGTTGTAAAGCACTGGAATGGGCTGCCCAAGTCACCACCCCTGGAAGTGCTCAAAAAAGTCTGTGGATGTGACACCTGGGGACATGGTTTAATGATGAACATGGTGGTGCTGTACTGACATTTGGACTCGGTGATCTTAAAGGTCTTTTCCAACTTTAATAATCCTGGGAAGAGCCAGAGTCCCATGAGAACCACCCAGAGGAGGTTCTTGTGCAAGCAAAGCCAGGCTCCATCACACCTGGATGCCAGACACAGGCCCAAGCCCCTCCCTCCAGCCCTGGGCTGGCTCTGCAAGGAGCTGCTCGAGCCCAGGCACTTCTTTCCACCTCAGAACTCCTCACCTGTTTGCAGAAACTTCCGACAAGGTTTCTTGGTTTGCTCCTCCTGCAGGATGGCAGCAGCATCTGGGGAGACAAGGGATGAACCCAGGTAAAGATCCTTGGCACAGAAAATCCCATCATGTCCAGTCCCAAACTGGTCAGGGAGCAGAAGGAAGCAGAGGGACACCCAGGCAATGGTTTCACAGCCAGTTTAGCCCATTCCCACTGCACTCCTCAGGCTGGCACCAACACACCTGGAACTGTGTGCTGAGACAAGTCAGAGCCACACACGAGAGTTTCACCTCTGAGACTGCCTGATCCAGCAGCATCACATGCTCAAATTGCTGGCACACAGAGTGTTAAACCATCAGTGCTGATTTGTTTTCTCTTCCTCATCCTCCCCATCCATCCCAGGCAGGCAGTGGCAGAAGCTGGGAGCACCCACCTCGGAATAAGTCGTACCAGACTCTCTTGGCCCGCAGATGCTGCACTCCATTGAGGTGTTTCTTCCTGTTGTGCAGGTTGTCCTGGAAGGACCTGTCACAGTAGTCACAGAAGTACCTTTTGCCCATCTCTCTCCTGGCAAAACAGCATCAGCAAGTCCTGGGGTCACCAGGCAGCTCCTGGGCGTCCAGCCATGGGAATGGAGGATCCAGGATTTACAGTGCCTGCTTCCAAAGGAGGAGAACTCAAATCACTCAGGGCTGGCAGGCAGAGAAAGAGGTGAGACCCAACAGTTTGTACCCTTGTCCATCACAGCCTGCTGGGGCAGGATCTGCTGCCTGTACATGGGAGAAAAGGCCTGATCTGCATTTATCTCTGTCACCCAAAGCAACAACAGCTCTGCTGGAAGGATTTCCTTCCCCGAGCTCAGAGCACAGGAAACAGAGCCACAGGCTGCAGGGAAGGTGCAGCACAAACCCTCCAAGGTGCACACAAACCCTCCAAGGTGCACACAAACCCTCCAAGGTGCAGCACAAAGCACCCAAGGTGCACACAAACCCTCCAAGGTGCAACACAAAGCACCCAAGGTGCAGCACAAACCCTCCAAGGTGCAGCACAAACCCTCCAAGGTGCACACAAACCTCCCAAGGTGCAGCACAAAGCACCCAAGGTGCAACACAAAGCACCCAAGGTGCAGCACAAACCCTCCAAGGTGCAGCACAAACCCTCCAAGGTGCAGCACAAACCCTCCAAGGTGCACACAAACCCTCCAAGGTGCACACAAACCTCCCAAGGTGCAGCACAAAGCACCCAAGGTGCACACAAACCCTCCAAGGTGCAGCACAAACCCACCCAAGGTGCAGCACAAACCCTCCAAGGTGCAGCACAAACCCACCCAAGGTGCAGCACAAACCCTCCAAGGTGCACACAAACCTCCCAAGGTGCAGCACAAAGCACCCAAGGTGCTGCACAAAGCACCCAAGGTGCAGCACAAACCACCCAAGGTGCTGCACAAAGCACCCAAGGTGCACACAAAGCACCCAAGGTGCACACAAAGCACCCAAGGTGCAGCACAAAGCACCCAAGGTGCAGCACAAAGCACCCAAGGTGCAAACAGGAGGAGCTGGAGGTCCTGGGGACCTTTGACCACAACCTCCACAAGCTGATACAAAAGAGAAAGGAAACTCCCCAGTGTCCACCTCTGGAAGGTAAGGAAGAAACTCAGTGAAGCTCATTTTGTCCACCTGTTTTTTTCCATGGATTGCTCTCCTCATCCTCCCCAGCCTATGGGCACCAAGGTGTGCCTGCTCTGAGTACAGCACTAAGATCACAACAGAATTTTGGAGTTCCCACCTGTGCTGGGCCTGCCACTGTCAGGGCAGGTGAGATCAGCTTGTGTTTTATCCTTCAGGCACCTGTCCCCATCAGATGTCCCTGCTGGAGGTGCAACAAACACCCTGAAGGAGCTGCGAGCTCTCTCCTGAGGGATACAGAGGTACCTGGTGAATGGCAAAGATGGATGGGCTGGGAGATAAACTCCTAAAGCAATTCTCCACGTTTTGACACTTTGACAGCTGAATGCATTTAAAAAGTGGCACAGAGACCAGCAAAGAAATAAAGATTTCATAAATAAAATGGCTCCAGAATCAATCACAGCCCCCTGGCTGACTCCCCTGGCTCAGCACGAAGAGCAGAGCACCAGGAAACCCCTCAGAGCCCGGTGTGCCCAGCTCAGGCAGGGCTGCCAAGCCTCCTGCCAGACATCCATCCCAGCAGGAGCACAGCACCACATCCCCCTCCCTCCCCTGCTCCCAGGAACTGCTGCTTCAAAATCAAACCCCTGCAAATCTCTGAGCCCTCACACCACAAGTTAAAGCAAAGCTGCATTCCATGGGAAAACCTTCTGAGATTTTTCATATTGGATTGAAAACCTCCACACTGAAGGTAAAATGTTCAGATATTCCAAGTGAACTGGAATCCCTTTGAGGTTCCTTCCTTGGGACCCCAAATCCCCCATGCCCTGGGCTGATCCTGACCCAGCTCTGCAGGGCTTGAGGTCTGAAATCTTCTCCTCCAGCCCAAGAATCCAAACCCAAGCACTGCTTAATGAGCACGGAGCCACAAATTCCCTCATCCTCTGCATCCTTGAGGTTTGCATCCCTGAGTTGTGCAGGTTTGCAGCACTGTGGTGAAGCTGCTGGAATTCAGGGGGAACAAAGCTTTCAAACACTGAAAAATCCCTGTTCCACATGCTATTCCATAGTCTCCCAAAGTTCCTGGTGACACAGAAATCTCCCTGTCTCAGCTGCTGGCTCCTGCACTCCATCTCTGCAGAAGAGAATGCTGCAGACAGGGAAAACAAATGAGATTCTGCAGTGGTCCCACACAAGTTTGCAGAGATCTCCCAGGGAATTCTGCCTGCGGAAGCCCAGCAGCAGCCAGCCTTTGAAATCGTATTTCAAACTTTCCCTTTCATCACTCCAACAGCAATAATTGCAGGAGCTCCTTCCCCCTCCTCCCCCAACAACCAGAAAGCTCCTGCAGACTCCAGATCCCACATCCCACAGCTGCCTGCTCCCAAATTCTCCCAAATTCTCAGCAATTCCCACTGCAGGGGACGGAGGGATTGTAAAAAGCAATTAGAGAGGTATCAGATCCTCCCTGAGACTTTCCCCCTCAGCGATTACACCCAACACTCATCCCCATCTTTTCAAGGATTCCACGGCATGGATGCCAACTCTCTGCAACAGCAGCACTTCCCAGCACTCTGTGAGTCCAGAGGAGTCAGAAGCTGCTTCTGAGCAGCACCAGCCTATTTCCATCTCCCCAAACGGCTCCAGCAGTAAACAAAGAGCATTATTCAGCTGAAAACAGAGATGGCTCCTAATTAAATCCATCTCAGTCATTATGGAATAAAGTAAATGTAGCTGTTCTACAAAGAGCTGCCTCTGCCTGGCCGTTTCCACTCAGCATCTCCAGCCCCTGATTTGCAACTGAATCAGGGCACTCAGACCTGGGCCCACCGCAGCCATAAATGCTTCCAGCCAGGCTTTGTGCCAGCTTAAAAGTCTTCCTGAATAAATGCAAATTAAAATTATAAAAAAAAACAAACTCCAGCAATCCAGGGCTTTATGTTGTATGAAAGTGTAACAGCAATGCTGTGCTGTGTCTGCTGGGTGAGCAACACCCTGGTGTGAGGCACCTCGAAGGTGACAGAGAGGGGTTTGGGACAACTCTAGCTGAGACATCCCGGGCACCATCCCCATGCCACATTTCCCTGCTCCGGCTGCCGCCAGAGCTCTCCTCGGTGCTCCGTCAGCTGCAGATTGTATCTCTGCCCCTGGGGGCGTTTCCCCGGGCAGAGGCAGGAAGGTGGCCGGGAAGGGGCACGGACTCCTCGCTGTCCGTGTCTCCACAGCGGCCCCGGAGCTGCTGCCGGGCCCTGACCTCAATTTGTGCCGTCCCACAGCCCGGGCTCGGGGCCATTGCAGCCACTTCGGATAGCCAGGCAGATGTGAGTTAATTAAATCCAAGTGTCAGCCCGCTGATACTCAGCTGCCAATTTAAACGGGCTCAGATCTGCAGGGAGACCTGGGATGGCAGCAGAGAGTGCCAGCACCTTCCCAATGGCAGAGGCACAGATGCTGCTTTCCATTCCACCCAGAGGAAACATGGAATCATGGAATGCTTGGGTTGGAGGGACATTAAAGCCCACCCAGTGCCACCCCTGCCATGGCAGGGACACCTCCCACTGTCCCAGGCTGCTCCAGCCCCAGTGTCCAGCCTGGCCTTGGGCACTGCCAGGGATCCAGGGCCTGCCCACCCTGCCAGGGAACAATTCCCAATTCCCAATATCCCATCCATCCCTGCCCTCTGGCACTGGGAGCCATTCCCTGTGTGCTGTCAGAGAATCATGGAATGGTTGGGTTGGAAGGGACCTTAAAGCTCATCTCATCCCAGCCCCTGCCACAGGTGGGGACAGCTTCCACTGGGAATCCAGAGCTTGATTTGGGATCAACACCAATCCCACCACACACAAACCATCCTGGTGGCAGCAATTAATGGGCAGCTGAGGGATTTGTGTTGGATAATCCAGAGCAGTTACATTTGAAAAATAAAAATTAGGTTTTTCTGAGCTCTGCTCTGTGGTGACCAGGATCAGAACCCAGGGCACGGCTGGAGCTGGGCCAGGGCAGCTCAGGCTGAGCTCAGGGCAAGGTTCTTCCCCCAGAGGGTGCTGGCACTGCCCAGGCTGCCCAGGGAATGGGCACGGCCCCGAGGCTGCCAGAGCTCCAGGAGCCTTTGGGCAGCACTGCCAGGGATGGACAGGGTGGGGTTGTTGGGGGTCTGGGCTGGATGATCCTGTGGGTCCCTTCAGCTCAGGATATTCTGGGGTTCCAAAGGGATAATACAACACAGGAATGTGCCAGGCACCTTCCAGGCGTCCAGAACAAGCAGAGGTCTTGTCTTAACCCAGAAAAATCCCACATGTCCCCACAGTCATTGCATGAGGGAAAAAAAAATATTAATAAATCAGGAGAAATTCCTCTGCAGCCAGACCTTGTGCTACTTCTGAGGGGGTGGGACAAAACAACAGAGCAGTAACAGTCACTTGAGGGCCTGCTCTGGAATTTCATGGATACTTGTTTAGCAACAGCCCTGTGGGGAAACAGCCTCAGTGTAAGGATTCCCCTGTCCTGCCCCTGTGTGTTCTGCCTTCCTCAATCCAAGTTTACCTCTGGCCCTGGCACAGGCTGCCCAGGATGCCTCTGGATCCCTGGCAGTGCCCAAGGCCAGGCTGGACATTGGGGCTGGGAGCAGCCTGGGACAGTGGGAGGTGTCCCTGCCACGGCAGGGGTGGCACTGGATGGGCTTCAGGTCCCTTCCAACCCAACCATTCCACGATTCATGAGCCCCATAACCCTCTCCCACTGCCCCAACACTGACACCAATCCCCTTTTGCAACCCCAAACTGCAGAAAACACCCCAAAAAGCACCCCAAATCGCGTCCCACCCACCTTCCGGGGGTCAGCTGAGGGCAGTGACCGCATCCTCCTTCCTGTCCCCGTCACCCTTGGCCGGACACCCGGGCAGGGAGGGCAGGGCAGGGCAGGGCAGGGCAGGCCCGGGGTGTCTCTGCCCCCTCAGCCCTCCCGCCCCGCCGCCCCCCGGCCCCAGCCCCGGGGCTGCCCAGCGGAGGCCGCTGAGGACAAGGCGGGAGGGACGGGACGAGCGGAGCCTCACCGGGACCCCTCACAGGGCCGCCCGGTACCCCCGCCACACTCACCTCTGGCCAGGCCCGCGCAGCGCTGCCTACAACTCCCACAACACCTTACGGCAACAGCGCATGCGCAGGTCACAAACGGCACAAAGCGCAGCCTACAACTCCCAGCATGCCCCACGGGCACGCGCACTCCATATAAATAACGGAGCACCGCCTACATCCCCCAGCAGCCCTGGCGGCGCGGCGCAGGCGCAGAGCACGCGGGCAAGATGGTGCTGCTGCGGCGGGTGTACGAGTCGCTGTTCCGCCGCAGCTCCACGTTCGCGCTGTCCATCATGCTGGGCGCGGTGCTCTTCGAGCGCGCCTTCGACCAGGGCGCGGACGCGCTCTTCGAGCACCTCAACGAAGGGGTAAGGGCTGGGTAAGGCCCGGCCGGGGCCGCCCGGGCGCGGGCCCAGCGCTGAAGGTCAGGCCGGTCCCGCTGGGCCCCGCCCCGGCAGCCCCGGGCCCGCGGCTCGGCCTCAGGGCTCGCTGAGGGGCAGCGCGGCTCGGCCGCCCCCGAGGGGCTCCGCGGCTGTCGTGGCGCTCGGCGGTCCGGGCTTGGGGTGTCCTTGGGCTTCTCTGGCCGCTGGCAAGGGCCGTGCCAGGCAGGGGGAGCGGGAGGAGGATAGGGAACCGCTTTGTGCTCTGCAGGCCCCGGCTTGGCTCACCTGACCGCGGCACAGGAGGGGGATAAGGGCTGGTGGCCTTGGGTGTCCCCAGCGTGAACCTTGGGGGTCAAGGCGTCCTTAGGTTCCCAAGTACAGCAGTGACGGGATAATGACTGCGGGATAGCGAGCCAGGCTTGGGGAGACCTCAGAGCCCCATTCAGGACATACAGAGGCTCCAG
Organism: Melospiza melodia melodia; assembly: GCF_035770615.1. Classification (NCBI taxonomy): domain Eukaryota; kingdom Metazoa; phylum Chordata; class Aves; order Passeriformes; family Passerellidae; genus Melospiza; species Melospiza melodia. Next base: position 2,696,775 of record NC_086213.1, on the reverse strand, counting down.
GAGATGAGAAAAAGATTTTAGACAAGAACCTGAAGTGACAGGAAAAGCGGGAATGGCTCCCACTGCCAGAGGGCAGGGATGGGTGGGATATTGGGAATTGTTCCCTGGCAGGGTGGGCAGGCCCTGGCACAGGGTGCCCACCCTGGATCCCTGGCAGTGCCCAAGGCCAGGCTGGACACTGGGGCTGGGACACCCTGGGACAGTGGGAGGTGTTCCTGCCATGGCAGGGGTGGCACTGGGTGGGCTTTAAGATCTGTTCCAACCCATGTTCTGTGCACCCCTTATGTGCAGGAGCAGAACTGCCCTCTCCAGGGTGGGTGGGAGTTCAAGGCAGTCTCTGGGCCACTAATCCAGAGCAGAACAGGGGAAGGGGAATCTCTGCAGCTTATTCCCTGTCCACATTAGAAGCCAGGAGTCCCCATGTGTATCCCTGTGTCCCCCAGATCCAGTACAGGACTCCATCCCCACCTCCCCAGTAGGATAATTTGCATTTTGGCTTCTGTTATCCAAACCCCACTATAAGCTGCCTCAGACATCTTGATTTTTTTTCCCCTGCTTGTTTTGCATGCAGAAACTGTGGAAGCACATCAAGCACAAGTATGAGAACTGAGCAGCTCAGCAGCAGGAGCCAGCCTGGGGTGGCAACAGGCACTGCAGGGATGGATTCAGCCTCCTGAAACTGGGCATGGATTCCTGATGGAACAACCCCGAGCCACCAACTGATACCATGTGAAGCCAGATGGACTCAAGGAGTTCTGCTGCTGTACTCCCCTTACTGTGTTCAAATAAAACTCCTGGTCCTCTCTTGTGTCTGTGTGTTCACCTCACTCATCCTTTGCCCCCTCTGTGCCTCCTCCTTCTCTGGGAGGTGGAGAATCTTTAAAACCAGCGCTGTGCCTGAGTTCTGAGGCACTGTCAGGAATCACAGCATCTTAAAATGGGTTTGAAAGCATTTAGATGAGGTTCATGACAACCCTTGTCTGCTTCTCCTGGTCTGTGCACAGAAAAGGGGCTCAGAATCACTCCCAGCACCTTTTGTGGCTCAGCTCTGGTGGAATTCCTGCCCTGGGGCCTTTCAGCCCTGCCCTAGCAGGAGTGTGCTGAGGGGGGCTCAGCTGCAGCTTGCAGAGGTGCTGTGGATCTTTCCCTGATGATCCCTGCAGCACCTGGCTCATGCCATGGCTGCAGGAGCAAAGTGCTGCCAGGTTTGTGTCACAGCTGCCTCCATCCCCAGTGACCCAAGGGAAGGGAGAGAAATCACTCAGCTCCCCCAGGGGCTGGCTCAGGAGTCATGGAATGGTTTGGATGGGAAGGGACCTCAAAGATTGTCCAGTTCCTCCTCCCGGTGAGCCCAGCCCTGCCTGGCCCTGTCAAACACTTCTTTCCACGTGGGAAGGGGATTTGGACACTTCCTGGGGTAATGACTCAGTTAATTCCTGAGCTCTCAGGTGGCTGCAGGGAGATGTGGCTGAGTGACTCCTCCCGGTCCCACTTTCCCAGCCCAGCAGCCCCAGCTCCCCCTCCTCAGCCCATTTTCACCAGTCAGGAGCAATTCCAGCCCATCAGAGGCAGTGCTCACAGGCAGTGCCCACAGCAGCTTTGCTGGGTTTGCAAACGAGCACCAGGGGGTTAAAACGTTTACTCTGAGAACACAACGAGCACTTAAACACTTGTGCTTGTTTTTGGAGCCAAACCCAACTGCAGCTGTCCCAGTCCCGGCTGTGCTTTATGGAGATGGTTGAGAGAAAGGTTTAAACCTTCCTAGGACAGCCCCATCTGAGTGAGTGCCAGCTCCCTGAGCTCTGCTGCTGCTCCACACCACGCTGAGCAGCTCAGAGAGAGTTGCAGGCTCAGAGCAGCTGAACCAAAGCTGAATACAGGATGAGGGGACAGCACTGCAGTGGGCAGCAGGGAGGAGCTGAAGCCATCGGTGCAGAGCAGGAGCTGCAGGAGAGCAGCATTAGCCCAGCAGGGGGTTATCCTGGATACAGCATTTGGGGATTCTGGTAAATCTATTCCTTTTTCCATGCCTGGCATTGGGAGGTTTGGGCAGCACTGATAGGCAATGAAAATTCTCCTTGGAGCATTCAGGGCTTCCCCTCATTTCATGGCAGTGGCTGTTCTGCTGCATTTCTGCTGCTCTGCACACAGCCCCAGTCACACTCCTGCCCTCTGCACAACACCAGGCACCAAGGTGTGGACCTTACTACCACTTTACTAGCACTTTACCACCCTGGAGCTCAACCCACTGCTGATTTCCCCACTGTGGGGTGACAGCCACAGGCACTACTGCAGTGCAACAAAATACAGCGTGGTGGGGAGAGGCCACTCAGGGCACATTAACCAGCAAATTAACCAAGCAAAGCCTGTTTGGATACCAGGAAGCTCATCAATGCTGTGTAAGGGTCTTAAAAAGCCAGCTAAGACATCTGCATCTTTTATTTGCACCATCTGTTTTCACAGGCCTCACTTGAGGGACAGAAATCCATAAGGTCTGACTCACCTGGACCCCTGTGGGTCTGCTGGCAGTGGGAACAGCCTGAGCCTTTCTCTGCCAGCTCAGAGCTGTGCTGGGAGGTTTAGGTGGAGCTCAGGGCAAGGCTCTTCCCCCAGAGGGTGCTGGCACTGCCCAGGCTGCCCAGGGAATGGGCACGGCCCCGAGGCTGCCAGAGCTCCAGGAGCCTTTGGGCAGCACTGCCAGGGATGGACAGGGTGGGGTTGTTGGGGGGTGTGGGCAGGGACAGGAGTGGGGCTGGATGATTCCTGTGGGTCCTTTCCAAGCTGGGACAATCTATAACCCAAGTTCAGGATAAGGCATTTCCATGGAAGCCGTGCTCTCGGAGCTGCCCACTCCAGTATGAAAATAAAACTCTGAATTATAAATAGTACAAAAGGGCAGGAACGGCTGCTGCAGCCTGTCCCGTGTATTGGCTGCAGCCACGGGCACACACAGAGGGCAGGAATTGCACTCCCACAGGGAATGCAGCTCCGTGCGAGCCCGGCTGCCGGGTATTGCACACAACATCCATCCCCGAGCACGGGAACGCCGGGACCGGGAGCCTCCTCCTGGGCAGGGCCCGGCACGGTGTGCCCCGCCCCGGAGCGCTCAGGACGGGATCATGCCCTTGCTGCGCTTCCTGTCGGCCATGGCCCGCCGGTTGTGGTTGGCTCGGGTGCTTTTGTTGGCCTCCTTCTTCCTCCGCTCCTGCAGCGTCTCCCGGCTCTGCCCGTGGCCCTTGGCGGTGCCAACAACGGCGGAGCCGTCGTGTTTGTGCCTGGGGGACACAGAGCAGGGACATCACAACAGGCACACTGCACTCCTGGGGTGAAATCCCACATCCCCACAAACACTGAGGTGTGAGGGGTTCAGCTCAGGGCTCCCACAGCAGCCCAGGAGCAGCATCAGCCACACCACCACTGTGTCCTTGCACACACTGAGCCCATCAGCTGAAACCAGCTATGAAACTGTCCCAAAATCCCTGTGGGAGCTGTTGGAGCTCTGGGAGTTGTGCTCTCCGAGAGCCTGTCTTCCACAGGGTTCTGCTAGTTGGAGTGACAGGACAAGGGGGAATGGCTTTATGCTGAAAAAGGGGAGATTTAGATTGGCTATTAGAAGGAATTGTTCCCTGGCAGGGTGGGCAGGCCCTGGCACAGGGTGGATCCCTGGCAGTGCCCAAGGCCAGGCTGGACAGGGCTTGGAGCAGCCTGGGACAGTGGAAGGTGTCCCTGCCCATAGCAGGGTGTGGAGCAAGATGGTCTTAAGGTCCCTTCCCACCCAAACCACTCCATGATTCCATGCCATGCCTAGCCCTATTCAAAGGGATAAAACAACCAGCAGTGAAGTAAAGGGTGGGTGAGGAATTCACCCCACTGTGGCAGGACCCTGACACAGGAATGCCAAGGAGCAGCAACACCCCCAACAACCCCAGCCAGCAGCAGAAGAGCTGCAGAGGCAGAGGGACAGCCTTGCTTACCCCTTCCTGGCGAGGAACGCCTGGCGCCTGGCCTCGGCCCTCTCCCGCAGGACTGCGGGGTCCTGCACAAAGTGGTCCTGAAGGAGGCAAGGGAACAGCTCAGGAGACCCATCAGCCCCAAGGGAACAGCTCAGGAGACCCACCAGCCCCAAGGGAACAGGTCAGGAGACCCATCAGCACCAAGGGAACGGGTCAGGAGACCCATAAGCACCAAGGGAACGGGTCAGGAGACCCATCAGCACCAAGGGAACGGGTCAGGAGACCCATCAGCACCAAGGGAACAGGTCAGGAGACCCATCAGCACCAAGGGAACAGGGCAGGAAACACATCAGCCCCAAGGGAACAGGGCAGGAAACACATCAGCCCCAAGGGAACAGGGCAGGAGACCCATCAGCACCAAGGGAACAGGGCAGGAGACACATCAGCACCAAGGGAACAGGGCAGGAGACACATCAGCACCAAGGGGAACGGGTCAGGAGACACATCAGCACCAGGGGAACAGGGCAGGAGACACATCAGCACCAAGGGAACAGGTCAGGAAACCCATCAGCACCATGCAGCAGCCTGGAGAGGAGAGTATTCTGTTTGGAACGGAGTCAACTCCTGGTTCATTACCTCTGGACCAGTGGGATTGGTGTCAGGGACTCTAAACACAACACCTGGCACAAAACCTGCCTGAAAACCTTCCCAGCCCATGGCTGCTCCCAGCACATCCATGGAAACAGAGTGCCAGTGACTCTCAGAGTGCTCTGCTGGCTCTGTCTGTCTCTGGGTAAAGCAGATTAAAGCTCCCCACGGAGGAAGTGTCAGTGCTCCAGCACAGTCAGGGCAGGAAGCTGTGGAGAGCTCTCCTTGGGGACACATCACAGCCCAGCAGCCACTGAACAGCAGCTCAGTCCCTGCTGCTCAAAGATTCCCTCTCTGAAACAGGAAATCTGCTCCACATCACCTGCAGGTGAAGCAGGGAAGAAATATGGCAAATTTGAATGCAACTCCAGCTAAATGTCACCTTTGTTCTTTCCTTTTCAGCTTCCTCCTCCTCCTCTTCATCTTCTTCCTCTGTCTCCTGTCCTTCTTCATGTCCTTTAGGTCTCAAGACCTGAGGAATTGTGAATGGCCTGGGAAATAAGACACAAATAGTTAGAAAAGAAAACAGCACAGCCACAAACATTTCTCTGAACAGCACATCCTTTGTGGTTTGCATTATGTCTTCAAAAAGATGAGACTCTACAGATTTCATGGACTTCATTTTCCTGAACAAAAAAAAAAGGAGACCCAGGAGTTAATACCACATTCCTATGGGCAATTAGCAAACACACAGTCTCCACTGGGGAATGTTCACTATGAAATTGTCACTGAAAATAATAATAGTTAAATAAAACCCCAACCCTGAAACCTCACAAGGAATTTCTCCACAGAAACAACAGCTTCCTTTGGGAAATGGGTATCCAGACACAGCCACAATATGAAGGAGTATCCCTTGCTACAGCAGACAGGGAGCATCTGCTGCAGCAGACAAATTTGGACAGAAGCCTTCCTGCTCAGGCAGTGCTGTGCTCCAAACCCTCTGACTGCTCAGGGCTACCCAGGGAGCCCCAGTTCCAATGCTGTGCCCCAGTTTCCTACAGGGGGAAAACCCTGGAGAAATTCATCAGGCTTTATGAATCACTCTGGACATGCAGAGCAAAGGGCCTGGGGGTGGAGGAAGAATTTACACATGCCTATAACTCTTCTTTAACATAAATATGTGTCTGTGTTTGAATTCCATTGGAATTCAGACCCACCATTCCACTGCCAAAGAAATAAATGCAGAACCAGAAAAGCCTTTGTTATGTCAAACCAACAGATCCAGTTTTCAGCAGTGACATCCACTAATTGTTTCTAGGGGCACTGAGACCTGAAAGAGGGAAAAACACCTGGGTGCCACATTCTTACAGGCAAAACACAAAAAGGATTTAAACTGAAGCTTCTCAACACTTTAGGAGAGGGAAAAAAGGGACAAAGAGCCTCAAAGCTTCCATTTGGTTTGAGGTTAGGGATGGTGACATCTTCATAATACATCAGAATTCAAAAGGCCACTTTCAGGAATGTTAAAGCAGCTTTTAAACCACACACTTTCTAAAATAAATATTCGCCAGCCTCCATCCCCATTAACCCTTTGTTTCCCAAAACAGTCATGGTGCAGAGTGCTGTGCAGTTCATCAGGGACTCAATTCCAGCTGTCAGCACTCAAGAGGGGATTGGCAGGGAAAAGTCTGGTTGTAAAATTCCCCAAATTATGAGGTTTTCCTTTGCTAATCAGCCATTTTAGGTTGCCCAGCTCCACTGATTTTCCAAGCCATTTTTCCCTGCTGCAGGGAAGTTTCTCCAAGGAGAGGCACTGCTGAGTACAAATTTCCACACATGGCAAATTCCCCTCTTGGATTTGCTGACTAATTGAGGCAATGGCCCAGTGGAAGCTGGAGAACATCCTGGGCACACTCTGTGTTCATTTGCAACACATTCCTGAAGTTTAGGAATGGTCTGACTAGGAATTTGGTCTGTATTTGTGTACAGCCACTTTCCAATGAGGTTCTTTGCCTCAAGAGTGCCATCACTTTCTGTTCAAGGAATAGCCTGCTGTAGGGGGATAGAACATGAATAAATACAGGTAGTACAGAAAGTCATCTTACCCCCTAAAGAGTTGCAGCTGAGCCAATTATTAAGGATTAGGAGCAGGCCTGATGTTAACAGGCAGCTGTAGCCAGCAAGAAGAGTGTTATAAAAGAGTGGATTGTTGGGAACTGGAGTCAGCTGGCTGCTGTGAGGACAAAGAAGAGTCAGTGCCTAGAGGGGCTACCTAAAAACAACATCGAGGAGGTACAAAACTCTATCAATACAGAACCTTAGCAATGTAATGACAATAGAACACTCCCTATCCACAGGAGAAAGGAGACCCAAACCTCCCTCCTTGCACATCGCAGTGCAAACAGAGAAAGGGCTGCTTTGAATCCCTCGTGTGGAGGAACAGAGCCCAAACAGCGTTTCCCAGGTTTGTGGGAGCCAGACAATTCCGTGCCTCCCTCCTTCCCCCTGCCCTCAGCATTCACCTCCTGGCGATGAGCTCGTCATCCGAGTCGGCGTCGTTGGCGCCCACTTGGTTCCCATCGTAGGTGTCGTCGTACTCGTCCTCGTAGTCCCCGTAGCCCGGGGCGGCTGCGGGCAGGGGCAGCTCCTCCAGCACCACGCTGTACTGGCTGTAGCGCTGCCTCTGCTCCGCCACCAGCCGCTTGTCATTCACCAGGCTCCGCGTCGTGTCCTTCTCCCTCCTGCCCAGCAGCGGGAGGAAAAGGGTTAAAACGGGCCCCCGAAGCTGCTTTTTGTCCTGTTGGTCAGTGGGGTGTGAAGCAGGGCAAGCCTCGTCCCCAGTGCCACAGGCTCGCCTTACCCCGCACCTACCGGCCTGCTGCTTTATGGGATCGTGGGATGGTTTGGGCAGGAAGGGATCTTAAAGCTTATTTTATTCCATCCTCGCACCTTCCACTAGCTCAGGATGCTCTGAGCCCTGTCCAGACTGGCCTTGGACACCGAGGGATCCAGGGGCAGCCACAGATTCTTTGGGCACCCTGTGCCAGGGTCTCTCCACCCTCCCAGGGAACAATTCCTGCCCAATATTCCCTCCATCCTTGTCCTCTGGCAGTGGGAAGCCATTCCTCCTTTTCCTGTCACTCCAAGCCCTTGTAAACAGTCTCTCTTCCATCTTTCTTGTCAGCCCCTTCAGGTCCTGGAAGGCCACAATTGGGTCATCTCAGAGCTTTCACTTCAGGCTGAACAATCCTAATTTTCCTCACAGCAGAGCTGCTCCATCCCTCTGCTCATCCTGGAGCTTCCTCTGGTGTCACTCCAGCAGCTCCAGCTCCTTCCTGTGCTGAGCCCAGGGCTGGCTGGAGTGATCCAGGGTGGTGTCCCAGGGCTGTTTGGCCACTCAGAAAGAGCAGGAATTGGAGACCACCACCAGCACTTCAGACAGAGAGGGAGCTCTCACAGGAGGCCAAATGCAATCCCATTGCAGGTGAAACTTGGCCAAGGTGCGTGGAGGGAGCACAAATGTGAGGGGAAAAGGACAAATGTAGACAGGGAGATCCAAAAAATAACCAGGTGAGAATGAGAATAAATACAATTCCCAAGGCAAAGAACAAAACAGTAGAGAGTGACTGTGATTCAGCCTCTCAGAGAACTGCAAGGGCTTGTTCTTTAAATTTAGAAGGCAAGTAAATTACAGTCATTTTATAGAAGGGAAGACCAAGAAACAGAGGGTTTAAAAAGCAGCTGCTGAGTGTCTCAAGCTGCACAAGCATAATCTCTCAAGTGCCATTTTTCAGACCAGCTAAGAACATATTTACAGCAAAGCAACAAGGGATTCCACTGGCCAGCATTCCCAGGAGAACCTGCAGCCCAGGATATAATCCCAACAGTGGATTTAACAGAGAAAGGACCTGTCCAAGGCAGTGGCAGTGACTCAGGAAGGGACAGACTGAGGGGATGTGATCCAGCAGCCGGGATTTTCATTTGGAATCTCAAAACAAAGGAAGTTTGCAGCTGGAGGTGTTCCCTGTGTGCCATGACTCACTGGTGGCACAATGCCCTCCCAAGCACGTGCTGAGCTTGGGATCCCTGGGATAACAGCTCCTGTGGGAATTCAGCTGAGCCTGAACCCTGCACCTGCTAATTGCTTCCTGTCCAGCTGGTCTGGTGACTGGACAGGAGCTGCATGAAATGGTCTGGGCACCAATCCCAGGAAAAAACAGTGGGGTAGCTCCTCATGGAGCTCAGGACATGCTGTGGCTCCAGGAGACAGATTCAGCTGGCAGCCAGGGCTGGACAGGCACAGACAAGTGCCATCACTTCTCAGGATCAGCAGAGTCTATGCTGGCACATTCATTTCCTTGTGTTTGATTCCCTCCACGTCCTGCCTGGATTTGTCTTTCTCAAGGACAGTCTCTGCCCCAAACTGCTGATGCTGAGAGTGGCCAGGACAACCTGCTCTGGCTCTTTAGTGCTATGGTGACACCAGGCTTAGCAACAGCACCCTGAACACAAGAGAATTTGGTAAGCAAAAGGTACTTAGAAGGAGGAAAAAAAATTAAATATTTGATACAATTCAAATCCAAAGCAGATCTCAGACTAAGCTTGGAGAGCCCTGTCACCCCAAAACTGGGGTGAACCATCAGTGCTGAATATTAAATCCTGGAGACAAGGTACAGCAGCTTTTCCTTGGATTCAGCTGGATATGGTCATCTTTGGGCACTGCTGATCTCCAGGTTATAAACTACTCAAACCACAATTAATGTCTGGAGTCCTGCAGATTCTTCCCAAATGTTCTGAAATGAAGGGAGGCAAATGACAGCAGGAAGAGGACAATCCCAAGGGGTCACATAACTACAGCAGGAGAGAGGAGAACTTCTCCAAGAGTGCTGGTGCCCCTGGGGGGCAGTGCCATGGGAGCAGAGCCCAGCTCAGGGATGATTTACAGCCTCCAGAGCTCTCCAAGTGATCTGCAGAGGGAGCTCTGGATATTCCAGCCACTGCATGCTCTGTGCTGAACCCGGTGCTCTCTGGCCTTGACCAGCTGCTGCTGTAGGGCTTTGGGAAACAGGGATAAAGGCTCTGGGAATGAGGGATAACCCAGCACAGCTGTGCAGGGCTCTGGGAATGAGGGATAACCCAGCACAGCTGTGCAAGGCTCTGGGAATCAGGGATAACCCAGCACAGCTGTGCAAGGCTCTGGGATTCAGGGATAACCCAGCACAGCTGTGCAAGGCTTTGGGAATGAGGGATAACCCAGCACACCTGTGCAAGGCTTTGGGAATGAGGGATAACCCAGCACACCTGTGCAAGGCTTTGGGCATCAGGGATAACCCAGCACAGCTGTGCAAGGCTTTGGGCATCAGGGATAACCCAGCACAGCTGTGCAAGGCTTTGGGATTCAGGGATAACCCAGCACACCTGTGCAAGTCTCTGGGAATGAGGGATAACCCAGCACACCTGTGCAGGGCTTTGGGAATGAGGGATTACCCAGCACAGCTGTGCAAGGCTTTGGGAATGAGGGATAACCCAGCACACCTGTGCAAGGCTCTGGGCATCAGGGATAACCCAGCACAGCTGTGCAAGGCTTTGGGCATCAGAGATAACCCAGCACACCTGTGCAAGGCTCTGGGAATGAGGGATAACCCAGCACACCTGTGCAAGGCTTTGGGAATGAGGGATAACCCAGCACACCTGTGCAAGGCTTTGGGAATGAGGGATTACCCAGCACACCTGTGCAATGCACCTGTCTCACAGGGCAAGGCACCACCAGGAGGAGAAAGGTTCTGCCTTTGAATTCTCAGCTATGGACACAACAAAAGTCATGGCCTTGGCCAGAGAGAAAGGAAATTCCTTTCTTGCTCAGCCAAGACAGGATCAGCACTGTGGCACTGCTCTGAGGAGCTGGGCCACTGGACTTGGGAACTAAAGTGGTTTTTTCCTAGAGTTTGATGCAACTTTGCTACCAAAACCTTAACTGGGTGCTCTCAGGTCAGTGGCTCCAACTCCAGCCAGACTTTCAGTTATCTGCTGTGTAAATGGATCCCAATTAAGATCACCCATGGATGGTTAGAGGAGGTGTTTAAAGTCCAGTGCAAGGTGTCCCTGCCCATGGCAGGGGGTGGAACGAGATGAGCCTTAAGGTTCCTTCCAACCCAAACCATTCCATGATCCTGTGATGTTTTAAAAGAATCTGGAACAAGGGAACCACACCATAGAGCTGACATCAGTGGGAGCCAGCACCACACACCCAGCTAGGCAGAAGGCAAAGTGAAAACTGGTGGGGGTTTGCAGAAATCTCTGTTCATGGTAGGGGGATCCCTGCTCAGTGCAGGCAGATTGACTAAATGACCTTTAAAGGTCCCTCCCAACCCAAACTACTCCACAAGTGCAGGTGCCCTTCTGCAGGAAGCTTTACAGCAGCAGGGACACACAAGCAGTCTAAGGCACTGAATGTTATCAGATGTTGAAGTAGATGGATATTGAATCTTCCCTTGGCTCTGGATCAAATCATTAGTTATTCTCAGCTCTGAGTCACAATCCCAGGCTCAGGGATGGGTCTTTTCAAGGTTTGTTGTTCAGTGCAAGTTTAATATTAAGCCCAAGGAGGAAGAGCCTGACATTACAAATGAGCTTGGCAGAGCAATCTCCAGCAGCAGACACAGGAAAGCCAATTAGGAAAAACACTAAGTGAAACCAACCCTCTCATAATATTTCACTTCACTTTCCCAGACAAACAGGTGGGAAACATTTTTGATAAGCCTTTCCCCCTGCCAAAACATTCCTGCAGGAGCTTTTCAGGAGAGATAAATGTGCAGGATCCCAGGTGTTTGTTCCTCCTGACAGGCAGAGCTAATGACTGGGTGCCAACACTCACCTCTTGCCTTTCTGGATCCGAGACACATCCACTGCATCCCTGCTGAAAACATCAAACTCATCATTCTGGAAAATGTTACAGCGAGAGCTGACCAGAGGGGTAGGGTCTGGCTTCAGCTGCCTGTTAAAAAACAAACAGAGAGAATAAAACAAAAGTGAAGTGAGGAAGAGAAATCCTCTCCCTTCCCTAAGCCCTTGCTTTATCCTTTATCAATCCCAAAATATCCTGAGCAAAAGATCCTGAGCACACCAGAGGTGCTGGCTGAGTCACAGGGCACAACCCCTTCCCTTCCCAAAGCTTGGATTTGAGGGGAAACTGAAGTAACCCACAGAAAGACAAGAGAAAATTCTTCTGTTCATTTCAGAGTCTATCAAACCATGCAGGACAACAGAATATTCAACAGACTGCCTGGTCTCAACACAGTGACTCAGTGAAGACAAACACTAAGTGTGATGAATTACAGGCTGGAAAAAATTCCAATAATTTGTTGCTGCTGATTTCAAGATATTTATCTCCCTTGTTAAATCTTTCCCAGGGTTCCAGGTTTATGTTTGTTCAACTTGTAAGTGAAAAGACTGTACTTTTGACATTCATTTTGGTGGTGCAGACAGCTCAGCTGGGCAGCTGCAAATGCTGCTGTGCTCCCCTATAGATCAGCAGGGGTCACAATTTGACATTTCCTATCGAACCAGCAGCTTTGTTTCAAGATGCAAAAGGCAGGAAGAAAAAAAATGCAGCTCTATCTTGTGGAACTGCTGGCTTTGCAGAAAAAGCAATCCTTCCTAAAGCCTGTCCTGCACCACTTGTGCCAAAGTCAGCAGATCTGATGGTGGGAACACAAAGATTGTTGCAAAACTCAGATTTTTTTACATCATTTTTCCGATAAAGATGCTTTCCTTTAATGCAACAGTGAGACAGTCTGCCCATAACTCCATGAAATGTGAACAAACAGCACATTCACATCCTGATGCTCTGTTAGGAACTGCTGGTGCAGCACAAACACACACTCGCAGCTGCAGACAAACTCCAACAGCTCAATCCTGCCACCAGCTATAAACCCTCCATCCCCTGCCCGATCCAGGAAAGCAGGACAGGCCTGGCAAGTTTGTCAGAGGGAACATAAAAATGGATCTGAATTGTTCTATCTTCACTCACAAAGCAGCAGCCTGTTAAATAACCATATTTGACCCTGTGGGGTGAATTCCAGCTGAATTGGGTCCTCTGAAGATGCCCTTTCCTGTAGGACAGCTGGGATTTTCACAGCTGTGACAACAAATGCTGCAGCAAAATAACTTTTGGAGGAAATATATTCTATTGCCCAGCATTCTATTCTGTTCTATTCTATCCTATTCTAGTCTAGTTTAGTCTAGCATTTCATGTATAAATGGTTTTGTCTCCTGTCACAAAACACAGCCCTGCACTGCTCTACTCTAACACTGAGCAGCAAAGGTCCCACTGCTCTGCAGGGACACAAGGAGGGCAGAAAACTGGTGACAGGTGACAATGAGAAGCCTTCACTTCTGTTCTCTACCCCAAATATGCAAATTCTTAGAGCTCCACAAGTGTTGAGCCTTCAGTGAGAGCAATTAAGTGAGACAGAAACAACCAGAGCTTGTCCCACACCTTTGCATCCTTCGGTCCATCTTATCCAGGTACGGCACCAACTTCTCCTCCAGGATGTTGTTGATCACCTGCTCTGTGTCGTATCCATACTCCTCCAGGCAGGCCAGGATGAATCCCTCTCCAAGATCTGGCAGCAGATCCTTCACTTGGGAGATCAGGGAGTCCAGCTCCACGCCGGACACGGCGGCGACGGGCGCGGCCGCAGCGCCGGCACACTGGGGACACCAAACACACCTGGTGGCACTGGGCAGGGACACAGCTGAGGGCAGGCAGTGGGCACAGAAACACAGGGCAAGCAGCACTCTGGGCTCTCAGGGTTTACACACAGAAGTCCAAGACTGGAGCCAAAAGAGAAAGCAGCTGTTTAAACTACACGAGGTTTCCAGCACAGATTTGGGCACACGGCTCCTTCTGCCAGTCCCTGAGTCAGCAAGGACACCCTGGAGAATCCCTTCCTCAAATAACAGGCAAGCTCTGCATTTCAAAAATATGCACATGAGCTGCAGGGATGAAACAGAGTATTTGAATAATCTCCAGCAAGGGAAAACCCAAGCCATGAGAGCTGGAAGCAATTTGCTCAGAGATAACTCAGGATTCAGGTGTAGCTTCATGTCTCATTTCCCAAGGCTGCATGGAGATCCAGCAAAGGTCAGAAATTACACCACATCTCATGTTGTCCCCAAAGCTGAGCAAACCAAGCTGTCCTCACAGACAGAGGAAGGCCAGGAAGAGCAGAGCCCCCAGGGAGAGCAGAGCCCAGTCCCACACAGAGCTGTACCCACCTCCTCCTCCAGGGCACACGCAGCCCCCAGATCCTCCCTGTCCTCAGGGCTGCTCTCCACGATGGCTGAAGCTCCATTGGATGCTGCTGGAGCTTTAACAGCTTTTTCTGAGAGTCCTTTTCTCCTGTCTATTCCTTCCCAGGCACTTTCCACTGCTTGGAGGATGTAGGCTGTCCTGGTCTCATCTCTAGGAGCACAGCATTAAGGACATTTCTGGATGCACATATTCAGGGATCACCCTGAAGTAACTATGGGATTGTCAGCCATGTCCAAATTTGTGCCTGCATCAACACTCACAAAACCATGCAATGGTTTGGGTGGGAAGGGACCTTAAAGCTCATCTTGTCCCACCCCCTGCCATGGGCAAGGACAGCTTCCATTACACCAGGTTGCTCCAAGCTTTGGACACTTGCAGGGATGGGGCAGCCTCAGCTTCTCTAGGCAACAACTCCCCCCTATCCTGTTTTTTTCTGTTAAGGGAAAACTTTCCAGTACTCCTTGCCAGTCATGTAGCTTAACCAGAGGCAGAAATATCACTGGTGTGAAGGAATCCAAGAGCAGCAGGGGTGCAAAGCCCAAGGATACAGTGCAGAGGATGCCTGCTGGAGCAGACTCACATCATCCTCAACAGGGAACAGCTCATCGTAGTCACGGAGAAATCTGAAAACACAGGAGCAAGTTTAATCAGTGGAGCTCAATTAATTAGCACTACTGTGCCTCTCTGACTGCCTCAGTGCTCAGGCAGGAACAGAGAACCTCTCACCCAATGCTGGATTCCAGCCACGCCTGATTTTGGTCCCACTACACCACAGCAACACTCCTCAGGTGTGAGGGCTGGAACCCAGGGCTGCATTACAGGGAAAATCTGCATCACCATGTGAATGTGCTCAGAATGCCAGCATGGGCAGGAGGACAAGATGGAATTCCCAGTTCTGCCACTTCCTTTGCATCTCCAGCATTCATGTTTAATAGTTTTCTGGTCTGGTCAGCCCAGCTGGAAAGCACAGATCAGTAATAACAGCCTAACTTGTCAAGGCAGCTAATGGCTAAATTGCTCTTCTCTTCTTTGTGAGGTTGGATTAAAGGGAGTGAAGAATTGCATTTCTCAGTGCCAGGGTCTGTGCTGCAGGCTGAAATCCTCTCACTGCACTTCTCCCAGCTACTTACAAGATTTCTGACTCCCAAATGCCTCGTAATGCTGCCTCAGGCAATTCTGCTGTGAAGAATGGCAGAGGAAGGAGCTGAGCCCCCTCAGGCCTCCTGCCAGCCAGACTCACCTCCTCTCCTGAAGCACTGAGGTGAAGATCTGCAGAAATTCCTCAATAAATGGCTGAATATTCTCACAGCTGCAGGAAAACAGCACAGTGAACACTCAGAGGCAAGTCTGCCAAGCCCACCACTCACATTTACACACCAAGGGAAAGCCCCATTGGAAGAGAGATTTCAGGCCACATTTGGCTTTCATAGGAGCAAAGAGTCAAATGGAAGCAAGTGGTTTTTAAGGCTTCAGCAAACATTTCAGCACTTTGATCTCAAGCTGTATCACACCTAGAATTACAAGTTTTCAGACAGACTTTATAAATAGTTTGATGCCTCAGACTTGCAGTGAGCAGAAAATGGTGTGCACAGCTCTTGTAATTGTGCCTTTATGATGTCTTGGGATTACACCAGTGAATTTTCTAGAAAGTTTGTGCTCACCTGAGCAAGAACACCTGCCAAGCAAACTCCCACTGCAGCCTCAGTGCCCAAACCCTGGGTGCTGCTGAGGCTCCAAACCTTGTTCCAAGGCACCTTTGGGTGGGAAGGGACCTTAAAGCCCACCCAGTGCCACCCCCTGCCATGGGCAGGGACACCTTCCACTAGCACAGGGTGCTCCAAACCCATCCAACCTTGCCTTGGATGCTTCCAGGGAGGCCCAGCTGCTCTGGGCACCCTGTGCCAGGGCCTCTCCAGCCTCACAAGGAACAATTCCTTCCAATATCCCATCTAACCCTGTCCTCTGGTAGTGGGAAGCCATTCCCCCTCATCCTGTCACTCCAAGCCCCTGTAAACATCCTCTCTCCATCTGTATTGTTGGACCTCCAGGTCCTGGAAGGTCACAATCAGGTCTCAAGGTGTTACACATGACCAAACTTTGCACAAGCCACACACTGGGGTCAGAAAGCTCATTGGACCCAGCTCAGCACAGAGATTCTGGACCAACCAGCTCCATCTGGAACATTCTGATACACAGGACAAAAGAATCTGACCTTAGCCAAGCCTTTGGCTACAATCCCAACACAAATAGCAGTTTCTGTTCATTTTCTCCAGTAAATTTGTAAATGAGAAGCAATTTCTCCCACACAGCAATCAAGTAATTGGTGAGTAGCACAGAGCCAAGTGCCAATACCTGCTCTCTAGGATGGGCTGCAGACAGACTTGGTTTACTAGGATGTGAAAAACCTCTATCATCTTCTTTCTGGAGTGTGAAATCCTCCTCCACAAATCAGCAAAAACACTTCAGAGAGAGCAAAAGACACTGTTGGTGTCAGCACCAGAACCTGTAACACACCTTTATGCCAGAGTTAATCCTCTAGAAGAAGAATTTCATTAGGATGATCATCTCCTTGCTGCAAAGACTAGATATTAGACACATGGCATGGTCATTAAGGAAAATCCATGCCTTATATAAAGCTTTTCAATCCCAGTTGTCCTGGCAGCTCCCCACGCAAGACCCCTGCTGTACCAGCACAGCCTGTGCCTCACACTGAGACTGAGCTACACAGAGATATCATTCATGTTCTCACACTTTGTAACAATTTACATGCACCTCCCATCAAATTCCTTCTTACACAGCACTAAAAATGATTCGTCACCCCAGTGCCCAGGAAAATTTGCTATTACAGAAGTCATCTCTTCAGAGCCCTTTGAAGCAGCAGAAAAAAAGCCAGGCCCCTCAGGGATGGGTAAAGCAGCATGAAGCGAATTCTTAACTAAGCCCAGGGAAGTCTCACTGAAGATCCAAAGGAAACCTTTGCAGGAATTCTCACCTGTTATCTTCATAATGCCTCTTCTTGATTGCAGATTCCAGCTCAGGAATTGCCAGTTCATAAAACGAAGCCAATCTGTACAGAGGGGAACAAACCTGTACCTGTCAGCTGAGGTTGCAAAAGTCATTTGCTAAAAGGCAGAACAAATGGCTGATTTCATGAAACCCTCCTCACCAGCAGCACCCATGAGCATCACCTCATTTTGGTATTTCTGCCCCAGAACACAAGCAAACACAGCACAGAAAAAAGAGCAGCACTCTAAGGAAATCACAGGGAGGTCTTTGAAGGGGTAAGAAAGAAAAGCATTTGAGAAGCATCCTGGTGCTGATCAGAACCATCTGCTCGACCCAGAAAAACCCCCAACACAGATCTGCAGCCTGAAAAGACCCAACATTCTCAGAATCACAGAAACCTTCGTGTTGGAAAAGCCCCCTGAGAGCACTGAGTCCAACCATTCCCCAGCACTGCCAAGGCACCACAGACCGTGTCCTCAAGTGCCACATCCAGCTGGTAAATCCCTCCAGGGATGGGGACTCCACTGCCCTGGGCAGCTGTGCCAGGGCTGGACATCCCCTTCCATGAAGAAATGTTCCCTAACACCCAAGCTGAACCTCCCCTGGCACAGCTTGAGGCTGTTCCCTTGTCACTCTCTCCCAGCCACTCAGCTTTTGCCAAACCTCACTGATATTCTCGAGCATAAAACTGGGCATAACATCAAAGGAATTTGTTTTCAGACCCTGAAAACAAAAATTATTTCTCTGAAATACTTTCTGCTTCCCTTGCTTTGGGTCCTACAGCACTGGTCCCTCTCCACCCTTCCCAGAGCACACCCAGTACTGTTCAGCTGACTGGAAATGGTCATGGATGCCTGGCTCTAGGATCACTCTTAAATAACAACAGACACAGAACAGAAAATCCACACATCTCTATCTCCATGTATTTATTATGCTGCATTCCTGCCAGAGAGACCCCAGCAGCCTCTGCATCAGATCTGTCTCCTCATCTAACAATGGGACAGGACACAGTGGCACATTCAGTATTTTTTACATGGCCAGGACAAACTCTGTCTGCACTCCAAGACATACCTGTAACAAAATTCATGTTTTTGGAAGGTCTGGCAAGCCAAGGGAAAGACATCAAGAAAGGCCCAGAGAGTTGTGCAGGTGTCACATAAATACAGCACAATGTCCTTCAGCTCCTGGGAGGGAAAGAGCAGTTACTGAGGGAAGGGCCAGGCAAGATTTCCCAGCAGGGACACAGAATATTGGGGACAGGCCTATTCCTGACTGCACAGAGTCTGTATCAACCCCATAAACCTATTACAGGGCCTGGGGGCAGAGACAACATTTCTCCTAGAACTCCTAATGTTTGTTTAAATATCTATAATGCAATCCCAATTGTCTGCTTTCATTAAAGATCCTGGGAGATTATAAGAACCCTCATGAGGTTCTGTTCTGGAAGGTGGCTTTGCCCTCAGTACACCCTCCACATATGGAATTCTTCCTCAATGTTTCTTTTCATGAGGCATTGCACAGCAGAAACATGGGAACCAAAGGGAACATGGGAAACATGGGAACCAAAGGAAACATGGGAACCAAAGGAAACATGGGAATCAAAGGGAACATGGGAATCAAAGGGAACATGGGAAACATGGGAATCAAAGGGAACATGGAAAACATGGGAACCAAAGGAAACATGGGAACCAAAGGAAACATGGGAATCAAAGGAAACATGGGAATCAAAGGGAACCAAAGGGAACA
This sequence comes from Melospiza melodia melodia, assembly GCF_035770615.1. Taxonomy (NCBI): domain Eukaryota; kingdom Metazoa; phylum Chordata; class Aves; order Passeriformes; family Passerellidae; genus Melospiza; species Melospiza melodia. The sequence continues at coordinate 2,678,166 of NC_086213.1, read as the reverse complement.
TGGGAATCAAAGGGAACATGGAAAACATGGGAAACAAAGGGAACATGGGAATCAAAGGGAACATGGGAACCAAAGGGAACATGGGAAACGTGGGAACCAAAGGGAACATGGGAAACATGGGAATCAAAGGTAACATGGGAACCAAAGGGAACATGGGAAACATGGGAACCAAAGGGAACCTGGGAAATGTGGGAATCAAAGGGAACATGGGAATCAAAGGGAACATGGAAAACAAAGGGAACATGGGAAACGTGGGAACCAAAGGGAACATGGGAAACATGGGAATCAAAGAGAACATGGGAACCAAAAGTAACATGGAAAACATGGGAATCAAAGGGAATCAAAGGGAAACATGGGAATCCAAGGGAACATGGGAATCAAAGGGAAATGGGAAACGTGGGAACCAAAGGGAACACGGGAACCAAAAGGAACATAGGAAATATGGGAACCAAAGGGAACATGGAAAATATGGGAACCAAAGGGAACATGGGAACCAAAGGGAACATGGGAAACATGGGAATCCAAGGGAACATGGGAAACATGGGAACCAAAGGGAACATGGAAAATGTGGGAACCAAAGGGAACATGGAAAATGTGGGAACCAAAGGGAACATGGAAAATGTGGGAACCAAAGGGAACATGGAAAATGTGGGAACCAAAGGGAATATGGGAAACGTGGGAACCAAAGGGAACATGGGAATCAAAGGGAAATGGAAAACATGGGAATCAAAGGGAACACGATAAACATGGGAATCCAAGGGAACATGGGAACCAAAGGGAAATGGGAAACATGGGAACCAAAGGGAACATGGGAACCAAAGGGAAATGGAAAACATGGGAATCAAAAGGAAATGGGAAACATGGGAATCAAAAGGAAATGGGAAACATGGGAACCAAAGGGAACATGGGAATCAAAGCGAAATGGAAAACATGGGAATCCAAGGGAACATGGGAACCAAAGGGAAATGGGAAACGTGGGAACCAAAGGGAACATGGGAACCAAAGGGAACATGGGAAACATGGGAATCCAAGGGAACATGGGAACCAAAGGGAAATGGGAAACGTGGGAACCAAAGGGAACATGGGAACCAAAGGGAACATGGGAAATATGGGAACCAAAGGGAAAATGGGAATCAAAGGGAAATGGAAAACATGGGAATCAAAAGGAAATGGGAAACATGGGAATCAAAAGGAACATGGGAAACATGGGAATCAAAAGGAACATGGGAAACATGGGAATCAAAAGGAACATGGGAAACATGGGAATCAAAGGGATGTTTTCTGCAGTCTGGTCCAGTGCAAGCTGCATTTCCAAGGCAGCTGAAACAAACTGAGTGTCACACTAAATGACAGTTTCAAACTATCACTTATCAATAAATCATACTTTGAACTGATAGTTTGGTCCCACACACAAACTGAAAGACTAAGGTTTTCCAGAGGACCACATTCACTGTCTTTGTACAGCCCCCAGCACATAAACTCCTCTTAATTATCTGCAGTTAAATGACACTGGTGTTAAAACACACATTTCTTAAGGAAAAAAAAAATCAACTCTCATGACCTCCAGGGTTAGGTGGAGACCTCTGTCAGATATTGTTGCATTATTTATAAGCTGGTTAAGTAAAAAAGTTGCCAGGTTAAAAACTATCCATGTTCCAAAGGATATGGTTGAAAGGAATCAGCTCATGGTGGAAAGGTTTTATCACCATGTCCCAGGACAAAGAGTGCAGCAATGGCACAGAACCACGAGCTGTGGGAGCTTTGGGGAACAGAATGATCCTCTGTGGCCTGCTCAGAGTACACAGAGCTCACTCCTACCTGGAGGGGCATGTTCCCTGCAGTCACATTGACTTTCTCTTCCAGTTTCTGGGGCTCAGCAGAGGCCCCTTCACACTGCAAACCACACTTGTGCAAAATATTGTTGAACACCTAAATGAGGAGAACAGGGCAGTGTTAATAGACAGGAGCCAGCAGTGGGACACAGCAGAGAAGGCAGAAGCTGAAGGAGGGTGGAAGGGAGGAGTCATCAAGTAATAATTTTGGATAAAGTTCAAAACCTCCCTGACAGACACTAACAAACTAGGGAAAGGGAGAAACAGCAAAGTCAGGGGAGGCTTAGGCTGGATATTAGGGAAAGTTCTTCCCCCAGAGGGTGGTCAGAGCTCAAGAAGTGTTTGGACAATGAGTGGGATTGTTGGGATATCTGTGCAGGGCTTGATGATTCTTGGGTCTTTTCCAACTCAGGATATTCCTCATGAAACACATTGTGCCCACCTACAGTGTTCCCTTCCCACTCTCCAAGCTATGCCACATTTCCAGATGAAATGCCAGCAGGAAAGCAGTACCTGGAGGATAGTGGGCAGAGTTTCATCGAGGTCACTGAAGTAACTGGGCTGCTGAGTGAAGATGTTTCCTGAAAAGGGAAAGGAGAGCATTTCCATCAGTTCAGACATTGATGCCAATGAGCAAATTAGCATCAGCAAATGGTACTTGTGTTATTGCTGACACCCCAGACACACCTAGTGACCATGAGGGACACAGCCCACCCTGACTCCTCAGCTCATGCACAGGCCCTGCTCCCAAAAAGCTGCTCCATCAGCTCTGCAATGCCCCTGGAGATCCAGCAATGGGAACATGCTCATCAGAGCAGAGCAAATGAGATGTCAGATGATTCACGCTCCAGGGGCTGAATCAATGAATAATGCAAATACTATCACTGAACAACCCCAGATCCTTTATTTGACAACTGGAGTTGACTTTTAATTACTGATAACAGCTCAGCACACACCAGGAGATGTGCTGCCGAATATTTCTTAAAGGTAATGAGGCTTTAGTAACACCTGCTATTATTTTACTAGGACTCCATTATCTTTACAAAATACTCCACTGAGTAATGCCACACCATAAATCCTCACCAAGCAAGCACCGAGGCTCCTATTTTCCTGAGAATTACTGTTCAGATTATGACAATTAGGAGTTCTCCAGCAAGGACAGAGCTATGAGACAAGTTTCAGATAAAGTTATACCCTAAGAACCTCAAGTTTCTGAAGTTATGAATTACACACCAGAACTGCTCATGCCATTACTGTCCCGACATAGTGAAATAATCAGGTGAGCAAACCTTTGGTCACCTGCATGCAGCGTTATGCACTCCAGAGCATAATTCAAAGGAGCTTTCATTACTTAGGTCTCTTTTGGAATATTTTAAGACCCAGATAATCTGAGCTTCCCATCTGAAAGGGAAGCATCTGTCTTGCCATGCCTGCTTTCCATCTCTGAGGCACAACAGAGGAATTTAGAGTAGAAGCTACTGAAAAAGGATAAAAAGATTAAAAATGCAAAGGTTTATCTAAGATTTTCGGGCTGGAAATCTGTCTACACCACATGATTTAACTAACACTTCTCATGTGAGTGAAGTTGGAAATGAGACAAAAATAACTACCAAAGAAATGGAAAACCTTCATCCCATGAGCTGCAGGCAAAGTGGGTTAGAATTCAGGAAGAGCTGGCTTAATCCAAGGGTAGATATTCTTCCACTCAGGTGATGTTAAAGATCAAGATAAAGAGAGCAGCTAAATCAACGTGCTCCATCTTCACTCCTCAGCACCCATGGCTGGATGCTCCTCCCTGTGTACTCACCACCAGGGCCATGTGTACAGGCACAGAAAGCCAGGGATAAGCACAGCTTGAGCAAGGCTCTGAAGTGTTTGTGGTTTGGAAGCTCTGGATGCATCAATGCCTGCACCCAAGTTTCAGGTTCTCCCACTTCCCACAGCAGTGATTACCTCACACCGAATGTTTCACTTGGCTGCCAGCTCTGGGAACAGCAGACTCACAGCTGGACCGTGCCCATCTCCCAACCCTCCTCACCCTTTGCCATCTCTGCCAGGGTTTTACAGAGCCCCACATTCCTCCTACAAGGGCTGAGGCCACATTCAATTGGCACAGGAAACAACTGAGCCTAGGTTTATGTCTAACAACATGAGCCTGGCTCAGGGCAGCAAAGCAGGACATGAAGCTTTCCTTGGAACAAGCAAAGTGCACATTGGAAAAGAAAAGCACAATCTGATCTAGAAATGACAGATCTTAGGTGCTACTGAACAACTAATTTTCAGAGCAGTTCCACTGGTATAAACCCCAGTAAGTCACTTGTCATAAAAGCAAAAACCTAAATGTAGCAAGTTGTTCCTTGGCTTTTACTGACCAATCATCTTCTGGAGCAGGAGCCCATTTCCTTTCCCAAAAAGGACACAGAGATCCAGAATCTTGGGGATATCAAACAGGAAGTTATTGTAAATAATTTTTCCAAAGACAGAAGGAGTGATAAAATGATCCTACAAAGACAGGAAAAAAAAAAAGGAATTTAAAGGATAATCCATATCTTGCTCTGCAGTAACTCCAGCATTATAATGGCACCTGTAAAAACATCTCTCAAAGGTATATTAAGGAATTTATTTCATAGAAGGCAGCAATTCTGCTTGAAACAGCTTCTGTGGAGCCATCTATTCCCACATTCGTGTCCTGCCATACCAGGCACCCCATTGAACAGCAGCTGAATTAATCTAATCTACCTAAAAGTTTTACAAAAAATCTCCCTGCAGGTCCCCAGTTCCCAGCCTGACACCAGAACAGCACAGGAGCAGGAATGAGTAACCAGGCACAGGGACAGCCTGAGATTCTTGCACCCTGGAGAGCAGAACCCAGCACCAGAGACCACAGAATCAGGGACAGGCAGGGAGAAACCCCAGAGCTGCAGCTCTACATGCTGACTGCTGAACACTGTGCCAAAACCTCATCACACTGAAGGCATTTCTTACAAAATTCTGGATGAGAAAAATCCCATTGTCTGACACTGAGAAACAGGCAGCTGAAATGTGATTTTGGATTTTCAGAAGCCTGGTTTGCCTGTGACAGCAAATGTTTTCAATCCCAGTGAAAGGCAGGGCACACTGTCCCTGCTGAAGCAGAGGGATGGGGCTCAGTGCTGGCCAGGTTCCCTTTCCAGAACTCCTGCTGACTCCTGCATGACAATGGACTATTCATCCCCTGCAGATCACTCAACTAGAAAATGGTTTCAAATGCTCGCCTGCCTCTGGAGTGGTGAGGTTTAATCAGATCCTGCAATGAAAGACAGCACAGAGGTGTCAGGTACTTCTGCTGAAGTGGTGCCAGCTGCAGGCTCCAGCATTCCTTCATCCTGCTCCTGTCCCACTCCCAGGCCTTTCCCTCAAAAATCCTGAATGTCAGCACTGCGATGAGCAAGAGAACCAACACAGCCCTGACACATGATGAACCAGGGAGGAGACCAGTGATTGCTGCAGCACAAGGGGCCTCACTCACCCTGCCCAAAGGTGAAAATCCCATAGCTCCAGATGGGAGCTGCACTCACACAATTAGTGATGAGGATGTCTTCAATTATAGAACCTCAGGGTGGGAAGGGAGTGCCCCGCCTGCTATGGGCAGGAACACCTCCCACTGTCCCAGGCTGCTCCCAGCCCCAGTGTCCAGCCTGGCCTTGGGCACTGCCAGGGATCCAGGGTGGGCACCCTGTGCCAGGGCCTGCCCACCCTGCCAGGGAACAATTCCCAATTCCCAATATCCCACCCATCCCTGCCCTCTGGCAGAGGGAGCCATTCCCTGGGTCCTGTCCCTCCATCCCTTGTCCCTCTCCAGATCTTCTGAAGCCCCTTTGGGCACTGGAAAGGGCTGTGAGGTGTCTCTACAGCCTTCTCCTCTCCAGGCTGAATGCTTGATGATGCCAAGATAACTGTAATTTAGAGAGATTTCACTCTATGTCCAAAATTTGGGGCAAGTTCATGGAGACATAAGTATCAGAAGGAATTTTATGGCCCTAATGGAGTGAACGCTCAGGAACTGGTGGCCTGAAGAGCCTGTTCCACGTGGCCACACAAAGGCCAACGTGCTCTCTCTCCTCTTCCCATGACATATCCAACCACTGCACAAGGATAACCTGCTATTACTCAGGAAGGAGATGCAGGCAATCAACCAAGGAATCACTGCATAGTTTGGATACTTCAGCTCTGAGTGTTATCACCTCCACTCTGAGAACCCAGCTGATAAAATCATCAGCGAGAGGAATGTCCGTGCCAGAAGGAAAATGACTCATTTCTCTCTTTTTTCCTAAGTCACACAGCCTGGAGCACCTGCAAGGCATGGGAACATTCACCTTGGACTCCTTGTGGGTGGACATCCTGAGGAAGGTGAGGAAGACACTGCGATGGAGGCATTTCTGCAGCTCCTGCACCTCGGGGTGGCAATCCCACAGCACGTCGAACTTGCGAGGGGCAGAGCGCAGGTAGGAATCCAAACACTTCTGCAGGCTCTCATCAAATATCACCTGGCACAAGCAAAGGCAGGAAAATGGAAGGAGGGAATGTCACACCTTCACAGGTCGTGCTGCTGAGCAGCCCAGTTAAATTTAAAGCAATCAAAAACACCCAGGCCCACAAAAAGGACTCCTATATCCATCCACAAGCCAACTCAAAATCCCCAATGGAAAATCCTTAGGGAAATACTTTCTTTGCATTCTAAGGTGCAGAAATGGAAATTAAATGTTTCCTGCATGACATAATAAGCATAAACAAATCTTTATGAAAATGATGTAAGGCTCATGGCTTTTACAAGCACCTGGATGTTTATGTTGCATCTCCAGATAAAAAGCAATGACTACCTGGCACCAGAATTTGTCATGAGGCAGAGCCAGAAGCCAGTTCAGGTCATCTGCAATGAATTTTGCTCGTTCCAGGAATTCCTCCACCAGAGCAGGGTCTCTGATGGCAGGAGGGGGCTTGTACAGCACGAACGACCGATCTGCTTTAATCTCTGGGTGCTGCAGAAAGCCAAAAAAACACTGTATTAGAGCCTCTGTATTACAACCACTGTATTAGAGCTCTGTATTAGATCCTCTGTATTAGAGCCTCTGTATTAGAACTCTATTGCAACCACTGTATTAAACTCTGTATTAGAACCTCTGTATTAGAACCTTGGTATTAGAACTCCAGACCAAGTGACAGCAATGTCACCATCTGCTCACTGAATTCCAGGAAACACAAAGCTACTTTTTAATACAACTTAACATTATCAAATCACAGAATGGTTTGGGTGGGAAGGGACCTTAAAGTTCATCCAGTTCCATCCCTGTCATGGGCAGGGGCACCTTCCACTATCCCAGGTTATTCCAGCCTGGCCTTGGGCACTGCCAGGGATCCAGGGGCAGCCACAGCTGCTCTGGGCACCTGTGCCAGAACCTCCCCACCCTCACAGGGAACATTTCCTTCCCAATATCTAATCTAAATTTCAGTTTGAACCAATTACTCCTTGTCTTGTCACTACAGTCCTGATGACAGGAACATTCCCTCCCCTGGTAACTTCTCATTTTCTACCCTTTCAAGGCAGTGGGTTTGTATCCTTCTTTATGAGCAACATTTTCAGACCTTGATAATTTGGCAGTTGTTGCTCCTTGCTTTCTCTTAACCAAAGCCTGACAAAGCAATCCTCCCACACCATCAAAACAAAGAGCAGGAGCTTCCTGGCATGCCTTTGAACTCTCTCTTTTTCCTCTGAACTGGTTCTTGCACAATACTCCATGAACTCAAACTGACACAACCATCAAAGGCACAAACACTTTGCTACCTTTCCCAAAGGTTACTGAACGGGCTGTGCCCAAATACACCCACCCTAAAAGGAGAATTCAGTGAGTAGCAGATTTGGGCTCTGCCTCATCCCAGGCGTGCTCAGGGTAAAGCTCCTCAGGAGTGAGCAGCACTGACAGTCCCACTCCTGCAACACACCCAAAAGGCTCTCTCCAGACCTTATTTCTGGGGAAATCTGGTTTCTGTGGGTTGAATTGTCTGGTTTCATCAAGCTGAAGGCACAAGGGATGAATCCCAGTGCCACAGCTCAGAGCTAAACCTGAGGCAGAGCTTGCAGAAACTCCCAGAGCATCCCTGCTCTGCAGCAGAGGTTACAGGCTCAAGAGAGGTAGTTGTGCTGTAAACACAATTCACTCCAGATGTTGAACACAGCAAGTTTGGGTCTCATGTTCTGGGTTTTTCTCATGGTGGGTAAATGAAATCTCAACTATGTGAACACATTAAAAAAATAATTTAACAAGCAGGCTGAACAAATTTCACAGAATCACAGAATCTCCTGAGCTGGAAGGGACCCACAGGGATAATCCCAGCCCCTGTCCCTGCCCAGACCCCCCAACAATCCCACCCTGCCCAAAGGCTCCTGGAGCTCTGGCAGCCTCGGGGCTGTGCCCATTCCCTGGGCAGCCTGGGCAGTGCCAGCACCCTCTGGGGGAAGAGCCTTGCCCTGATCTCCACCCAAACCTCCCAACACAGCTCCAGCCACTCCTGTCACCCATCCCAGACAAGCCCCAGTGTAAGACAATGATTTACTGAAGGTCTGTTTGGCTCTCAGGAACACCAGAGCTCACCAGAGCTGGCAGAGTTCTCAGCTTCCCTGTCTGGGGATCCCTTTCTGTCAGCTGGAGCTCGTCCAGAGGCAGTGCTGGCATCCTGGTGGCTTCTTCCTGTCCCCAGCAAACAAAAGCAGCACAGGATGCACTTCACAAGGTCAGTCAGGCAAGAGCAGAACAAAAGAGGCTGCAGCCCTGCTGTAACACATTCACACTGGCTGGGAACACATTTATACCCCACCAAATGCCAAATTCTGGGGGGACCTGGACATGTATCAGAGGAAATCTGGAATGTGGTGCTAAACTTTCATCCCTGATCCTTACAGATATCTTCCAGGACAACAAAACACATTTGGGGACACTGTTTAATATGGACATAAGATATTTAAATGGAGTTGCTGAAGAGCTGTGCTGAACTCTGGCCTTTGCAGCCTCTTTCAACACTTCCAGTGTCTCTCCTGACAGCACAAACTGCAGGAACAGCCCAAACACAGCCTTGCCTGTGCTTTAAAAGAGCATTTTTGGTGCCTGTGTGTAGAATCTCACAGCACTCAGCCAGACAAGGGACACAGGCTGAGCCTACAAAAGCCTTCCCCACCCACTCCTGCCAATTCCCATGTGCTCACAAAACCACAGCTTCATCTTCAGCAGCATTTGTGGGCTCAGAAATGTTTCAATTAACGTTCTGAAATTAACTATAAGGCAAATATTGGAGTAACTCAAGAGAAAGAATGTTACGGGCACTGTTAAAAAAGTTCAGAGTTAGAAAAATGAAAGTTGCAGGATAAAAGAGCTTTTGAATTTTTTAGGGGGTTATGAGTTCTGCAAAATGGTAGCACCCCTAAAAAGTTATGTTTGTATTAAGAAAGTCACACATCTCCTTAGATGCATGTTCAATTGCAGTCACATTGCCTGGGCTGGAAACCAATTAAAACAAGAGCAGTGTCTCTAACGCTGAACAACTCTGACTCAGGAGTGGGGTCATGGTTTAGACAGCAAGTGAAAAAATAACATTTTTCATTTCATAAATTTGTCACCTATGGATTTAGGCAAAAATTCTGTAATCTAACATTTTAGAGATCAATTAAAATGATACAGCAGAGCAACAGCAACACCCATAGTTTAGAAAACAAAAAATAATTCCATCTTTTCAGAAGAGTTTAAAAACTAAAATGATGACAGAAGCAACTATTACTTTATGATGAACAATTTCTTTGGGAAAAAAAAAAAAAAAAAGAAATCACCAAAACTTTTTAGCAGAATAAGCCAAGCTGGCTATTAGTTCAGTTTCATCATATATTTAATTTGGCTCTAAAAATTTTTAAAGTCATTCTGAAGGTTGCACATAGAAATGTGTGTTTGTAATGCAGAAAAACATGCCAAGTGTCTCATTTCAAGCCTGGAAGGCACCAAAGTCTCCAGTCCAAGTCAAAAACGTCCTGGAAGAAACAGAAGCCTAGAGAAGCTAGAGAAGAGAATAAACCTGAGTATGGGATAACCTCAACAGGGAATAATTCCTGATCACTCTCAGAAACTTTTCCCCCCACAAAGAACTTTGGTGTAAACCACATGCCCACGATCAATCTGTCATGCCCTGTGACTTCAGGTGCAGTGGAAGAGCCAAACATGATGAACCAGGGAAACTGATTTTCCCAGGGAAATTTATTTTCCCAGTGCCAGAAGGGTTCCCTGCCCTGCAATTCCCACTGATGAGCACATCCATGGAGACATCCAGGGTGATGTGACACTGCTGAGGGTGAGGCAGCCAGCCCAGCACAGCTGGCACAGGGAATGCTGCAGCATGGATTCATGGAATGGTTTATGTTGGAAGGAACCTTAAAGCTCATCCCATTCCACCCCTCACCATGGGCAGGGATTATCCCAGGCTGCTCCCAGCCCCAGTGTCCAGCCTGGCCTTGGGCACTGCCAGGGATCCAGGGGCAGCCACAGCTGCTCTGGGCACCCTGTGCCAGGGCCTGCCCGCCCTGCCAGGGAACAATTCCCAATTCCCAAAATCCCATCCATCCCTGCCCTCTGGCACTGGGAGCCATTGCCTGTGTCCATTCCCTGTGTCCATTCCCTGTGTCCATTCCCTGTGTCCAGCTGCTTGAGGCCCTTGTCCCACGTCCTTCTCCAGCTGTTTTGGACCCCTTAGGCACTGGAAAGGGCTCTGGGGTCTCCCTGGAGTCTTCTCCTCTCCAGCTGAGCACCCCCAGCTCTGTCACCTCGGCCCTACCCATGGCCAGACTCCCCCGGTTAACCCAACACCGCCGGTTACCCCGGGCCCCGCCGCTCCCGCTGCCCCCGCGGCTCCGTCCCGGTCTCCGTCCCTGTCGCACCGGGCCCTGCCCGGCCGCTGCCGCCCAGCCCAGCCCCGCCTCAGCTGCCCGAGCCCGGTACCGGCACTCGCGTCCCACCGGCCCCGCGACGCTTCCGTGGCCCAGCGCTGCTTCCGGCCCCGAGCGGAACTACCGGGCTGGGCTGGGCGGGGCCCGGGCCGGCTCCGCCCCGGCGGCGGCACCGGCCCTGCTCCGGCTCCGGCTGTGGGCGGCAGGGGCGGCACCGGGGCCGGGTGTGGATCGTGGGGCGGCTCCGGCTCCGGCTATGGCTATGGATCGGGGGGAGGCACCGGGGCCGCCTGTGGATCGGGGCTGGGAGCCTGGCTCGGGCCGTGCTGCAGGGACCAACCGGGCGGATTCAGCCCCAAAGCCCCGCCCGCCCTCCGGACCGGCCGCAGCCGCGGGGCCGGGGCAGTCACAGTCCGTGGGTTGTCTTGGCAGGGGAAGGAGCCTGCAGCTCTTCTTCCTTTGAAGGAAACCAGCTGGTTCAATAAATCACCTTTTTGAAGGAGACGTTTTTAGCTTAACTGCGCTGCCCCATCCAGTGTCACAGCGGGGCAGTGAAAGGGTTCTTCGGGGACAGGGACCTGTCACAGCCGGCGACACTCCCAGCCCGGACACTGCTTCCCTCGGCTGGGGCTTCTCCCTGCTCCTCGGGGATGTGTGTGTGCATTACAGTCGGACACCGCACGAAAAGGGCAATTCTGTCCATTCATACGAGCACCGATAGTGAGAACCCTTTATATCAGTCACATTTACACCGCGCCGAAACTCAGAGAACCGGGCAGCCACAGCTGCTCTGGGCACCCTGTGCCAGGGCCTGCCCGCCCTCCCAGGGGACAATTCCTAATTCCCAAAATCCCACCCATCTCTGCCCTCTGGCAGTGGGAGCCATTCCCTGTGTCCAGTTGCTTCCCAGCCTGCAGGGTGACACGGGCACATTCCGCCGTCACCAATCTCCGCTCCGAAGGGTCTCGGCTCTCCTCCTTGTCCACAGGGAACTCCCGCTAACCTTAGCCCGGAGTCCGGCTTTAGATGGCAAAGTGGCCTAAAATAGAAAGCGCGCCATGCGCTGTGTCGTGTGCTCCTTAGGGACGGGCTGGAGCCAGTCCCGCTCTCGGTGCCCTCCGTGCCCGCACCCTCCGGACAGACCCAACGGGGCTCTCGTGCCCGCCGTGCGGCTGTGCTGGCACCGGGGTGCCCGAGACCCCGCGGGGGAGCCGCACACCCCCGGGCCAGCAGCACAGCCGGGCTCCGCTCCCCTCGCACAGAGCTGGGTGTTAGGGATTCACACTGCAAATGTCACCCCGGGCTGTCTGGAACCTGCCGTCTCCCCCATTCTGTTGAATTAGTAATTTTTTAAATGAAATATTCATTGTTTCTATTTCTCAAACATCAGTGCACCTGTCAGAGCTTGGCGCTGGAGCCCCAGCACCAACACGCTGCGCAGAACAGCCTACCAGAACCAAACCCCAGTGATGATGTCGGCCCAAGGTTTGCTCCAATTCTTTTTCCTGGAGGAGAACACTTGGCAACTGAAATACGATTCCCTTGCAAAGGCATCTGTTTATGTCCCCTCCTGTGCCAACCCTCCTCAGAGCAGTGCTGGTGAGATGCCAGGTGACTCAGTGGGCTCTGAATGTGTCATCGAGCTGTTTTGAGTCACTATTCCTCTTTTTGGGGTGTTTTTTGTAACCTTACCAACTCTGTATTCCCTACTTGATTTTCTAAAGCACCATGAGCTATTGGAGCCTCTGCCCAAAACTGGGGATATTAACTCTACTTGCATAACCCAGTTAAATAATTATAAGCAGACACACTATTTGTATGGATTTATCTGGCAAAAAAACCCTGCATCTGTTCACCTGTGACAACGTGCCTGAGACCTTCAAGATTTCATGACAGTAAAAGTTAAATCTGAAATCTTAATGGAAATCACAGCTTTCTGTGGGAAACTGCCGACCTGTCTTGCACAGATAAGGCAAAGCATTAAAGTCAGCTGGCTGCTGGTTCTGCTGAAATTCCATTTCTCAAGGATCAGTCCAGAGCCATCTGAAGGTACAGGGCAAGCAGGCTTCAGATCAGATGTGGAGGAGCAGAATTTCTCCACCAAAAAATCTGTGGAAAATGAGCTTTTATTGAAAGGCTCCTTCCTGGGTGTGATCCATGGGCATGAGGAAGTTGCTCAGCACTGAAGGTGAGGGTGAGGATGATCAGATGTCACAGGATGAGTGCCCTGTTCTGGCAGTGCTGTCCCAGTGCTGTGACAGCTCCCCAGGATCCCCTCCTGGCTCCGGCTGTGTGGGGAGGCTGCTCCTGCTCAGAGGGTGACAAGACACAACAGCAGCTTTTTCATTTTGAGCCACACAAAAAGCACCAGGAGGAGAACAGGAAGGCTGGAGCAGCCCCAGGGATGTGCTGCTGGAGGTCAGTGTGTTTTCCTTGCTGGCTGTCATGGACACTGCAGTCCAGCTTCCCAAACAGCACCAAGGCTTCCACAGCTTCTGGCTTTGCTCAAATCCCACCTCAAAGTCCCAAATGACAGTGTGGGACTGGGGACAGGATCTGCTTTGTTCTCCTACTCACACAGGAGTCAGCACACACCCAAACCAGGTGAGGCCCCTGTTGCCCCCCTGCTTCTCCAAGGGACACCAAAGAGGGTTTAATGCTGCTCACACACAGGTCAGAAGGGCCAGGGAACCCTGAAGGACAAGCACTCTTGAAGATACTTAAAAAATAGAATAAAATGAAAGAATAATAAAATGGCTGAGGAAAATGTCAGCATAATCAAAAAAAAAAAAAGAGACCTGCAGTACTAAATTGCAAAGTTGTAGAAATTGGCCATTAAATGTTCAAAGCAGCTGAAATGCAATTACAGTAATAGGCATGAATCAGGATAACCCAGGGCTTTGCAGTATTTCAATTCAGCTCTACTTTTCCCTTTTTTTTCCTTTTATCTTAACGATATACACATTAACTTATCAAGGACTAATGGAAGTTACAAACCTTGGAATCACAGAATCCAGAATCATGCAGATTGGAAAAGCCCTCCAAGTCTGACCAATTATCCCATTGGCAGCTAGACCAGCCACTAAGTGCACACCCATGCATTTTCTGAACTCTCCCAGAGATGGGAACCCCACCACTGCCCTGGGCAGCTGTGCCAGGGCTTTAATGAAGAAATTATCCCCAAATCCAACCTGAACTTCCCCTGGCCCAGCCTGAGGCCGTTCCCTCTGCTCCTGTCCCTGTTCCCTGGAGCACAGCCCGACCCCCCGGCTGTCCCCTCCTGTCAGGAGCTGTGCAGAGCCACAAGGGCCCCCTGAGCCTCCTTTGCTCCAGGCTGAGCCCCTGCCCAGCTCCCTCAGCCTCTCCTGGGGCTCCAGCCCCTTCCCAGCTCCGTTCCCTGCCCTGCACACGCTCCAGCCCCTCAATGACCATGACACCTTCCACAGCACATCCCTGACAGCCACAGAGCCAAAGGTGTCCATGTTAAACTCTTGACCTGATGGATGCCACAGCAATTTATTAACTCTGTCTCCAATTTTCCATCAGGCTCCAATTAACCTCCTCTAAGTTTATTCTTAACCTAAAGGCTTATTGTAGGATAATTTTTATTTTGGTCACTAATGAAAGTCACCAGAGGTGACCCAAGATGTTTCTCCCTTGATGCCCTGGTGGCACTGCAGCACCAAGAGGAACACCAGCTCCCATTGCTCCAGGAGGCTGCAGCCACAGCATCCACCTGGCCAAAGGAACCAAGAGCTGCTCAGCTTTGGAGTTTTAATGGAGCAAGTTCCTGTGGGTGGGAATTCCCAGCAGGCACAGCCCTGAGCAGGTTACCAGGCTGTGTCTACAGGAAGGAATTATCACTGCAGATATCCAGATAAAATAATATCATCTTCTAATGATACTTCAAGCAGCTCCTCCGATCCAACAGCTTCTTGCCCTCTCTTTGCCTGCTGTTTCTCTAATTACCCAACCTCAGGAGGAAGGTGATTAAGCGCTTATTAAGGAAAATAGATATGGTTTATTATGAAAAGCATTTTTTTCAGGCAGCTTTGTTGTAGCAACACAGCACATGACACAGGTTAGAGTTGTGCCAGTTTGCTTTTCCAGAGAAAAGACAGGTTCAGCAGAAAATGCTTTCAACCTTTTACTTTTTATCTCATGAAGCAAACAATGTCATGGGATGGTCGGAGTGGGAAAGGATTTTAAGGTTCACCCTATTTCCACCCTCCTTTCACTATCCAAGGGTGTTACAAGCCCCAGTGTCCAGCCTGGCCTTGGGCACTGCCAGGGATCCAGGATGGGCACCCTGTGCCAGGGCCTGCCCACCCTGCCAGGGAACAATTCCCAATTCCCAATATCCCATCCATCCCTGCCCTCTGGCACTGGGAGCCATTCCCTGTGTCCTGTCCCTCCATCCCTTGTCCCCAGTCCCTCTCCAGCTCTCCTGGAGCCCCTTCAGGCCCTGCCAGGGGCTCTGAGCTCTGCCTGGAGCCTTCTCCTCTCCAGCTAACCCAAATCTCCCAGCCTGGATCTATAGGAGAAAATGATGAGTGTAACATGAAGCCCTATTAATCTAATAATAATCTCATATGGATTATTAGTCTGTTAAAGAAAATAATATAAGCATCCATAAACCAAGATTTCTGGACATTCTGCCCACACTGAGCTCCTGGCACACCCTCAACACCAATGGCTTCACAGAGCAGAGCCAGGCTCAGCCAGCTGTGCTCCTACCTGGAAACACCAAAGCCATTCCCAGTGTTTGCCCAAAAACTTTGTCTCTGTTCCACTGAATTTGAAGTTCTGAGTCCCCCAAGTGCTCCTGTTTGAGTAGTCCTGTGATAATCATCTTGATGGGCAGCCAAGGCAGCGTCCTGGTGCTGCCTCCCTGCAGCCAAGCGTCGCTAATGGCACATCTTGATGTGAAATGGGGTTATTACAAGACAAAAAAAAGTCCTAAAATGAGCCTCTTGCAAAATGTTCTGACCAAAATGATATGTATGTAATAAAAATCTCATTATTTTCAAATTATTCATCTCCTGTGCAAGGGAATGAGTCAGAGCATCTGTTTTGGGGCCCCATCAGGATGACTGGCAGTGCCTCTCTCCTGGCACGTTTGAATCAGGGGTGGCACTCACGCTGCGCTGACCCCAATGTCACCTGCTGCCACTTGGATTGAATGAACAATGGAACAGCACTGGTTGGGTGGGAGCAGGAAGAATGGAAACACCTACACATGGAGGAACACAGTGTAAATACTGTGGTCAGGGTCAGCATTCTTCTTAGGCATTCATCGAAAACCCAGGAGAGTAAAATGAATGAAACTTTTAAATAGAATAAAAAATATGAAAACCCAAACAAAATAGGAGAGATGGGTTGGGGAGAGTTGGTTTTGGGTAACAAACTGACCAAGGGAGCCAGTTTGGAGGCCTGAGGAAGCAAAGTGCCCTGTGTTCTGTGGTCTGACTGCTCTTACTGAACCAGGACTCGGTGTGCTGTTTTTTTAAGACATATCTAACCCTGCCATCAGTTTTTCATCATAACAGAAACAGCCTGTAAATGCCAAGGTGGCTCTTGGGGCCACAGGAGGGAAATGGATGAAAGGGCCCTAGGTGGTAGCAGGGGCAAGGAAAGGAGCTGGCTCCCCTTTGGTTCTGCTGTTTCTCCCTCTTCCTGGTGGGGATGGTACCAGGGGCAGGAAAGGAGCTGGCACACCTTTGGTTCTGCTGTTTCTCCCTGATCCAGGTGGGGATGATACCAAACCAGGAAAGGACCAGGGACACCTTTGGTTCTGCTGTTTCTCCCTCTTCCAGATGGGATGGTACCAGGGGCAGGAAAGGAGCTGGCACACCTTTGGTTCTGCTGTTTCTCCCTCTTCCTGGTGGGGATGGTACCAGGGGCAGGAAAGGAGCTGGCACACCTTTGGTTCTGCTGTTTCTCCCTGTTCCAGATGGGATGGTACCAGGGGTGGTAAAGGAGCTGGCACACCTTTGGTTCTGCTGTTTCTCCCTGATCCAGGTGGGGATGGTACCAGGACTGCAGCCCCTGTGCAGGATGGGCAGAGCAGCCTCTGAAAGGGGATCTGAGGGACCAGGGTGGGGTGGCCCAGGACAGGATGCTCTCACCTCACCACCACCACGTGCAGATTTTGACACAGCCAATCACTCAGGTGACATTTGGCCTGCAACTGCAGCCCAAGGAATGCCTTCCCACACCAGGCACCTCTTTGCTGTCCATAAGAAGCCAGCTGGTGACTCCGTGGCTGTGCCCCAAATGGTTGGAACAGTTTGGAAAGGACTCACTGGGCTTTTAGGGTCAGCTGTTGGTGGCAATGGCATCAGGGGACAGCAGCTCTGGGAAGGATGAGCCAGAGCCTCGGGACTTGAGCTGCTGGAAGCTCTGGGGTTCTCATGTTTCAGCCCAGACTTCTCATGGCCATCGGATACTTGTTTTCTCCTACAGGAACATCACCCTTGCTCTTAAGGGAGATGTGTTTACTGCTGTGTTTACTCCATAAGTTTCACAAAGAACAACTGTATCTTCTCCCAGCATTCAGGTTTTCTGGCTAAACAAATCATCTCAAGATCCTTGTATAAGTAAAAAAAATCAGGATTAGCCTATAATTACTTTCCAGTCACATTTTAAGTTTGTGTCCCCTGATTAAAAGTGACCAGAGCTGCATGCAGAATTCCAGAGCAGGTTGCAGCAGAGGCTTCTATAATGGCATTAACATTCCCTTCTCCTGGAAACACTGAAATGTGTGTGTGCTTTTTGTCAGATCTGCCTCAGATTGGGAGTTTGTCGTCATGTCAGGATCAACAAATACACCCAGATTTTTCCCTCCTTCTGTCACTTCCAACTGATGAGCTCCCAGCTTGCAGCAGAGATTCTTGTTAGCAATTCCCAAGGGCATGACCTTGTACTTTCCACTATTAAATTTCATCCCATTTCCAGTGTGCCAGCACTCCATGTTATCCAGCAGCACAGCTATTCCTGCTGCACAGCCAGTGCCTCCCAGCTTTGTGCCATCAGCAAATGCCATCAGCTCCCTCCTACCTTTTGTTCCAAGGCCTGTCTGAAAAATATTGTGCAAGAGCAAAAGCACACACGGCTGTGGCCAGGCTGTGGTCCTGGGACCCAGGGAGGTGAGGCTACTTGGGAATCCAGGCACTTTCTGCCCATTCTTCCCTTTGGAATCTCACAAATTCCCTTTGGCTGCTGTGCAAAAATTTGGCGAATTTCTCTGTGGCTGCTGGTGCATCCACAGCTGGTGCACGTTTGAGGTGACTTCCCTACCTTTTCCACCTAGTTATCTTTTTTATGGACTTGCTTTCCACTAATTTACTGAATAGGTTAATGCATCTGTTATATATCCATGTCTAGGAAACAATTATCAAGGGTATAATCTTAGTTAATCTTAGTTAAAAGCAATCAATCTTTATGTATGTGTAAAGGTCATATTTTTATTTTACGTTTTTGAACTTACTTGCCTGTCCCCAACTTTTTCCTTTTTATTTTATATTTTAAGCTTGTAATGCTCTTGAGGTCACACTAACAGGTGTCTGAGTGGCAGGATTGCTTTACTTCCTCCAGCTTACAACCAGCCAGTGCTTCAGGAGTTCCTCCACAATTCATTACCACCCTCCACCCCCCAAATTAAAACCCCTGTGCTGGCTGACTGAGGATTCACTCCAGGTCCTTCAGGATTCTGGGTTTGGGAACACCTCGTTCCCTGAGCTGTGTGTCAGGTTCTCACAGGCCTTGCTCTCCCTTTGGGTGCAGTAATTTCCATTTCCATAAAATAATTCTTATCCTTTGCTCTGATCATCATGGAAAATAGAAGTAAAAGTCATCTAACACTGAGCCATGTATTAAATAGACTGGAACACAAGATACAGAGAGGTTTGGGACACAAGACATGGAATGACTCCGTGAACTGTGTGACCAGATTGGTAAAGACAAAATGTACAAAGACAACAAGCAGCTGGAAGTGCCAGCTTTTCCTGTCACAGCGATGGCACTGCAGGATTTCCCCCTCTGTAAGGACCAGAAGGAGCACCCAGCAGGCTCTGCTGCACAGGAGCCCCAGGTCTCCAGGATCCAGCTTCCCAAAGTAGGTCACATTTGATCTCCCTCCAGGCACACTGCAAAAGGCAACATTTTACAGGGACTTCTCAAAATTCATATTTTGCTTGCTGATGCTGTCAACACACATCCTTTTCAGCTACAGCTCTACTGGCTCTACATATTTTCATTCCTTTTGGGTGCAAACAGGCCAGGAATCCTGTTTTTCCCTTCAGTTACCTGTATTTCTTCCAAAGTTCCTCTGAAAGTACATATTGACATTCAGATCACATTTGCATTCAGATGATGGCTTGTTGTTGGAAAAAAATCCCTTCAGAGGGGCTGATTAACTCCCTTTCAAATGTTTGCTGTCCCTGAGCAAGGAAGCCAAACCAGAGCACAGCTCACAGCGTGGCTCATTTCTGAGTGTGAAGACACAGGCTCGTGCATTTTGCATTGCTCCCTCTGAAGCTTGTGCTCCTTCCAGCTCAGACATGACCTAATGACAGACTGAGGTCCATCTGTTACAATGACTAGCCTTGGACTCAGAGGGAGAGTCCTGGGGATAATTTAGGAGTGCATTTTATAGCTACTTGCAAGCTTTTCATTTCAGATCAAGGCAAACACGAGGAGCAGGTGGAAATCTCCCGCAAAAGTACAACCTGACCTACATATGGTATTGTAAATTAAAGATATGTATAAAAATAAAACATTAACCATCCATCACAGTTGCAACAAAGCCCAGATATAAATCTTGCTGCTGGAAAGGAGCTCCATTGCACAAGGCTTAGCTAGAGCTTCATTTTGGAGCCAGCAGCATTACTGCCACCTCCAACACTGCTGCCACTCTCCAGCTTTCCTGTGTTTTCTGTAGCTCAATGCTCACAGGCCTTTTGCTTTATCTCAGTCTCTCAGTTTTCATGTGGTTTTTGGCAGTCCAGCCTGGTGCTGGCTCCCAGCTCCCCGTTACCTCATGCTTTAGGAGCCATGGGCTGTGCAGGGTGGCTTGGACAGTGCATGGCCTGGTGGCGTGGGGCCACACATGTTCCCACAGCTGAGCTGAATGTCACCAAAGCAGCGCTGCAAACATCGGTCAGGAGAGCTTGCACACCAGAATGGCTTCTGGAGATCACAGAATACCCTGAGTTCAAAGGGACCCACGAGGATCATCAAGCCCAAGCCTTAAATGAATGGTCCTTACAAGGATTGAACGGCACCGCCCTGACCGACTGAGCTAATCCCAGGTAATGTCTGTTCAGTGGAACAGGGTGTTTCTCCAGGGATTTTTGAGGATCCTGAGAAGGATGGATGGCAGTGAGGTGTGGGAGCACACACCTCAGCACACACTTCCACTGTTACCTGAATAATACGAGATGGCTGCCAAACCTCTGCTGAGACCCTGCATGTTCCACAGCCTCGCTCAGCCAGTGCCAGGCTTATGGACCTCACAGGGGGATAATGGGCAAGTTGGCTTCACAGAATCACAGAACCACAGAATAGCTGGGACCTCTGGAGATCATCCAGTCCAACCTGCTGGAGATGGTTACCTTGAGCAGAGGAATACATCCAGGGTTTGGATTATTCCAGAGAGGGGGTCTCCATGCCCTCCCTGGGCAGCTGGTCCAGTGCTCTGCTCAATGGATAGCTCTTCCTCATGCTGAGGTAGAATTTCTTGTGGTTTAGTTTATGGCCATTGCTCCTCGTTCTGTCTCTGGGCACCACTGAAAACAAGCTGGTAAACTCTGACACCCCTTGGAGATATTGGCACGGATTGATGAGATCCCCTCTGAGTTTTCCCTTCTCCAGACTAGCCAGGCCCGGCTCCGGCAGTGTCTGCTCCTCAGGGAGATGCTCAGTCCCTTACTCATCCCTGCCGGCCCTGCCTCCCATGCTCGGAGGGGCCGAGGGATGGCAGCCGCCTCCCGAGGGCACGGCCAGCGCCGAGGCCAGCGGGGCCGCCACGTTACAGATCAGAAAAAACTTTTCACCGTGCCGGCGGTCAGACCTCGGAAGGGGCAGCCCAGGGAGGTGGAGGGTGGTGGAGTCACCCTCTCTCGGAGCCTTCGAGAGGCGTCTGCATCTGCCGCTGGGTGATGTGGGGTGGTGGTTTAGGGGTTACGGTGCTGGGCTGACGGTTGGAAGAGACGAAGCTAAACCAGTAGACGAAGTTAAACCAGTAGATGCTCTCAAACCAGTAGATGATCTCCCAACCCTGGTGGCGCCGCTATTCCATTCCGTGATTCCCTGATCGATTCCGTGACCCCGCGGTCCCCTCAGCGCGGGCCGGGGGCCTCCCCCCCCCACCCCGTTCCTCCCCTCCCCTCAGGGCGGAGGGCGGGAACGTCGCGCGCCGGTCCCGCCCCGCGGGGGGAGGAGGGAGGAGGCCTCGCGGCCGCCATGTTGTTGTGTCCGTGAGGCGGCGACGGCGGCCCCGAGCCCGCAGCGACCCCGGCCCCGGCAGGACGCCGCGCCCCGGCACGGGCGGGGGCTCCGCGCCATGCCCTGCCCAGCGGTAAGGACCCGCCGGGGTGCCCCTTGTCCTGCAGCGGGGAGGGCCGGCCCGCCGCGCCAGGGCCTGGCGGAGCGCGGCCGCGCTGTCACTGAGGGCCGCACACGCCCCCTCGGCTGCGGGTGAGGGGCGGCGGCGGGGCCGGCACGGCGCCCTCGGCCCCGCTCCGCTCGGCACGGCCGGCAGGAGGAGGAGAAGGCGGCCCGGCTCCGCGGCCGCGGTGCGGCGGCCTCTGTCCCCGGGCGAGCGGCGATGCCGGGCGGCCCCGGGCCGGGCCCTGCGTGCCGGGTTCGGGCGGCCGGGGCAGGGTGGGCTCCCCGGGGCACGGCGGCTCCTGCTGCCCGAGGCCTGCGGGCCTCGCCCGGCGCTGCCGCCCCCCGCCCGGCCCGTTGGGGTGGCCGAGCCCGGCCGGGGATCGCCCCGTGCCGCTGGCAGCCGCCGGCCCCTGCTCCGGCCGCTGGGGCTGTGGTGTCAGCAGCGTTCAGCTGCCCTTGTGCGTGCGGCCGAAATTGCTGTTCCTTTTCTAAGTGGGACTTGTTAGGACTTTTTGTTTATATGATTTTGGGGCTTTAATTACGCCTCTTCCCCGTGTTCCTTTTAACAGTCCTGTTCTTTCGCTGGGATGTGAGCAGATGTTGCCCTTCCCCGGTAAGTGCTTTGCCCTCCAACGTGGAGTTGAAGTTTGTGCATTGAAGTTGTTCCTGCTCTTGCTCTTTTAGAGAATGTTTTCTTGATCAGCAGATGGGACCTGGTGTTTCTTCACAACTTTATACAGGAAACTGATTTCTTTCCTTTCTGGGCACACTTCCCTTGCTGTGAGAAGGTTGGGTGTGAGCTTGTAACTCTTGCAGGCTTCAGGTCTTGTAGGCACTTTTCTGTGTGCTTCACCTGTTTGTTTTCTTGTGTGATGTAGCCATGTGCAATAAAGCTTTCTTTTAAAAGAAAAGAACTTGCCTAGTGAATCACGTCAGGTAGCGCTGAGTGGAAGCACAGCTTGGCTTTTGGGTGAATATAAAAGCATATTTATATTATTTATACTATAAAGGTGAGTCTGCTGGGAAGGGTTGGCAGCGTGACGAAGGAGCCGTGACAGGTTTGTTGTAGTACCTGTCATGCTCTGAGCTTCAGATAAAGAGCTGAGATGCCTTTTGTCTGCTGCTAAAGCATGTGGTATTAGGAAATGAACTTTTTTGGTGGAGATGAAGGAGGTTTTATGAAGGAGTGCTTGTAAACTGGAGGGGAGGAGGCTGACATCTGATACCTGCTTTGCTTCAGCTGTTACTGATTACAGTGGGCTTGAGAGATAGAAGTGGTGCTTTCTTTCCTAGCACAGGAAATACTGGGCTGGAAGTGTTGAAACTTTGTGCAGATAAGTGGAGGCGGGGCATGAGGTTCTGAAGTGTTTCAGTGACAAGGTTCTGCGCCTGCTTTGGAGCCTGGGGAAGGGCAGAGGTGCCCCAGCAGTGATCTGTCTCTGCACTGAAAGGTGCTCTTGTCCCACTTCAGGTTGTAGGAATGATAAATGGAGAGCCAGGCTGAATTCTCTCACTGGCAGTGCTGTAGGTGCCTGTCTGGGTGCTGTTAGTGTCTAATGCATCAACTGGCTGCACTAGCAGTTATTAAAATATCAATGTTAACCTGCTCAAGGAACAAGCCATGCAACCCACAAATGACACCACAAAAGTGGAATAGGTCAGCTTGATAAGCTCTCATTTCATTTTATTTATTTATTTTCCATGAAAATGGCCATCTGCAGCTGGAGGAGAAAGAAATGGAGCCTGCCCAGGCTTCTGAAATAGAGGATACAATATTTTATCTCAGATCTCATTCCACCTACATGCAAGCCAGGATGATGGAGAGAAGTGTGTTGTCAGCTTGCAGGAGTAGGAGGAACGTGGCTGTGCAGTGCTTTGCTGGCAAGTAACCTGGAAAAAAGGAGTAACTTGGGAGAAGGGGATCTTTGGGCTGCTGGAGGAGCCTGGCAGGGCTGCTGGGACACGGACAGGAATTGTCTCTGTGGAGGAGCTGGCTCCAGCATGGAGCCTGAGATTGCTCACCTGCACAGCTCAAAGGGCTGTGAGGGCCCTTCCTGCTGGGAATTGTGATGGATACAACAGGACTGGGCTCTTCAGTCGGTGTGGATGGTGTCTGCAGAGCACGTGATCCAAACAGCCAGATTAGTGCTTATCAAATCCTGGGAAGCAGAATGAAACCCCAGATACTTGAACATGCCTGTGTTTCATAGTAGCTCTCACTGGCTGAATCAAAGTCACGTCATGTTTCTCTCAAAATAACCTGTTAGATGCTGAATTGGCTCAGAAATAACTGCAAGTGTTCTGCATTTGTCTCCACCTGAGTAGCTGGTGCTGTAAAGATCTGCCTGTGAGGTCCCGTGTGGGTTTTAAACTCTGAGAAATGAGCTTCATGTCTTGGAACTACAGCCCTTCCTAGGTATTGGTGCTGTAACTTCCCAGTGCTGTCAGGAAAACTTCAGGGATATCCTTAGGGCTCATTTGTGCTGTAATTCCTGTGAAAAACTGGATTGTTTAAAGGCAAGTATTTCTTTCTTCATGGTGCTTCAAAATTTCAGGGTGGCTGAGTGGTTTGTGTGAGAGACCTCAAAGTGAAGTTAGTGACAGAGTGAGACCTGGAAGTGAAGCCAGTGGCAATAGAGGAATTGGAAATAAAATTGACATTTTACTGGGGCTGTTTACTGTGCCCAGCAAAGAGCTGGAGCCCTCAGCTCCTGCTGCTTCCAGCCTCTACCTTGGATGCCTTAGCCCCAAACATTGCTGGGTGCATTGCAAACGTGTCAGCTGCTTGTGGGATGGGCAGAGGTCACAAACCACGGCCTCCTTTGGTGTCAGCTGGCCTTATTTGGAGGGCAGCTTTAGCAAAACAGCCCCAACTTTGGCCCTTTGCTTTGAGCACGTGAGAAGCACTGACAGAATGGACTTGATCCCTCAGAAGGGTAAATGGAGCATGAGTGTCCCCAGCCTGTTGTTCCCCTCACCTGCTTCTGCCGTGGTGTCAGGGAGGTGACCCCCAGCTGGCTGTAGGTTTGCAGGGGCAATCCCTTAAGGAAGGCCTCGAGTTCCCCCTCAAGGGAGGAACCAGCCTGTGGTAGCAGGGAAGAAATGCAGCACGATCTTGTTGCAAGCAGTGGTATCCCTGACGTTCAGTGTGCTCCAGGGTGTCAGGTTGTGCTGCTCTGAGCCTCAGGTGCTCTGCTCTCCCTCAGGAAGTGCCAGTGTGCACCTGCAAGTGAGGCTTGGGCCTGCACAGCCATGCAGAGTGAGCTGGGGAGGAAGGGAGGGAGGGCAAACAGGCGACTTTCTGGAATGTTGGTTGAAATAGCAAAGCTGTTTCTGGAGCTGTGATGTCCAGCAGGAAGCACTGTTTGTGAAGGCTTCACCTAAAACACAGTTGCTGATGCCTGGCTTTGGTTTGTCTTCTGAAACTGCTCAGACTTGGACTCTTCAGGTGAATCTGGAAAGCAGCAGTTGTTGTGGCATGTGGTGTGGCTGCAGGTTAAGCTGGTGACTGGATGTGTGCTCTGTAGGGCTTCTGGGGCAGCTGGATCCTTCAGAGGTGCTGTTCCTCCTCTTTTTATTAATGCTGAAATAACTACAACAAGACAACCATGGTAAGATCCATCTGGAAGTGTTTTTGGAATTTGTGTGTGTATATGCATGAGTGAGGCAGCTAATGGCATTGTAATAGCTGTCATGGTGGTGGTAGAGTTTTTCCAAACTCTGACAAGGAAGGGGGGAAACCCCAGGCTCTACAAAAACTTCCTAAATAGGGTGTTCTTGGCCTTGCTTGGGGGAGCTGGATTTCAGAAGACTTGAGCTGGTTGTTCCTTGTTCAGTGATATTGTAGCTAAACTTATCCAAGCTGCTGTATTGAATTATTGCCATTTCTGAAAAATTATTACCTTGAGCAAGACTGCAGTGGAAGTTGATTTTGGAGCAGTAAATCCATTATTTTTCCTCTTGATTAGGAATGCAGTGAGGAGCTGTAAAGCAGCATTGGTGGGTTGTACATAACCACTCATGCCAGTAATGAAATGTGTCCTCAGTAACACAAGCAGATAGATCCTTAGCAGGATCAACTCCCTTTTGAAAGAGAAATTGAACCAAAATACAGAATGGTAAATACTTCAGAATGCAATGTGTTAGGTGAAGGAGGCAGAACATCAAAGGAACTGAGGCTTGGAGGAGCCCTGGGAGGTGACAAGCAAAGCAAGTTGTTCTTTGCCTTGCTCAGCACATGTGGCTGTTTGCTGTGTTCGTTGTGTTGGGCTGACAAACCACGGTGGAAATGGGGCTGGGCTTGCTGAGAGAGCTTCATCCCAGGGCTGATGGGGCTGCTGCAGTCCCTGACTCCTGTGGCATTGATTGTTCACCCCCTGATTCTGCAGCATGCAGGGGATCAGCTTCAGAGTTGATTCTGTATCTGGTGAAGCTTTAGGACTTGTGCTAGATGAGCTTGGCTGGGACAGTTACCCTGTCACCTGTGGGATCAGCTTGAAGCTGGAATGAAATCAGAAGCTTGGTGTTGGTTCCTGGCCATTGGGAAGAGCTGGGCTTCCCAAAGGGCAGCCAGAGCAGAGCAGCCCCTGGCTGGGGTGTGTTCTTCAGAGGAGAGCCATAGCAGGGGATGTTCAAAGCTTTGAACTTCTGGGGCTGGACAGCAGGGAAGGCTGCCACGAGGCTCAGAGCTTCCAGAACATGGTCTGGAAGGCAGTGAATATCCATGTGGGAAAGACTTGTGTTCTGTTACTTTGATATTTAACTATCTTTTTCCATCCTGTGTGTGTTGATCTCAGGCTGTGTGTTCTGTGCTCCCCTCCTTTCCATTTTATTCCAAAATCTCCTGCATCGTGCAGAGTGACCTCGTCTTGGGTTAATCTCAGAACTGAAGTTATTCTTTGCTGGGCCTGTCTCTAGCAGATATACCAGATTTAACCTCTCAGGTCCTGCTTGCTTCAGCCCTTACTGAGATAAGAATTGAAAAAGACTTTTCCCACTCTAATTTCTGCTGCCACTTTTCAAGTGGACATCCTTGTCCTAGTAACTTTGCTTCCTGGATGTGTTTCTCCCTTCACACCAGCCCATGGCTAAGACTTCTACCAAAGGCTCTTGTACCCTATTTAAGAAAGATTTTCATCAGGGAAAACCAGTGAAAAGAGTATAAATCTTTCTCTAACTGAGATTTCTGAAAGCAAAGTAGCATGAAATAAATCTCTAGGGTGCCTGTCTGTATGATGAAGTCTTTTGTATATACAAGTCTAATGGTCTCTAAGTATTTTGGATTGTTCTGGTACTCTGAGGTTCAGTTTCTGGAACATGCAATCAGTATGGGGGGCAGTAATACACTTCAGGTTGAATTTGTGGAGGAAGGCTGCTGCATTGCCATAATTAAGTCTTTGTAGTTTTTCTTTCGAATACCAGAGATTTGTGCACTGCTATAGACATTATTTATAGAAACACTGGTGGAACAGTTTTGTGTTGCCCTTTTGTGGGCCTCATTTGCTTCTCCAAGTTTGGGACTGCAAACCAGGGCTGTAATCAAAGCATTAATTCTGTGGTGTTACCTGAAAGGACAAATAAAAATAGTTCCTTTTTCCCTGTACTTTTAAAGGAAGGTTTTGACTTCTCTCTCAGCCAGGAAAGGGCAGACTCCTGACAAAATGAGACTTGTTTTCTCCAATGCTGCTTTTTCTGCTGGTGGAAGTGCCTGGGGGCAGCTGCTGCCAGGCACCTGAGGGAGGAGAGGGCAGAAATCCTGTCTGGGTAGGTTGACATGGAGTCTGTGATGCACTTGGTTGGCTTCCTGAGTGTCCTTGGAGAGCAGACAAAGGCAGGACTGGCTGCAGGGCATCTCCCCAGCTCACCCTGGAGCCTCTCACACAGGACTCTTGTGCATCATGAGACTCCCAGGCCCTGTGAGTCTGACTCCTCAGCTCCTCTGAGCTTTGACTGTTCTGGGCACGGAGGATTCTTATTTTTGGGGGTTTCTGTACAGCTGGTGGCAGGATTTCAGAAAACAGATGGAAAATCAGATCTTCCCTTGGGTATCTTCCCTGTCATGTAGAGTTTAGCACTGTCTGGGTCAAGGCTAGACTACCAGAATACTGATTTTTGGTTTTTCAGTTGCTAGGAGTAGTAGTTGAAGAGTTGTGTGAAACTGAAGGGTGGATAAAAGAGACTGTAACAACAAGAGTGAGGACATGGAGATGAAGAATAATTTATTTAAACTGTATTGGTGGAACTGTGGCTGTGGAGTGTTAATGCCTTCCACATCCTGCACAAGATGCTGCCTGAGTAAAGTAACCTCAGGTGCTTTTGGAGTGAGGCCTCAGTGTTGTAGAGGAGATGTCAGAAGGATCCAGTCTAGCAGCAGATCCACCATTTAGCTCTGTCCTGTCACTCTCATGATGTATCTATCAAAATGAGTCAGTTTTGAGTCCAGCTACGTCCCTTCAGAATGAGTTTAAGTCCAAGGCTGCTCATGGAGGTGGCTGCCATTAGGTCAGGAATTGGTGGGAAGTTCCCTTGGTGTTTCTAGGCCTGGAGTTGGTAGGAAGCATTTCTCTGGGATGTCCTGTGCCATAGCTGGGAGGGACAGCAGCCTGGCTGTCCCTGTTGTCCCTGGCAGTGGATGGGGACAGGAGGAAGCTGTGGCTGTCTGACCTCATCTCTCAGAGCCATAATTGACCTCAGTGTGTACCTGGGAGAGCTTTGCTGTTCCAGTGCTCTCTGCAGGTGTGTGATTGCTGCCATGGAGACTTCAGGCACACAGAGATGAGCTGCTGGAAGCTTGTGCTGGTTGATGCATCCTGGTTGGGCTGGAGACCTTTGCTTGGAGACCTCTCCAGACCCAGTGCTGCGTGTGCTGCAGCTGGAATCTGGAGTTTTACCTGCATCCAGCCTTTGGTGTCTTCTCCAACTAAAATCACTGTTTTCAAAGCTGATTTCTGCTGTTCTGTGGGTCTCTGAGTTCAGGCTTCTCAAATACTTCTCTGTCTCCTGACAAAGAACAGATGAGCCAAAATTAGAGACAGTGAGAAGAAAACACACCTGCCGTATCGCAGAGCAGCTTGGCTTGAAATTTATTGTGAAGACATTTCTCTGAACTCTCTGCAGCCAGCTTGCTGTGCTCTGACAGAGTAGAAACACCTCTCTTTTAAGTGTTTTGACCTGATAGCTTTGATTTTTTTTATTGTTATATTTGAATTTTCTTTTTTTCCTTTTTATTCACTTCTGAGAACAAATACTTAGTGTGGCATAGGCATGGTTGAACTTTTGATCTGAGAAACCTGACTAAAATGTCTAAGCAGATTGCATTTCTAGATTATTTTGATTATTTTCCTTTAATAAATGGAAGCTTGAAAGCAAGTGAAGTGTACTTAATGTAAACTTGCAAATTTACTGCCATTGCCTGCAGAACTTTTCTTTCCATCTAAACACTGTGCATGGTTTTTTAAGAGTGGATAAGCTTTCCATCAAATTAATGACTAATCCTTATCAAACAAGTGTTCATCTTTACAATTAGAGAACAGGAATGCTTAATTGTGTGCTGATTGGTGAACATACTAGTCATGAGTACATTTCAGAATTCAGATTCTTAATTTTCTCTCACTGCTGGTAGCAGGAATTTGCTGTGAACAGGGCATTATATTCTGGTTGGATAGCCATTATAATTAAATTATCATCTTTGTCTATGTTCAGTGAACCTTTCTTTGAGTAACTTCCAAAAGAATGCACCTTTTTGCACTTTGGGAAAATCTGAACTCTCTGAGGAAAAAGGAGGAAGATGGAACAAGGTAAATATTTTGAGGTCTGCTCAGCTTTCCTTGTAGGTTTGGCTGGTGGATTATGGTCAAGGCACCGTTGTGTTCTAATGCACAATACAATAGCTTGCTTGTTTTCTTTTACTTTGGGCTGGAATCTCTTAATCCCTTCAGACTCAAGCATGAGTATCACATGGTTTGGAGGTGTTTGGTTAGTGTACTCCCTGCTGCAGAGCATCCCTGGACGTAACAGATGAGTAAATTGGGGCTGCACAGAGAAGCCCCGTGGAAATTTTCAGTTTTGGAGATCCATGGCCAAGGGTTTGGTACTTCAGGCTGGGTTGTGTTCTGGCAAAGCCATCTGGTCAGTTAGGCTTGTCAGTAAGGAAAGGGATCAGATACCTGCTCTAAAATTCCAAATTAGTTATAAAAATTATTCCAGCTTCAATGTACTGACACTGTACCCGAGTGTTCAGTATCCTGCACTGCTCAAATCATTGCAAGGGAATTTGGGGCAAAACCTCCTGGCAGGAAAACTGGTGGCACAGCTGATTGTAGGTCCTTCCTTTAGAGTCTGTGACCACAGGGGCATCAGTGGATGCAGAGCTGTGTAAGTAACACACAGAAACCCTTGTTAAAGTAAATGAATAATAAATATTCATTAACAGTGAATTTCAAAAAGCAGCAGCTCCCTGTATAATGGTACCAATGTGCCTGCTCCCTGTCATGTTGCTTTCCCCCCTTCAGTTCTGCAGGCTTTAGAAGCTGGAACCAAAATGCCTTGCACTTGTCAAACTGGAATTTTGGCTTTTAAATGACAGGCTGAGGGTGACTGCTAAACACTGGGCAAGGGGTTTTCTAAAATAGCCTAGGATTCCCTAAAGTGCTGCAATATGGCAATGAGCTGAGGATGGCAAAAAGATTCCAGTGAGTTGGAAAATGCTGGTTTTGTCTCTTGGTGCTGCTTTTGCAGAATTTGGTGTGTCAAGCACAAGATCAGGGCTGTGGTTTCAGTCCCTGGTTCCACCTGCAGCTGGAGCCAGCTGCCTCCCCAGGTGTTCCACCAGCATCAGGAGCATTGCAGAGCTAATTGGGCCACTGGAATCGTGGTGACTCTATACTTAGCTCATTACTCCAGGCAAATTATCCTTTCCTTCTGCAGTGTTGACTGGCAGGCTGGAGAGCTGTCTCGCTTTCCATTGCCGGGGCATTCCACCTCCTCTGCAGTGCTCTCATGGCACAGGCACTTCTTCCTGTGAACTCTTGAAGGGCTGGCAGTAACTGAGCAGCACCAGGGTCTGAGGGTGAGTTCTGGAGCAGTTCACTGAGGAGTCACAGTGCCAAACCCGCTGTTGCAATCAGCAGGCAGTAGGAAGCAGTCTGGTAACCTGCTTGCTGCTCTGCTTGCCTGGAGAGGGTGGTTGGATTCATCACTGCCTTGCTGATGCCTGAGCTGGGTGGGTCTGGTGGAGTCACCCTGGGGACTTGTGACCAGAGTTTTGCTTCATTTGACAGGTGTAAGACAGGTACAGCAAAGACAATAAGAGCTGTTTCTTCTTTCTCTGTGGAGATTTTGAGTGAGCTGTTAGTGCACGGCCGGTTGTGCTCCCCTCCTTGCGGGGTCCCGCCCGGAGAGCAGCCCCATTAACACCAATGGCGCTGTTGCGTCATGTCCCCGCCCGCCGTGCCCCATTCAGCACTCAGGTATGAGACTTTTCCTCTTGCATAAGGCACCTTGGTTTGCCTGGGTCGGGGAGGAAGCTCTTGGCAGCTCCCTAAAGAGTAACTTACAAGCTGCTGTGCCCTGTAGCTCATTTTTCTAAACATGAGACTTTCAAGTTATTGTCCAACTTTCTAAACTGTACCAGTGCCTGAGGCTGGAGCACTGCTCACAGAGGCAGGGATTGATTACCTGAGCAGCCCTTGCTGGGTGCAGATCCTTTCCTGCTTCCAGCATGCTTCTCTCTCCTAGACCCAAATTATTTGCTATTCAAAGCAGAGACCTAGTAGGACTAAGCCTCATGTATTTAAACATATTTCAAGATCTCAGGATTGCAATATGGCTTAATCTACTTTGTCTCCTTTCAATTTCTAAGTATTTCTAACTACTGTCACATTTTTTTTTCTGGTTCTTCCAACAAAATTCAGCTTTTAGTCTCATTGTTGATCCTTACTGCCATGTGTCAATCCCAGCAGATCAAGTTGTGTAGTAGTTAAGAAAATATTTTTCTGTAAATATGCTGTAGGCCTAGTAATGTATATTGAGTTAAAGTGGCTTCATGAAGGCAGGGAGTGGTCCATTAAAACATGCCTTGTCCAGAGAAATTGGTCTGAGCTGACTCAGATCTGAAAAGGACAAGAAAGGACTGAATGTTTTGATGCAAGAAGTGAGCAGAGAGGGGCTGGGGAGAATCTGCTTTAGCTTACAGCTTAAAGAGAGGCCTAATGCCAAAACCTGATCTATGTGCTTCAATTCCACAATTTTTGTGCTGCTTCTTGCCAAGACAATTAAAGAATTCCTCGAGCTGATCTGAATTTCCAGGCTGGGTTTGGAAGGCTTTAGCCACTTCTGCAGGTGCAGAGAATGCTCCAGTCTGATCAGGTAGGCTGATGAGTCTTGGTGGTTTCATTGCTGCCAGGTTTGATTTTCAGGAGTCTGGAGATGGGACTGTGGAGCACATTTGTGGTGCACTTGCAGGTGTAGCCAGCTGGTGTTTTGCTGCTTGTGAAAGGTCAACTTTTAAGCTTCCATGGATTGATTTAAACTGTTTTCTAGAGCTTCAAAATTCCTGTTTGACTCTGGAAAACTTAGGAGGAAGAACTCAGGTCCCTGTGTGGGGTTGCTGTTCTTAAGATCTGCTTAACTATTTGTAAATAATTAAAATGTGGAAGGTGAAGGAATACCCTGGGGTCAGTTCAGAGAGGGTTTGTGCAAAGATAACTTTGGTAGGAGAACCCCATGCATCCATCATGCCTTCAAAAGAAAACACAACCAGCACCTTGGCTGAGTAGCAATTAGTCAGGTTGTGCCATTGTGTTCTCCCCTGGGTCACCCTTTGGTGAGTGTTGTTGAAAGACTTGACTTAGCAGAGTTTGTACAAGTTGAAACAAATTTCATGGCTTGAAACTTATCTGAATAATCTATTCCTTGTTAGGTCGCTCCCAAAGGGCCGTGACCCCTAAAAATCATGACTTGGTTACTTTGATTTTTTTTTTTAATAGCACTTTAACCAGATTTCAGAGATTAAACAACAAACTGGGAGTTTATTGCTTATAAGAATGTGAAAGAGAAAGTGTGAGCCTTCCTGTGGAGCTGGGAATCCATGGATCATGCTGGGTGAGTGACAGCTCAGCCTCTACACAGAATTCAGAGCATCTTTGCCATGTTATGAAAAGCGTGTTGCCTGGTTCTGTTCCTCCAGCTCTGAGCTTTTTGTAACCTTTAAACTCCAGGTATAGGATAAGAATTTATCCTGTTAAAACCTGCATTTGTTTGAAGAGTTAACTCCTGCTTGTTCACCTCTGTCCTACATCTCTAGATCTCAGTTATTTAAATACCAAGGTGTGTGTCACTCAAAACCTACCTACCCAGTGAGTTCTTCTTTACCAGAAAAGTAAATGAGACCTGGGGTGAGCAGGCAGCTGTGCCTGTCTTGCTGCACCTTTCTCATTCCTTCAGTTTTGCTTATGGAACTGCTAAATCAGGATTTAGGAGTTGGTCTGCTGGTGAGTTTTTGTGAAATCCTGGAAATTTCTTGAAATATTTCAAATTTTAGTGTCTATCACTTATCTTGAAGTGATATATTTTACATTGTATCTGATGGCAATTCTACAGGTGGGCTTTTTGGGGAGGAATGGGAAAAAGTCCTTACTAATGTCTCATCTCCACAAAACAGGCTGGGTATATGCTGGAATATCTTAAAAATGAAGTAGGTTGGATGGAAGGGTCTGAAGGCTTCAACTCTGAAGCAAGGAATGAATCTTTTCCTTTGTCTAGGTAGGTGTGCCCTGCTTTGAAGCCTCACTGAATTTTCAAGTGGAGAAGTAGCAGATTAGTTTGGTGTTACACAGTAGGCTTGAATGATATCCTTTTTTTAATACTTTGAGGTAGTTTTGTGCAAACCTTTCACAGAACTGCTGCTCTAACTGAGCTGCTGGAGGGGTGTTGAGTTCATCACAATTCCAGTGTTGTTCTTTCTCTTCTTTCCAGGGCTTTAACTCCTTGCCACAAGTGCCAGTGCTCTGTGCAGGGCCATTCCAGGTGGAAATGTGCAGCTCCACCTGTGTTGTGCCAGCCTGTTCCCTGTTCAGGGTTTACCCAGCACTCTCAGTGCTGTGCTCAGCATGGCTACACTGATACTCTGAAGGGGCTTTAACCCTTAACCAGGCTTGCTGCAAGTGAAGCATTTCTCAAGTATTTTTGCAGTTCTTTGCTGTGTTTCTGTGGTAAAAGGGTACCTGTGCTGATGGTGCTGGCTTGGCACAGCCTTCCCTTGGCACAGGGCTGTGAAGGATTTCAAATTATCCTTCAAAAATGCAGCCCTGAAATTGTTGTGTATCTGAGATATTGCTTCAGATGTACTTGAGATTTTTGTAGGAACCAGATGCATTCCTTTTCCTCAGAGCTTGTATTAATTGTTAACTGGCGTAGTTGAATTGCTGGGTTTTATTTGATGTGTTGTTTGATAAACGTTCATGTGTTTTTGCACAGATTGTGCTTACTCCTTGTGGTTTTTGGAGTGGTGGGCTGTTGGATTTGTGGATTTAAGATGCTTATGTGTTTAATTCAGCCGTGAGAGCTAATGCACTGAAACTTCATCCTGGAGAGTTACTTAGTAACGGTGTTTGTCCCTGAGCTGCAAAAAATAACGCTGAGGAAATTAGCAAGGTTAAATGGAAATTATACAAAACACAAATGTATCTATTTGCTAGAGATAGTAAAGCCTTCGGTGCTTACTGTGCTCAGGCACAGGCTCCTCTTCCCCTGTGGAATCAGGACTTGCAGTTCTTATCTCTGAGTTCCACTGGAGCTGGGCTGTGAGCAGTGATTGCTGTGAGCTCCCATCAGCTCCGAGGTGTGATTGCCCCCAGAGTGTCCCAGGGGGGCAGAGCAGGGCTGCCTGTGCTGGCTCTGAGCTGTGAGCAGTGATTGCTGTAGCTCCCATCTGCTCCAAGGTGTGATTGTCCCCAGAGTGTCCCGGGAGGGCAGAGCAGGGCTGCCTGTGCTGCCTGGGGGCTGTGAGCAGTGATTGCTCTGAGCTCCCATCAGCTCCGAGATGTGATTGCCCCCAGAGCTGTCCCAGGAGGGCAGAGCAGGGCTGCCTGTGCTGCCTGGGGTCTGTGAGCAGTGATTGCTGTAGCTCCCATCTGCTCCAAGGTGTGATTGTCCCCAGAGTGTCCCGGGAGGGCAGAGCAGGGCTGCCTGTGCTGCCTGGGGTCTGTGAGCAGTGATTGCTCTGAGCTCCCATCAGCTCCGAGGTGTGATTGCCCGCAGAGTGTCCCGGGAGGGCAGAGCAGGGCTGCCTGTGCTGCCTGGGGGCTGTGAGCAGTGATTTCCAGGAGGGCAGAGCAGGGCTGCCTGTGCTGCCTGGGAGCTGCTGCAGAGCCCTCTCCCCTGCCCTGGGATTACAGATCTGCCTGCGAGGTGAGGCCACTCTGCCAGCACACTTAATCTCGTTTTGATTTGTCAGGATCTCAAAGACACAAACAAAAAGCACTTTGTGCTGCCTGCTCTGGAGGACTGACACTTGAATGGCTCTTTGCATTGTCCATTCAGTGGTGCTGGAGCACTGCTCTGCAGTGAGCACATTGCTGTGTGGCAGTCCCTCCTCTGGGCAGTTCACAGCTTTCCTGAGCATCTCCGAGCAGCAGCTTCACATGAGCCACTTGTTTGAGCAGCTCCAGGTCAGCCTCAGGAGTCTCCCGTGGCAGCTGGTGCCCCTTGAGCACAGCCAGTCTGTGCCAGGGCTCCCTGCTGCCCTCACACCCCCCTGGCTGCTGCAGCTGCTGCCCCTCACTCCAGTGGGAGCACACTGTCACTGCAGGTACTTGTTCATCAGTGCTGAAGAAGCTCCAGAGGGTCTCTGGAGGTGTGGTGGTCTCTCCAGAGAATCATTTATGCTTAGTTATGCTTTATTGCTGGGATAATCTGTCAGAATATTCTGGAAATATTGCTATCTATGATCTAGTGGTTTAAAAAATATTATAATAAACCTTTATTCAGTGCTTATTCCAAGTGTCAAGATACAGGACAAAAGCCTGAGTCTTTACCTCACTGTGTAGTTTTCCTGTGGCCATTTTCTGAAGCTGTGATTGCAGGGCTTTTAATTTTTCATATGTATGAGAGCTGTGTGAGAATTTGCCTAATACTTGCAGGTGATCATGAAGTATTTGGTTTTTCTTTACTTAGTTGAGCTTGGTTTCCTGCTATTTATTCCATGCTGTTTAGGTTTCTGTTTGCATTTACTTCAGTTAAACAATAATAATTAACTCAAAGCATTGAACTGATGCAGTTATCATATTGGAATAACAAACCAGTAACCATAATGCAATAAGCATTATTGCAACTTCCTGGTCATGAAAATTCCAGTAGCAGAGTACTTGATTTAATTTTTAAGCTTTGAGAAAATAGTGGTTGTGATAAAATGACTTTATAACTGACTTTCACTTAGGCAGCTGCTTAATGCTAGGAACAAGCTTGGGATGTGAGGGAGAGCTGTGGTGGATTTTAATGTCTGAGCTCTTGCTCACATTTGAACCCCTTGCAGTGTGTGCAGTTATATTTTTAAATGCCTGATGCTTCCCCAGACAGTCTGCATGACATTGCTTATCTCTTCTAGTGAGTCTTGAGTGTTTTTAAGCTGGAAGCTGTGGAGTTAAAGGCACTTGAATATTGCTGCCCTGTTCTCCCACCAGACCATGCAGCTGAATCAAGTGTGTGGTGAAAATAGGTGAGAGCTGCTCACTGAGGGATAGAAGGTGGGACTGCTGAAAAGAGGCAATATCTGACACAAAACGTGCCTGTTGGTGAGGAGAATCTGCCTCAAGGTCCCAGGGGCAGTCTGTGTGTGCAGCTGCTGTGGACATGCACTGAGGGTGCTTCCAGGGGACACCAGTCTCTCCTGGCTGTGCGTGGCAGGAGAGGCTGGATAACCAGCCCAGCTGGAGGAGGAGCACAGCTGCAGCCTCTGAAGGGCCTGAGCAGCCCTGGGGAACGTGGATGTGTTGTGTAAGGACAGCTCTGACTCAGTGGGGAATGCAGGCACGTGGTTAACTCCAGCAGTATCAGTGTACGAGGCAGAATGAGAGCTCCAGCCCAATCCCATTGCCCTCTGAGGTGGCAGCACAGCTCAGAAACGTGGCTCCACTTCCAGATGAAGCGCTGCTAAGAAGAGGTTTCACTTTTTAAAAGGAAGCATGTTCTCAACATGGTTTTTATAAATGAAACCACATCACTCCTTCAAAAGACGACAAAGGAACTTGCATGCATGATTGATGAAATATCCGAACACTCTTACAGGGGAAAATGTAACAAACACCCGGGCAGATCAAAAGCAACACGTCCCAGAACAAGGCCTGACAAACAGCACACAGCAGTAATTCACATTTAGAACCTGACACTGAATATTTACTTAATACGTGTTTATTTTAATTGGAAATAAAGGAGAGTTGGTGATGAGTCTTTAGGTAGTGGTACAGACATTTCCAAGTGTCACACAGGCCATGGCAGGCTAATTATTCTCCTGCCTCCTTCTGTGCTGCTGTGCACTGATTGTTGGGTGCTCTGCTGAGGGCTGAGTGGGCACTGCTGCTGGGTGAACACCTCAGGCTGGCCCAGAGGCCATTCCTGCACACAGATGCTCCTCACAGGGCCACGCTGCTCCACACCAGCTCAGAAGCTTCTCACATGACAGAAAGTTGCTCCAAAGTCAGCTTTTCATAGTTTCTTGCTGAATTTTCTATGGGTTTTACAGATACTGCCATGAGATTTATATCTTAAGGATTGGTGTTTTGAGCAGTTATTGAAGAATTGAAGTTGAATGTTTGTGGAACAACAGAGGGTTTGCAGGCTGGGATATATTCACAGTACCATGGAATTGAACTATAGTATTAACAGAGCCTTCTAAATATACTGCAGCATTGCACTCCTGCCAGTGATTGTGATGCCAGGCCTGGACTATGAATACATCCTCCCTGTGCACACTCATGTGAGAATGACAGGACAGCACGTGCTAGGCTTGAAGATAGTGTTTCTTTCCATTTGATAAGGGGTGTGGCAGGATTGTCCTTTGCTTCTGAGTGTTACACACACTCTGTGCTCTGGGGCTGTCCAGGAGTGAGTGTGAGCAGCAGGGTGTGGGAAAATCTTTCCCTTGAATGAGAATTTCTGCAGTCCATGCAGAGAAATCTGCTTCTGTTGGACCTTTCACTGGCTGTGAGATGTCAGGGAGATAGTTCTGGTTTTCCATCTGCTTGAGAAATTTATCTTCCAGCTTTGGTCTCTCAGGTTTTCCAGTTTTTCTTCTTGCTTAGTTTTTTGCCTAGCTTGTGTAGTTGTTTATTCCTCATTGAGCAGGTTGTTAGAGGGGAACACCTGGTAAATAATACTTGTAGGCTCTGTAATGAATTGGTGTGAGCTGTTCAAATGTCTGCTGCTTCCTTACTCCTGACTGCTCCTCCTAGTGTGAAGGAAGTATGGGGGTGTTCTGGACAGGAAGGAATGTGTGTTCTGAGAGCCAAACTATCCACAGGGCACTGCCAGGCACAGCTGCCCTGACAGCAGTGAGGAAATCAATGAAATACCAGCTCTGAACACCTTCTGAAGCTGCCTGGTCCTTTAAACATGCAAACTCTTCAGGCAGTCTAGGGCTGGTTTGTTATTGCAGACAAATGGAGACCTGAAGGACACTTTGCTCTTTGTTGGAGTTGTTCTCCTCCCTAGCTGCACTAGCAGGAGATTTGTGTTTTCCACAGAGCAGTGAACATTTACTTGTAGCCACAATGCATCAAGTTCTATAGTGGAAAGTGTTATTTGAACTAAAAGTGAGACTGAGGCAGCCTGCAATGCCAAAAGATGGGATTGCCAGTGACTGATGAAGGATCTCTACCTTAATTCAGACTTCCCTTTCAGTAGGTCCTGGGGTTTGATGGAGTTTAATAGACAGGTTGACTTAGTAGCAGAGACAAATGGTGACTTGCAGTGGGGTTGACACTGTCAAAGAGGAGATGTGAAGAGCTGACATGCTCTTACTGCCCTGATTGCCATACCTGTGCATTAAATGTGAGCTGCTGGAAACCTCTCCCTTCTGTGGGAGCAGTGACAGCCTCAGCTCCTCTCTGCTGCTGCTTGGATTCCTGATCTCTCCTGGACAGCCTCAGTTCCTCACTGCTGCTGCTTGGATTCCTGATTTCTCCTGGACAGCCTCAGTTCCTCACTGCTGCTGCTTGGATTCCTGATTTCTCCTGGACAGCCTCAGCTCCTCTCTGCTGCTGCTTGGATTCCTGATCTCTCCTGGACAGCCTCAGTTCCTCACTGCTGCTGCTTGGATTCCTGCTCTCTCCTGGAGCAGCTCTGCAGCTCTGGGAACAGCCCTGCTGTAGCAGTTGAGTGAGCACTGGAAGCCTGAGTAAGTACCACTGGCTGTTTCTCAAGTCTGACATCACATCCAAGAATTAGATGGCTCTCTCTCACCATGGGGATAATGAAATAATTCCTGCTGTGTTATTCATTAACTCCCATTTCATTCAGTGGCTCCTGAGAGGATAACGAGTACGTTAGAGGTGAACTTGCATAAGACTTGTGACATCCTTTTGATAAGTTAAGTAAGAGTTAAAGCTGTGGCAGGCAGAGTGTGGCACTGGGGCCTCAGTGAGGCAGGTGGCCTGTGCTGTGTTACACAAACTGACTTGTGAGCTAATTTAGTGGCTTTTTTGTCAATGGTTTCAAGAAAAGAGCCTGCTCTAAAGTTGCTGCAGCAATAACTGGTGCCCAGAGCTGGGCTTCCTGCTGCCAATGGCTGTGGCTGCTGATGGAGCTCCCATGCCAGCTGGGAGTGCTGGTCTGTTCTGAAGGCTTGCCAGGGGTTTGTCTGGGCTGTGCAATTGAGCCAGTAAACTAATATAAATAAAGATTAGGCTGTTTGTGGGAGGAATGATGATTGGATATTCAGGTGTCTAACAATCTGTCTGATCTTGTGAGTGTGCTGACATCAGTAGTTCATCCCCACAGGTAATAACTGAGGTAATCCTAAACAGAGGCTGCAGTAGGATGGGACACCTGAAAAAATGCAGAATTTCCAGGTGGCCCAATAAGATTTTAAATTACCTGGTATTTGTAGAAGCACTGGGTGAGGTGGCTTTATCTGGGAAGAAGTTGTAGGTGATGGTCTGGTGAGTCAGGCTGGTGCCATCCTGGGGAGGCAGGTGTGTCCCTGCCTGGCTGTGGGCTGTGGTCCTGGCTAGGAAGTTGCTGGGAACCTTCCCAGGTGGGTGCAGAGTGATGGTTTGGGTGCTGAGTACACAACTCCAGGCCTGAGTGCCCAGCTGTGCTGCTCAGACCCCTGGTAGTGGAGTTGTATTTCCCAAACATGGAGCAGAAATACTATAAAACCTGTGAGTATTCAAAAACCTGAACTCTGGGGCACAGAAGATCCTTCTGATGGCTTGAACTCCTTTGTTTTCCAGCCTTTTGAAAGTCCATGGACACACAGAGCAGTGTGGGAGCTCTGGTGGGTGCTGTGGGTCCTTAGCAGCAGAGGTGCCATAAAGGAGCAGTGCAAGGACTGACCTGCTCCAGGGCTCCACGCTGACTGCAGGGTTTAGGAAGAGGACTGTGAAAAGTTCTGGGTTCAGGGAGTTTTGTCCCCTCTAGGTCACTGGGTGAGGGTTTATGGGAAGAAGAGGATGGAGAATTAGGGAAGGGAATTAAGGATCATACATTTTCCAAGGGAGGCTGAGCAGAAGCTTCACAGGTGATCACAGTGCTTGCATTTCCTAATGTGCAACCCTTCACTGCATGGTTTTTATGTAGGGCTGCTTTAGGCTGCAATTGCAAGCTGATTTCCATGTTGTGTGTGAGCAGTGAAAATACCTGCTGGGTCATTAATGCAGGGCTTGGGCTCTCAGCTTTGCCTCCCTTATTTATTTACTCACTGTGCAATTCCATGTAACAGCTTAGGCCAGAAATGCAGCACTGAGCCTGTCAGCCTGTCAAGGGTCCCTTCCCTTACAGCAGCACTTCCACACCAGTGCTCTGACTTCTGAAATATGTGAAATAATAAAATACCAGACCAGGCCACTCTGTCCTACCTGTTCTTGCAGGATCTGATTTTCAGCACCCAACTCAGTAGGAACTGGAGAAGAGAAATCTTTAGTTCAAGCCTCAAGTTGTTCAGGCTGAACATGGAAGTTTGGCTGTAGGTGCTGGTTCATGGTGGCATTTTGATTTTGGAGGCCTCTCCCATGAGGGAATTCCTGTGGAGCAGTTCTTTCAGCTGGAGCTGATGCAGAGATGTCACATCTCCAAGCAATGACACACAAGTGGTACTTTAATAAACATAGAGACCATGGATCCTTGTTCTTCCTTGACAGACTCATCTGAGCTTCCACCTAAGCTTTCCTGCATAAAGATGTAATCTTCCATCCAGGAGAGGAGTTGGGCTATTTTTTGGCATTTGAATCTAAATGAGCAAAATTGTGCAGGCTCTGAAATACAAGACCTGAATGCTGAGGTTGTTCCTGCAGCGAGCTGTTATTTATCTAAATTACAGATGCTTTTTCATCTCAGCTCTGAGCATTTGCTTCTAGATTTGTCTTCACATGTAGATTTGTGTTACATCAGCTGCATAACCTTCTGAAATAAAGGCTTACAGTAAAAGCAAGGCACACTTAAGTATTCTGAGCATTGTTCTTGCCCTTGTTGTTTTTGCTCAGAACATGAAGGTTTCCTTTGCCTTTGAGTATTTCTCTGAATTTGGTCTCAGATTCCAGCTTTAATATTGGAATTGATTGTCAGGAAAGGATGTGCCTGGTGATCCTCAAGCCTCATCTGGATGAGTCCAAGGAACAGCTGGATGTAATGGGACTGTGCCAGGGGGGCTTGCACTCCTGGTGTGCTGCTCTCCACTCCTTCCAATTGTTCTGGGGTTTTTTTTGCATATTGATCTTGGTTCTTTGTACATTCCCTTTTGCACTCAAAGGGGCAGAAGTAACTTCTGTTGTTCTGTAATTGGATATTCAACCTTGTTTCTGTGACATAGATCTGGTGAGGAGTTGGTGTCTCTGAAGGAAAGCTTTCTGGGAAGTTCATCCCCCTGGCTCTGATGGCAAGTGTTCTGCAGGCAGCCTGGAGAGTTACGGGAAGGGGAGGAATTCCTGCCCTCTCTTGGTTTGGATTTTGACCAGACATTGCACCTCATAAGATGTTTAAGGAGGTCCTTGAGTACCTGAGCAAACAGAGGCTCAGAATTGTGTTTGTTCATTTTCAGCAGCTCCATCCTGTGTGTGCAGCACGACCCAGGTGTCAGCTCAGGTCAGGAGGGGCTTTTGCTTTCATTTCATCAGAGGAAAGGCAGTGAGGCAGGACCCAAACCCCAACGTTTATTGCTCCTTATTTATGTTATAACTACTTTTTAAAACCAAAATTTGCCAGATTTACTTTTTCACTCCAAGCAAATGCACCTTGAATATTTTATTCTCATGGGTTTAATGCAGATTTCTCAGAGTTCATGTTTAGTAAGTACAGACTTGGTTTTGATACTCAGGTGGTTATCAGAGGGTGCTTCAAATGGAATGATAGAGACCAAAAATAGTTTGATTTAGCTGATCTTAATTTTACTGTGGAGTGCCACTTGTGTGTATTTAATTGAAACTTGAGATCTGCAAGTCACAGGTAAGAACTGCAGTGTTACAAATGTGACTTGTGCTATTTTCACTTCTTTAGGAGAGCTTGTGGATTAATGCAGACATTAATGCACACATGCTCTTGTGTGTTTTTAATGCAGACATTAATGCACACGTGCTCTTGTGTGTTTTTAATGCAGACATTAATGCACACATGCTCTTGTGTGTTTTTAATGCAGACATTAATGCACACGTGCTCTTGTGTGTTTTTAATGCAGACATTAATGCACACGTGCTCTTGTGTGTTTTTAATGCACACATTAATGCACACATGCTCTTGTGTGTTTTTAATGCACACATTAATGCACACATGCTCTTGTGTGTTTTTAATGCAGACATTAATGCACACATGCTCTTGTGTGTTTTTAATGCAGACATTAATGCACACGTGCTCTTGTGTGTTTTTAATGCACACATGCTCTTGTGTGTTTTTAATGCACACATTAATGCACACATGCTCTTGTGTGTTTTCAATGCACACATTAATGCACACATGCTCTTGTGTGTTTTTCTAACATGCAATTTAAAGGGGACATGGTAAACTTACTGTAAGAATGGTTATAAATCTCTGTATTCTTTAAAGAAAGGATAAGTCCTGCTGGCTGGTAATGATTTAAATGCAAAAATTGAAGTGGATAGCTGCAGTCTTGCATATATGGCATACATATTTTTTAGAATCTGGAATTAAATGAAAATTACCTTCCCTGGTGCATCAATAACAGAGTGAGCTGTGAACTGCTCTGACTTCTGCAATGCCTGTGGGAGAGATG
Source organism: Melospiza melodia melodia (assembly GCF_035770615.1). Taxonomy (NCBI): domain Eukaryota; kingdom Metazoa; phylum Chordata; class Aves; order Passeriformes; family Passerellidae; genus Melospiza; species Melospiza melodia. The sequence goes on along the minus strand of NC_086213.1, from coordinate 2,635,331 downwards.
TGGATGTGTTGTGTTTGGGTAATGTGATGAAGAGCCCAAACCTTTGTTTCTTTAAAATGATGATTTATCTCTTAATTGCAACCAAGTCTTTCTTAGTAAATTAGGTTTGTTTTGAGTCACACAGGGAAGGAGTGAATGTTCTCTAAAGGATAAAACATTTAAATGACTACTTACATTCCTTGTACTGTTATTCTTCCTTCTCAGGGTTTGTTGTATCTACCAAAAGGAATGAGTTTCTGTAGGGAAAATAATTGAGAGAGGTTTTAAAGAAGTGTCTGTATATACTGATTTGTTGTGCTTTTGAAAAGGTCTTCTAGTGTAAAATAGGATACTGGAGGAATATCTCTTTTAGATAAAAACTGATCTGCTGCAGAGAACTTGGTGTGGTCTGATTTAAGTGAGCAGGTAGGAAGGGAAATCTTCCTGTTCCCCAGAGAAGCTCATTCCTGTTGGAATCATTGTTTGGGTGGCAGGATTGACCAAAGGAGATACAGGTACCCTATAGAATTAATTCCCTTTTCCACATATGCTGGTACCCTTCTATAGGATCTTGGACTCCAATGGATTTTAACTTTAAATAAGAGAAGGGTGAGGCTGTGGCTGTTAACAGGAGCTCTGTCAAACCTTGTTTCACTGTCAGAGCTGCAGAACTCCATTTCAATTCCAGCTGAAACTCTGTGTTTTGATACACATCCGTGCCTCAAGCAACCACAAACCCTTCTTTGGTGTCTCTGCAATGCCTGAATATATTTAACTTTGACTTTGTGCTGTTTAGTTTTTAGAATAAGCATATTCTGTTAATCCAAGTAAATTCCTTCCTGGCACTGAAGGGCTGTGCAGCTTCAGTAAGGGAACAAGGCTGTGTAGTTTCAATACTATGGAGGTTGTTGTGGAGAAAATATTTTGGGGTCTTGTCCTGAACTCAGCCTCCCTGGGCAGCCTGGAGACATGAGTTTAGAAATTGTAATTGTTCTTGCCTTTGACACATTCAAGATTTGAACATTGCAGAGCATCTAACTTGATTTAGTTGATGGAAGGCTATTGGGCCTAAAGATCCATAAAAGTACAAAAATATGTGTTAAAGTCAACTGGTTCTGAGGCAGCCCTGTTGTGTCTCTGGAGGAATGCATAGTGCAGTGTGACAAAATTAACTGCTCTGTTAAAGACCTCAGTACTTCACAGCAGATACTGCTAATGTGTGTAATTGATCTTCCAAACCAGCCACGGGAATTGAAGCCCATTAAAACATTCCTTGAGGCATCTCAGGAGCTGCAAGGCTCCTCCATGGGCTCCTGCCTCCCACATCAAAGGGCTCTGCTGCCTCAGTCCCTGCTGGCTGCTCTGCCGAGGCTCTTGGTGAGATGCAGATTCACTGGATCCTCACACAGCTCCGTGTCCCTTTCCCATGTGCCTTCATGCACAGCACCCTTTGGAGATTCTTTTTCTTTGCCTGCTGTTTGTTTGAGTTGAGGTCTGTCTCCAGCTCTTATTTAAGTGCAGCCTGTGAATGGAAAGTAATATTTTACTGTTACATTTCCTGCTTCTGAAATTAACTGTGACTTTCCACAAGTGGAAAAAGATAGGAATAAACAACTGTCTTAATACTTGGAAGATACTGATGAGGGGATTTAACTACAGGAGGGAAAGTATTTGCTTTTCCTCCTTTTTATTTTTGCTTTAGTGAGCTGATGAGTTCTAAGGCCAGGCTTGGAGCACCCTGGGACAGTGGGAGGTGTCCCTGCCCATGGCACAGGGTGGCACTGGATGGGCTTTAAGGGCCCTTCCAACCCAAAGCACTCCATGGTTCTGTGGATCAGCTGAGCAGGGAAAGGCCAGGAAGCAGGGAAAGGCTGTTCATTATCCAAACCAGTCTGTCCCTTGTGATCTCAGTGCAGGAATTAACAGGAGAAGGCATCAGAGCCCTGAGTGTGTCTGAATTCCTGTAGGGAGCCTGAGCTCTTCCCTGCTGTGCCTGGCTGAGGCAGTGCCACTGGGAATCCTCTCCCTTTGTGGGTAACTTGACTGGGACCTGCAGAAAGTTTGGAGAAGCTGGAACTGGCAGGGGATGATGGAAATGCCTGGAGGAGCTGCTGCCCAAGTGCAGGGAGGGCAGGACCCTGTTCTGGTAAATCCTGGGTGTGCCTGGAACCTGCTGGGTAAACAGGACCCAGCAGAAAGCTGTGTGCAGCCCCTGGAGCTGCTGGGCTTTCCTGACACAGCCCTTGCTGTCCCCTTATCATGGACAGGCACACTTGGCTTTATCTCCTCCACACTTGCCTGCTGCAGTATTTGCACACACGGAGCCTCTGGTGAATGGTGAGTGCTCTGGGTGGCTTGGCAGCCTCGTGGGTGATGGACTGCTCTCTAGGAAACAGCTTTTTGTGAGCCTAGAAAAGCTACTCTGATCCTTGATGAGTTCCTGAAATGTGCAATTTAGGGGTCACTTCATCAAAAGGGGTTGCTTGTAGCTGAATAAAGCTGTCTCTCAACTTGGGTCAGCTCTTTCAATGTGGTTATTTTATTCTGTTCAGGGTTGCTTTGCATGGGCTAATAAGGGAATACCTGAACTCAAGGCTTTTCTTGGTTTGAATTAATTACTGTTTTATACTGTAAATAATGCTGTGATCAAACATACTTGTCCCCTGCCATGGTGATTGAAGGGAAGGGCTCTTCATCCTCAGGTTCCCAGATTGTGGCAGAAATACATCAATTACTCCTAACAGCCCCTTCAGTTCCCTTCAGTGCAGAGTGCAGTCGTGTGCTTGACAGCTCTGAAGTGGATCAGGGCTTTGGGAGGGTGCTTGGTATCTGAACTGCAGACTCTGCCATTCAAACTGAAACTGCTTGAATATTTCACAAAATGAGCAGGCTGAGAGGTGAACGAGCTAATTGATTAGTTCTGTGAAGAAATGTCATTTCTGCAGGAGGTGAAGGGATTCTTAAGCTGCCTCCAATTCTAGAAATCTGAAATGTCTTGCAGTTTTTCAGGCTGTGCTGCTCTGGAAGCAAACAACATCTCCAGCACTGCAGGGTGGTGGTTCCAAGATCTGCTCTCTGGGTTAGTTCTGTGTTGTGTTGAGGAGCTGGAATATGCCACGATGGGTCTGAAATGCCAGAGTTGTGTGAAATGAGGAAGGGGTGTTTTGTTTGGGGGGAATATGGGAGCTGTACCTTTCTGCTGGCTCACCATGCTCAGGGAATAGCTGCATAGTCTGTTTTAAAGCAAAACCACCTTAATACCACATCCAAAAAGGCACTTTTGGAGTGTGCCACAATGTTACCAAGTGCTGGGTTAGTTTGAAATATTAACTTGCAGTGGTGTAAGGTGATCCAGTGTGAGCCTGGAACACAGAGCCTCCCAATGGCTGCTGTTCCTCGATGGAGGGTGAGGGTGGATGTGTGCATCTCCCAGGCCCTCCTTGACAGCACTGGTCTTTTCAATGCCACTGAAGAATTAATGGATTAAAGCTTTACCCATAATTACATTGTGCAAGGTGTGCAGGCACAAGAAGGGATGTCTTGTTCTAGGTGTTGCTAACAGCAAAGAGATTTTTGTGTGCTGCCTGCCCCAGGCTGTGCAGCACAGCAGAGCTGGAGAGGGGCTCTGTCAGAGTGTGGAGGGACAAGACACAGGGAATGGCTCCCAGTGCCAGAGGGCAGGGATGGATGGGATATTGGGAATTGGGAATTGTTCCCTGGCAGGGTGGGCAGGCCCTGGCACAGGGTGCCCATCCTGGATCCCTGGCAGTGCCCAAGGCCAGGCTGGACATTGGGGCTGGAGCAGCCTGGGACAGTGGGAGGTGTCCCTGCCATGGCAGGGGTGGCACTGGGTGGGCTTTAAGGTCCCTTCCCACCCAAACCATTCCATGATTGCTGGGCCTTTGTTAGGTCCCCATTAGGTCCCCATTAGGAGCACCTTGTAATAACTTGGGCATTTATTTCTCAGAGCATGAATAGATTATTAATAACAGGTATTTGCTATTTCAAAAAATTGTCTTACAACAAAAGCATCCAGTGGTGTTTTGTTAAATAGATTTTCAAAGTTTTATGCCAGAAAAAGTGTGGTGAAAATGAGGTCAGCTGAGGAGCTGAGAGCTGTGACTGTGTGTGCTGTCCTGAGGAAGTTCAGGTTGGGAGAAAAGTCTCATGGCAGTGTATCTTGAAACTCCAGAGGAACTTCCAAATCACAGATTCTTCCTATTTTCAAGCCTTTCTCTCTGTTTTTTATTCCTTGCTGGTGTCTGTGGTGTTGCTGTTGGGAAGTGCGAGCAGGTGAGGAGCTGTCCTGGGCAGTGTGGGATGCTCCTGATGCCCTTCCAGCAGGATGTGCCTGCAGGAGGGAAGGGGATGGAGCAGTGTTTGGGGAGGATGAGTAAAACCTTGGAGACTTTGATTAGCAGCCACTTCTCCTTGTGCTGCCTTCCTTCTAGACAGGCAGAAGAGGGGAGGGAGGCTGACTCATGGCAAATGGGCTGTGAGGGCCTTCATGGAAAAATGGGAACTGTGAGGAGCAAATGATTCCTTCTTTCTCCATTATGCCTCTTCAAATGGAAACTTCTGCTGCCTGCTCTAACCTTGCTGCTTGTTTCATAACTCCAGTCTGATATTTCCCTGCATTTCATGGCCCCTTGGTTACCTGTTGGCATAAATCCCCTTCCCAGCACACCTGGTCACCTTTCCAGCCTAGAACCTCCACAAATCCTCTGGGTCTGTGTCCTGTCAGCTTCCAGAAATCCACATTCACTTCCCTTCCTTCCAGGTTTCTCCACAATTCACACTGATCTGTGTGGCTGTTGGTCCTTGGTAGCTGTTCCTCCTCTGTCATGAACATAAAATGGAGGAGTATGGAGTAATTGCAATAAAAGGAAAATTATAGATATGGTACAGAAGATCTGTGATGGGTAAATTGTATCCTGGCTTATGTGTGAATAATTGCAGCTTTTGGATCCCAGGGTTTTATCCAAATTAAAAAGGAATTAAAAGAAAAGAGAGCCTGAAGTTTTGAAAGAAAAAGTGCCATTTTGTTGTGGATTTTGGTTTCAAGCTTGCTGTGGTCCTTTGACCTGGGTTGATTTGAGATCAGTGAAGGAAAATACTCATGTAGCATCTTTTATTTGTGAGCACTTTGCTAAAAAGCCTCTTTTCTGGGAATAATTAATGCTGTTATCCCAGATAAATATTGATTTTTATTCTAGACATCAATTATGGAAAAAATGGATCTTTCTTAGTGCAAAACAAAATTTTTCTGTAATATCTGTTGCTATCAGACCCCCAGAAGTGTTTCTCTTCTTCCTCTGCCATTCCAAGTTCTGCTTTCCTTCCAAGATTTTTTTTTTTTGCTTTAACTTTGAACTGTTGCTTCTGCATTTAATTTCTGAAGAGTGCAAGAAGTGATCTTTAACAAATCTGCAAGGATAATCAGCTTAATCAAACTGCTTTAAAGGCAGATTAATGCCACTTCCGAGTGGGAAGATGAAGGAACCCAAATGCCGACCTGCCATTAGTGCATGAGTCAGTGCAGTGACAGATGTTGACAAAACTTTTTGGATGCTTTGGGCTCTTCTAATTAATTTTATTCTTCACTCATAAAAGCAGAGAGAACAGAAAGGGGAATGAGATCTTTGCAAAATGCTCTGCTGCAGGGCAGTTCCATGGGTGCTGTGGCAATGTGGGCTGTTCCCTGTGGCTCTCCCTGTCAGGTGTTTGAGTGTGGCTGTGTGCACACCTTCATATGCAGCTGGAATGGTGGCATTTCCTTCAGGGGAGGGGATGATGGAACAGATGGAGAGAGCTGGGCTTGTTCAGCTGGAGCAAAGGAGGCTCAGGGGGCCCTTGTGGCTCTGCACAGCTCCTGACAGGAGGGGACAGCCGGGGGGCCGGGCTGTGCTCCAGGGAACAGGGACAGGAGCAGAGGGAACGGCCTCAGGCTGGGACAGGGCAGGGGCTGGGGGGATTTCAGGGAATATTTCCTCATGGAAATGGTTGTCCAGCCCTGGCACAGCTGCTCAGAGATTTAACAGCACTGTGAATGTGGCGCTTGGGGACATGGAGCAGCTTGGTGAACACAGTGGTGCCAAATCAGTGGCCTCAAAGGTCTTTTTCAGCTTTAAAGGTTCTGTGACACATGGCACTAAAAACCAGAAAATGCCTCCCTGAAGATCAGCATTCCTTCTTCTCCATGTGCACCATTTCCAACTTTCTATGAAGGATCAGCCTTGCCCCATCCAGCCTGGGAGTGGCTGAGTCCCAGTGCTCCCATCCCTCTGTGCTTCCAGCTGACCACATCCCCCAGCTGCTGGGCAGCTGATAGCAGCTCTGTGTTCCTGCTCTGAGCACGCTAAGGGTTGTGTAAAAACAGCAGGAAAGGAAGCTCAAATCCACCAGGAAGAGCAGAAAAAGGAGAGAGAAGAGAAGAGAACAACCTGTGAGTTAAGTGAGCAGCCAAAGGCAGAGGTGATGAAAGAAATGGGGGCTGTGTGGTAATGCTGTGCAAGAGAAGGTTCCCCTCATGGCAGAGCTGGGCTGAGCTGCTTTTGAGAAGTTGAGAATGCAAACAGGAATGCAGAACTTCTCATCAAAAACCACACTTGCATCATGCCAGGTTGGGACATGGTGTGGCACAACCGGTGTGGAAATGCCATATTTTGGCAATGGGAGGGGAAAATGCATCTTCAAAATAGTCAATTAGTAGGAGAAAAGCTTCATTTGCTTGTGTTTGTTTACATCTTTATGAGGATAACTGGCAGCTAGAGAAAATCTGGATTTGTTTTTCTCCCCAGTTATTTTTCCCTTGTGCCATTTCCATGCTTATCAAATCATGGCTCTCCTGCTTTGGCTGATAGAGCCTTTCAGCAAAGAAACTGTAGAGACAACTTTCCAGTCACCTAATTAAACAAACATGTTGATTGAAACTTCTCCAGAGTGCTTTTCCTAGCAATTTGCCAATGTTTTATTAAAATAAATGTCAAGAAAAGCACTGTCACAGGCTCAGATAATTTAGATTTTGGAATTCCTGTAGTCCATCAGTGCTCAGAGTAGGGCTGGCTTTGAAGTTGGAGTGGGTAGCCCTTGGAATCCCAGGGTTGGGGATGAAAGTTTTACAGTTTGGAAACAATTATTTGGAATGTCCCCCTCCAGCTGTGCTATTACTTGTGTTTCACTGTGTGATTGATACACAGTGCAAATACTCTACTTCTCCACTATGTCTTCCAAGAAAAAAAACTGGAGGTGAGACCTTTGTGCTGAATGTTCACCCAATGCCCAGGATCCCAAAATAGGCACCAGAGCAGGATCTGAGAGCATGACTTGAAGGAAAAGTGAAGAATTCTTGTTCCCATCCCCTTCATTCATCCTGGAGCAGTCACTGGTGACATGTTTGAGTTGGGCAGGGACAGGATGTCCTTGGGCACCTGTGCTGGGATCAGGATTGGAGACCCCACCTGCAGAGCTGCCCCAGCCCTGGGCCAGCACAGGAGGGACCTGGAGCTGCTGGGGAGAGCCCAGAGCAGGCACCAGAGATGCTGCAAGGGCTGGAGCCAGGCTGGGAGAGCTGGGGGTGCTCACCTGGAGAGGAGAAGGCTCCAGGCAGAGCTCAGAGCCCCTTGCAGGGCCTGAAGGGGCTCCAGGAGAGCTGGAGAGGGACTGGGGACAAGGGATGGAGGGACAGGACACAGGGAATGGCTCCCAGTGCCAGAGGACAGGGATGGATGGGATATTGGGAAGGAATTCATGGCTGTGAGGGTGGGGAGACCCTGGCACAGGGTGCCCACCCTGGATCCCTGGCAGTGCCCAAGGCCAGGCTGGACATTGGGGCTGGAGCAGCCTGGGACAGTGGGAGGTGTCCCTGCCATGGCAGGGGTGGCATGGAAGAACTTTAGGGTCTCCTCTAAACCAAACCAGCTCTGAGGGTGTGACAGCCCAATAAAGGTGCTGCAAAGCCCGTTTTTAAATGACACACTTGAGTCAGGATTCAGTGAAAGGATCCTGTCCCTTTTCCATCTCCTCCCTTTGTCTTTCCTGATGGTGCTGATCCCTTCTGTGGCTCACACAGCTGAGGTGCTGCAGAGGAAGGGGTGGGAGCCCCTGGATTTGGGGCTGCACCCCTGTCCTGGGTACAGCTCCCTGGGATGTGTTCATTCAACAGCTGCTCCCCACAGCAGGAATTGGTGCTTTGGACCAGCAGAACTCACAGCAACATTTCTTCTTGCAGGCAGCTTTTCCCCTTATTTTGGCAGGAGTTGTTGACTTAGGAAGTGATAACAGAGGAGGTTCTTATCAGAGCCCAGCAGCCCTGCAGCAGGAATGCTGATGAGTGTTCAGGGGGGCTGGCTCAGCTCTGGCAGCGAGCAAGCGGAATTGTTACTGCTTATATTGGAACGTTTCTGTCCTGTTTTTAAACTTCTTGACAAAACTCTTGAGATTTGGTGGCTTCTTCCAAGCCTCATTAAAATCAATAAAAAGCTTGTTGCAGATTTTATGAAGGTTTTTTTTTTTTCCTCTCGTTTGGACTGAAACCACACAAAGTCAGTCCAGCTCCTGCACCCGAAATGTGTCTTGCCTTTTGCAAAGCAAATACGTGGCCAGAACAGTGTCCCTGAGGAGTCATTCTAGAGTTGTATAGTCTGCCTTCAGAGCTTTTTTGTGTGTGGTTAATAAACTTGCTCCATATTCCTCTCAAAGGTGACTTTGTATCAACAGGCAGCTGTGAATTTGAACTTGTTGAATGCTCAGGCTGGTACCTCACAGTCCAGCTGTGCCCATTCCCATCTGGGTGCTGGGATTGATTATCAACCCATAAAATTATTGGGATTGGTGTTTGACTTGTTGGCTGAAAGAGATTTTTTTAAAATAAAAACAAAGTTGACCTCTGTTGCAGGTAATGAAATGTTGCTTTTAGAAAACTGTTTTATGAAATGGTAAATCAAAGTTTAGCTGAGGTTTTGGACAGCTGGCATTGACACAGGAGCTTTCTGTTAGAGCACATCCTCAGCTCCCTGTTTGTGTAAATACTGAGATTCCATGAGATTCCCTGAAGTGTCCATCATGTGAGATGGTAGAATTCCTTCTGGTGCATATCAATTTGTATTAGAATCTTAGAATCATGCAAACCCTGCGTGGGGAGGGACCCCCAGGGATCATTAATCCAGCTCCTGTCCCTGCCCAGACCCCCCAACAACCCCACCCTGTCCATCCCTGGCAGTGCTGCCCAAAGGCTCCTGGAGCTCTGGCAGCCTCGGGGCCGTGCCCATTCCCTGGGCAGCCTGGGCAGTGCCAGCACCCTCTGGGGGAAGAGCCTTGCCCTGAGCTCAGCCTGAGCTGCCCTGGCCCAGCCCCAGCCATTCCCTGGGTGCTGTCCCTGTCCCAGAGCAGGGATGGGAGCTGCAGCCCCTGAGGAGTCTCCCCTCGGTCTCCGCAGCTCCAGCTGAACATTCCGAGTGCCCTCAGCCCCTTCAGACCCTTCCCCATCCTCGTATCTCTCCTTTGGTCCATCTCCAGCAGCTTTAGATCCTGCTGACATTGTGGTGGAACTGTCCCCAGCACCAGAGAGGCCACCCCAGAGCACAGCTGGCCAATCCCCTCCCTCACCCAGCTGGGCACAGCTCCCTGAAATGCACAATTTTTGATGCACAACTTCTTAAACTCTTCCTTTCCACTCTCTCAGTCCTAAAATTACATCTTTTTCTCTATTACTTCTTCTCCTTGTCATAAGCCATAAACTAAAGGACACAATGAACACAAAATACAAAAGTATTTTATTTCATTTACCAGAATGTGAAAATTATCAGTAGTTGTGGCACATCAAAGTACAGGGAAACTATTCCCAGCAGCAGGATTGTGTGGTGGAGAAGTTGGACTTTCCAGGCATATCCAGGTGCAGTGTGCTGCTGGGAGAGTGTCCAGGTTCCTGTGAGGAGCAAAACTTTGGGCACAAGGGGTGGTGTCCCAGCAGTCTGGCTGCTTGTGTGCTTTAGGAGCAATGGGAATTAGTCTGGAACTTCCAATTTTAGTGTTTGGTATTTTAGCATTAAGCTTTATGTCCTTCTGATGCCACAGGAGATATCTGTTGGTCCTGTTGGAGTGACTGCAGGAATGAGCTGATCAGATATTTTCTCCATCTCAGTTTTGATAAATGTGTGTTTCTGGCACACTGCCTCATTTTTGATGCAATAAATGTTTTGTGGAGCACTTGAAAATGCAAAGGAAAGGGCTTGGCAGGAGTGGCCTGGTGAGCATTGCTGATCCCTGGATTTTTGCACCTCTGCACCAAAGCACATGGGCAGCAACAGTTTGGGGGTCTGCACTGGCTTTCTTGGGGCCAGAAATTCCAGTGCAGTGTAAAATTAAACCCACTTTGAAGATCAATATAAATCCAGTGGGATCTTATATAAAACTCTCTCCTGTAGCTGGTATTGTGAAGTAATTTAGGCTTTGTTTACTCATTTATGAAAACTCTGAATTGCTTTGTGGCCACAATTTCAGAAGTGCTCCTTGCCAGAAGAGAGGCCTTACCCTCAGATATCCATCAGAATCCAGTCCTGGAATTCCCTCTCTGGGCATGTTAAGCTCTTGTTACAACTCCAAGGCACTCAAACTTTCTTTTTTTCCCCTTGAATTAATCCAAACTCCCCCCAGAGTGGAGTGCCTTGTCTACAATAAAGATTCAAAAGTGTTTTTTTCAAGGGAAGTTCATGTTTTAAAGAGTTGTCTTTGTGTTTGCAGCTGCCAATGTGAAGTATCAGAAGAGAAGAGTTGGAACTTTCTGGGACAAGAGAGGAGTTTATTCTCTCATTCTTTGGTAAGATCAGCTGCTTGCTTGTGGGTTCTGTGCTCATCATTGATTATTCTCTTAATTAAATCAAATGTTTTCCAAGATCCTAGATGAAAATTAGTATTTCACTGAGTTGGAGTTTGCAGCCTTTAATTATTGAAAAGGAAGGTTCCTGACTCTTAGTTGTGCCCAAACTTCCAACACAATTCTTTGTCCTGCTCCTGTTCCTGACCAATCTGTGTTGTCAGCTGCTCTCCCAGTAAATCCTGGGGAGAGTTGCTCAGTCCTGTGGTGTCAGGAAAGAGGAGAAACCTCCCTGTCAGGGACTGAGAAAAGGGAAACTGAGTATTTGTCCTTATCTCAGAAATTTCCTTCCACTGCCAAAGGGGGAGAGGTCTTTTCAGCCTGCTACAGAAGCATCTTTTGCTCAAGGTACAGCACACTCCTGAATATTCAATTCTCAATTTTTTTAATGTTCCTTTGCCAAAAAATTTGCATTCCAAACTCAGAGGGCAGCTGTGCCACTCTATGTAAACAGCTCAGGGGTCAGCTCAGTCTGATTTTGATATTAAAATACATGGAATTCAATCTGGATGGGGAAGGTAAGGGAATAAATGCTTGGATTTTTCCTTTTTTCCCTCCAGTTTTTCTTGCTGAAAGTCCAACTATATTTAAATATATGTGAATCTAAATGATCCTTTATTTAGCTAATCCTTTTTGTTTAGATTCACTGGCAAACAGATGGTTATTGCTACTCTTAATTATGCACATAATTTAAAGCAGAAGGTGCATCTGAAACAAAAGGTAATTAAGATGTTCCCAAAGAGGCTGAGCAGAGGCTGAGGTTGCAACCTTTGCTCATCATTTATCTTTTCAAGCAGAACAGAAGGATGGAGAATTAACAAGACCATTGTCTTTTTGGACATAATTTAACACACATGGAATTGCAGGTAAAAGGGCAGACAGTAAATTGATAACATCACCTTTTTTTTGGCCTCAGTCCTGACCAAACCCAATATTTGTACCAGTAAAACCAAGTTTTATTTCAGGGCTCTGTGTATAAGCTGGCTGCTGTTTTTATGTGATCCTGTTGATAAGGAGGAGCCTGAGTTAAGGCTGCTTTCCTGGCCAGGTTTTTAACTGAGCTGGGTTTGTACCTTTCCATTTCACTTCTGCAAAATGGGTTTTACTGTCAAAATGAGAATTCTCCTTCCATTCTGCAGTCCTAACACAAATTAGTATTTCACTAATTTGTGCAGTACTAATACTGCTGCTCCTTTTCCCTCGGTATTTGCATTTCACTGTCCTTGCTGTCTTTTAGAGCCTGTCTTTTCCACAACTTTCTCAAAACCTTCTAATTTTATAGATCCCAGCAGTGTGGATGAGCCTGAGCTTGGGTTTGTGCAGGACTTGCTGCTGGGCTGGCTTTGTCCCCAGCTGTCCCTTGGAGCAGCAGGGTGGGGAATGATGGAGGGTTCAGGAGTGCTTGGTTGATGGTATGAGGAATATTCTTTCTTCCAAGGCTTCTAAAGCCAGGAATGCCCTCATGAGGTGGCAGCAGTCCCTGGGAGCCTCCTGCTGTTCCCATGGGGACAGTTTGGTGAGCTGGGGATGGGTTAGAAAGCTCTGGGATAGGAAGAAGTGTGGGTTCAGGTGTGCTTTGGGCTGTCCTGAGCAGTGTGTGCTGCTCCCAGAGCTGTTCCCTTTTCCTTTTGCTCAGCCCAGGGACCTTGAGCTGCTGCAGGGAGCAGCTCAGCTCGTGGATCTGATGGGAAAGGAAAGATTTCTCACCAAATATTCCCTGTCCAGCAGCTCAGAGAGCCTCACTGGAACAATTCAGCTTTTTTGCTATTTCTGTCAGCAATTTTCAGCATTCCTTTGGTGGCAGGGAAGTTGCTGAAGCATTTCACTGATGCCCAGCAGCAGCCAGAGCAAAGTGTTTGCTTTAGAACCAGTCCTATAACTCCTTGTACCATTTATCTTGGCAGCATCACCCTTTGCATCTGATAGTCCTGATCCAAACTGAAACAGGCAGATTTATTTTCCACACAGCTTTCCCAAAATTCACCTTAAAAAGGGGGATTCTCACATGGAAAAAGCCACACTGTCACAGTAGGAGCTGTTCTGCACTGATATCAGGAGTTGCACTGAAACTTGGGATTTTGGGCAGCCTCTGCTGGAGGTTTGTGCTGGATTTTAGGAGCACAGCTGTAAGATATTTTAAAAGACTCAATTTTCTAAGCTAATACTGCTTTTATTAATATGTAGATGGTTATATAATAAACTTATAAATTACATATATCTAATCAAACTGAAGTATGAAAGAATTTTTCCAGCATAGTGCCTATTAAATTAAAACTTTTCCTTGAAAGATACTAAGCAAACTTCAAATTTGTAATAAAGCAGATTGTTAAAATCAAGTTGGTGTTTCTTTGATAATTGTGTGTGAAGCTGAAGGAATTCCTTGAAATAACAAGGTATTTTTTATATCATGATATCCTGGAATGGTTTGGATGGGAAGGGACCTTAAAACTCATGCCATGAGTTTTAGGCAGGGACACCTTCTGCCAGCCCAGGCTGCTCCCAGCCCCAGTGTCCAGCCTGGCCTTGGGCACTGCCAGGGATCCAGGGTGGGCACCCTGTGCCAGGGCCTGCCCGCCCTGCCAGGGAACAATTCCCCATTCCCAATCTCCCATCCATCCCTGCCCTCTGGCACTGGGAGCCATTCCCTGTGTCCTGTCCCTCCATCCCTTGTCCCCAGTCCCTGCCAGCTCTCCCAGGATTTTAAATCTGCTTTTTGCATTAATTTTTAGTGAATCCCTGGCAGCTGGAGCTCGATTCTCCTCATCATTCCCCTGTTGTGTGAATATATTTACAAACACACCTGTGTGAGGATCTTTGATGTGCAGCTGCTGCTCCCTTGCCCTCTGTCAGTGTTCCATACCAAGCTCAGGATGTGCCCAGGGCTGATGGATTGAAGTGGTTTTCTCTGTCAAATACTGAAAATTTGAAATACATTTATAAGTAAAGTGAGATATGAGCTTTGGGTGTGAGCTGAGAGCTGGCTGCACCCTTGTGATGTATTTTCATTTGTAAGTTTTGTGTGCCACAGGCTGCAAACCCCATAAATACCTGAGTGAATCCTGGTTGAGTAGAACAGGGAGGAACTTACTTGGATTAGAAAAAGCTGAGTGTAAAATCAATCTCAAACTCAAATTGTAACTCCTGTATTCACTTCAGTCATTACGTTTTTAACTGGGTGATTTGTAAAACCTCAGGACTGTGCTAATATTCCCAGAAAATTTGCAGATGATGAAAGCTGGGGGGATTGTTGGGTAGTGGAGAGGGCAAGTCCCAGTGTAGTGATCTGGAACTCTTGGAGATGTCAGTGCAGGAAATGGATATTTTGGTACATCCATGGATATCCAAAACCAGCCATAAGTGTAAAATGAGGATTTTTATCCTGATAAGAACTCCAGTTCATGTGCCATGGCTGAAACAAGCTTGTTCCAGGAGGATCCAAACCCAGATCAGCCCCAGCAATCCCTTTGGATTTGTATCCCACGGATTTCTGATTCACCATCTGCAGGCAACTTGGGAGAAAATTCCAGGGTATCCAGAAAAATGAACATGTTTTCATTTAAATTATATAAACACTGGTCTAATTGCTGCCTTCAGACAGGTGTTCTCCCAGCAGCACATCCAAAGGTAATTTTTCAGGAGGAACAGAAGGAACCAGACACATTTTGAAACAATTTTGGCTCTCAGGAGAGGGAGCTTCTATAGATTTCATCTTTTCATAATTACTGTTTGCTCTCAGTTTTCTAACAGCTACATTCACAGTCTTTAAAAGTTAATTTGTATTTATTTGCTAAAAGAAAATGAATCTTATTTCATCATTATACTTCCCTTATTTTCTAGGTTTTAGTAAGTGAAGAGCTCAAAGAATTGCAAGTAAAGACGAGGATTGCTCCTCCTGCCCAGGGCCTGTCATGGTAAGCAAAGGGGCTTTGTAGGGTCTGTGATAGAGCAGGAGACTTTAAAATGGGAAAAACATGAGGGAATTCATGTTTACATATGGGGTTGTTGAGTTTTAGGCATAGTGCTAATGCTTTTTTCCTAATGCTGCTATAAATTTTGCAGCATTTAATGACTTTATTAATCAGGCTGTGGGAAGGAAACTGGTTGCTAATACCACATTATTGTCTGAGGGCCCATGTTGGAGAGTTTGGAAACTTTAGTGAGTTGGTGCTCCTGGAATTCTCTGGACACTTCACCCTGTGGGAGCTTTTCCTTGGCTGTGGATGGCTGGGGAAGGTGGCAGCAGGTGCCAGTGCTGAGGGTGACTGTCACACTTTGTTCCTCAGGATGAAGAGACTCAGCACAGCCTTGAATGCATCCAGGCTAATCAGATTTTTCCCAGGAAGCAGCTGATCCGAGAGGATGAGAACCTTCAGGTAATCACCACACTGCTCCTGTTCAAATCTCACTGCCTCCACTTGGTTGTGGATTCTCTGGCCTCTCCTCTAGAATTTTAATTCACAGTTAGCACAGAAATTCATTTTCTCTGTTGGTAGGACAGAGAACTTGGGCATTTTATTGTGAGAAATTCCTTCAAGTGTCTGAAAAATATCACTGCTACCTGTGCACTAATTCCAAGGGCAGGATTTTATAGTTTAGAACTCTCTTGTTTTGAAAAAGCAGCACTAAGCTGATTGAACACTGCCTTGGCACCTGGTTGTTATGAAGCCAAAAATCTTCTGTTGCACAAAAAGAGATATTTTATAAGTTCTTTGTTTTCCAAATTTCCTTTTGAAATCAGTTTAGTTAAAATGATTTACCATAGATTCATGGTATAGTTTGGGTTGAAAAGGACATTAAAGCCCATCCAGTGCCACCTCTGCCATGGCAGGGACACCTCATTTTTGTTTAATTCAAGCTAATTTGGTCTAAACCAGATCACTTTCAAGTTGGGTATTTTCACTTCCCACCAGCTCAGCTAAACTGGACTTAAGTCACATTTTAATTAACCAGTGACAATTTCCATGTGTGGTGTAATGAACTGCAGGTTTCTGACTTTATAAAGCAGCAGCTTCTTGTGCATTTTCATATTTACTGTGAGAAATAGGGAGCAAAAAGCTTGGTTTGTCCAAGCTCAGCTTTGTAGCATTTAGGGATCCAGCCTGGGCTGGTTACCTGAGCTTGCTGGGTGAACAGTGGGGAAATAGCAGGGAACATTTTTCATCCTGGATGTTGTGCCTACTTTAGGATGAATTTAATAACATTATGGAAATGCCACTCTCCATTAAGTAAGGAGAGAGAGCATAAATCAAGGGCTTTGTCAGCCTGCTTGCCAAAATGTGAGGATATTTTTCATAAAAATTCATTGCTTTCCCTGACCAGGCACTTACCACTCAGGAAAAGTAACATAAAATAAGGGATCATTTAAGAAAAAGGCTGCAATTAACCTCAGAGCCAACCTTACCTGATGTTCCTCCTTAGCAGCAATAACAGGGCTGAATTCTCAGCAGGCTTTGTTTGATTTCTTGTGCTGCAGGAGGGGCAGGTTTTTGGGAAATGGGGTCTGAGATGAGATTTTTGCTGCCCTTGTGCAGGTGCCCTTCATTGAGCTGCACGGGGAGAGCACGGAGTACGTGGGACGAGCAGAGGATGCCATCATTGCCCTCTCCAACTACAGGCTCCACATCAAATTCAAGGAATCTGTTGTCAATGTAAGTGTCCTGATCTCAATGGAAACAACAGAAATTGGGATAAGAGTACAGTGATCCCCCTCTTTTAAGAATGAAAGATCTTCTTCTGATGTTCAAATTGATTTTTCAGCAATAAATGGGTATTTAGGCACCAAAGGGGGACTCAGCAGCTCTGAAAATCAGATGTCATAAGGAAATGTCACATCCCTCAACCTTCACAGCTGGCTGTGTCAGCCACCTGTTGTCCCCAAGCTCAGTGGGGAGAAACAGTCAGTCTTGCAAGGGACTTTTGGAGCACCTAAACCTGACTGGTGCTTGCTTGGAGCTTCAGAAGATGGGAGTGGGTCCTGCTGCTGAGGTTCTGTGCCAGATGCTGAGTGGTTTGAGTGCAGTGTTTGATGTGACAGGTCAGGAGTGGGACCTCACCCTCAGTGCATTTCTTGAGGGAGTTTTATTGCTGTGTCCATTCCTGGAAATGGTTCCATCTGCACTTCCCCTGGCAGCAGACACAGGTAAATGGTGTTGGCCAGTCCTGGGCAGTGCCTGATGCTCACACAGACCAGTCCCACCAGCTGGGGACACTTCCAGGGTGCAAATCAAGAGTCCTGAGGAATGCCAGGGAATGATGGAGTTGCTTTATTACAGAAGCCATGAGCTGTACTTCCTGTCCTTAGGACAATTAGAGATATTGCTTTACAGGGATTTTCAGTTCAGTATTTTTGAGCATAGCAGGAACTGATGTTTTTTCAAATCACGTTCCTTGATTGTGTTCAGGGAAGAGTCCACAGAAGCTTGTGAATATTCCCATGTTGATTTTTCTTCCCTGACTTTGACATGCAGTGTTCTGCCCTCTCATTCCGTGTGATATCTCATTATCATCAGCATCATTAACCAGAAATAACCAGACTATGAGGTAGAGCAGAATATAAATAATTCTTTGTAGCCATATGTGACTGTCACTAATAACTTCCTATGAGCTCTGCTGAAATCCAGGGCAGGGAGGGCTTGGGATGTCTTTAAAGATAAAACATTCTTCAGTAATTAAGAACCATATTTAAATCATTAATTTTGGCAGTAGTAATTATCTTGGTTATTGTTGACCAAAATTCTCATTCGGATGGTGATTTTCTAACTCAAATTTTCACTGAGTAATTTTTGATTGAGTTCATCTTGATTCTTTCCTGCTGTTTTTATGTCATCACAGCTGTTCTGCAAATACCTGCAAGAGAGTCTTCATTCCTGGGCTGTGGCTTTTGCCTTTTGTTTGGTTCCAATTCCCTGGCTGTGAAAATGGTGCTGTGACACCTCAGTGAGCAGCACAGAGCTCCAGATCACCTGGGCTGGGCCAGAAATCCATTCAAAGTTGTTAATATTCCCATTGCAACAATGCAGAAAGGGGCTGTGTGTGGAGATCTTTCCCATGGATCATTTCCTAGATCTCGCTGCTAATAGGAACATGGTGTTTCAAATGCAAAAACAAAAGGTCCCTCAGACCATGCATAAATTGGGGGATTAGGACATTCAGGGGTGTTGACTTACATTTATCCATGGGATAAAAGTGCAGACTCAACAGGGATCTCTTGGTGCATGAGGGAGGTTTGGTTCCCAGGCCCAGCTCTATTGATTCCTTAAGAAAATGTCAGACTTTGCAGCTGCTGAGTGTTTCTGTGTAATCACTTTCCTCCCTGGAAGCTAATTGCATTGATGGGAGAATGAACATTTTGGTGGAGTTTGTGGAAGCATGGATTGCATGTAATCTCTTCCCAGTGGTGGATTTTGGACACAGTACCAAAGGAAAGTCATGATGGGGGGGAAATTTGATGAGGAGTTGAGTTTTAGTGTGAGCTTCCCCTTGCTTGGAAGAGTGGTTGGATTGGGATATTCCTCATGTCCATCCATGCTGGGGAGTGGCATAATCCTTGTCTTGTCCTCAGGCCCTGCTGCCCAAATTCTTCACACTCAGAGCACAATTGTGAGACAAGACAGGGCTCAGAGCTGGCCTTCAAGACAAATCCAAAGTGTCATCAGCTGTAATTAAAAGCAAAACTTACTTCAGACACTCCTTGTGGGTTCCATGAACTGGGGGAGGATTCAGCTCCCTCCAGGCTGGAGCCCTCAGAGCTGTCCTTGCACCCTCAGTGCCCCCCTGTGCCACCTCCTCCCACACTCCAGCACACCCAGCCTTGGCCTTGCCATAACCCTGACATTGTTCCAGCTCTGAGCTGGGAAAACCAGGAGGAAATCCCAGTTCCTGCTCCCAGGTGCCACGGGAGGTCCTGGGGAGGTTTGGGCCTAGTGGGGCACAGCAGGGTCTGTGTCAGGGTCCCTGTGCTGGCAGCAGCCTGGCTGTCACCCACTGCACCCCACTGGGAATGGTGGGCACAGATTGGGCTCTGGGGGGGTTGGTACAGCACTGAAAATGTAATTTGTGCTTTTTCTAACTACAGGGCTGTAATTCTCTAAATATATCTTGTACTGCTCTTAGATAACAGACAGCTCCAGTCATCAAAATAATTTTAAAAACTCCTCAAAAATAAAAAGTTGGGAGTTGTCGAATGTTGCTGTTACTTAAAATGAGATAATTTTAAATAAGAGACAGTGGGGAGATACTGCAAGAGCAGGATGCTCCTGTACTCCCTATAATGGGATGTAATTTGCCTCAGATAACAATGCATGTTTATTCTTATAAAAGCAGAAATGATTGCTTTCCCTGCCTGCTTTCCATGCCATTATGAGAGGGAAGTGCCTGCAGACAGAATTGATGGCTCTTCCAGGAATGGGCTCTGGGTGTTGGACTGGCACAGCCTGGAGGATGAGCAGGGGGAAGGGAAGGTTATCAGGGAGGCAGTGACAGCAGATAATTCCACTGAGCTTTGCTGGGGGAAGAATAATGGCCAGGAAGGAGATTGGAAACACAAGAGGACCACAGGACAGATTTTTATGACTGGGAAGGAAAATGAAAAAGATTAATGGGAAGGTTGTCCTGAAGAAAAAGCTGCAGATTGTGAGGGAATCACAGGTGGGCTGGTGGAGGGGAATGGATGCTGGGGAGCAGAGGGCACAGGGAAAGGGCAGGGGACAGGGAGTGAATTTGGGAAAAGGAAATTAAAAATAATGCAGATAGAGAAGAATTAGTTTGTCATTAGAATTAGTTTGTCATTAGGGTGCAGACAGAAGGAAGAGGAGCCACAAGCAGAATGCCAGAAGGAGGGAAAAGGTGGAGAACTGCTTAAATGAAGATGGACATGAGAAAAACCAGAATATAACAGGGCTTGGGGAATAAAAAGATAACAGACAAAGCAGCACTGGACTCAAAAAGCAAGACTGAAATCTTGACTCAGCTGGGAAAGATGCTTTACCTTCCATGTTGGTGCCATTTAACTCAGTGGTAGATTTAAATAAGTTATTTTAGAACCATTTAGGTTGGAAAAGCCCTCCCAGGCTATCCAGTCCATCCTGTGCCCAATGCCCACCTTGTCCCCAGCCCAGAGCACTGAGTGCCACATCCAGCCCTTCCTTGGGCACCTCCAGGCATGGGCACTCCAAACCTGCCTGGGCAGCCCCTGCCAAGGCCTGACCCCCCTTTCCATGCAGGAATTCCTGCTGGGAATTGTTAATAGGTCTGTGTGGGGCTGTCCAGTCATGAAGACAGGCTGGAACATTCTCTGAGCTCCATTCCTGTCCATTGATCACACAAAACTCTGACAATTCACCTGCCTGGCAGGCTGGGGTCAAGCAGGAGGAGGCTTGGGAGGAATGAGCAGTGAAATGCAGGGAGGGGCTGTGGAACAGAGCATTGCTGTGGTCTGTGCTGCACTCCAGTCCTGCTGCTCTGGGGGAGTCACCCAGTCAGGCTGAGCTTGGGGAGGGCACAGAGGGGCTCTCACAGGAGGGATTCCTCATTTCCTGGCCCCTTCATGTCACTGGTTCTGTCACAGATCTCAACCAGTGACAGTGACAGTGCTGAAAACATGGACAGAAATTAAAGCTCCAGCTTTATTTATAATCCAGATTTGAAAACACAAACTACTGGGCTGTGGAGTCAGACATCCTCTTGCCAAGTCTGTCCATGGGTTTTCTGTCATTTGATGTCCAGTTAGAGCAGAAGGAGCAGAGTCACTGCTCTGTCCCAGCCTGGCTGGGCACAGCAGGGCAGGTTGGTGCCTCCAGAGCTGCCTCTGGCTCTGTCTGACATGGGCAAGGGAAAGGCTGGGCATTAGCAAATCCCTGCCTCTTGTAGCTGGGTGTGGGAACCCAGAACATCCCTCTGGCTGTCCAGGATGGCCAGGACCCCTGCCAGGGGGCTCAGAGACCCTGGCACAGAGCCCAGAACACCTGTGGGTTTGATTATGACCCATGGAGCAAATTGCCAACCTTGTATGAAGATCAGCAAGCCACAATAGGTAGAATATTAGTGAAATTATCACAGGGTGGAAAAGTAGATTTTAGGGTTTTGTTATGGGGGTTCAGGAGGCAAGATGGAGGGAACTGGGTGTGTCCAGCCTTTCTCCTTCTTCTTCTTCTTGGCCTCCATCTTCTGCTGTGATGGTGGCACTTTGGGATTGGTTTAGAGTAGAAGCTCACTGTCTAACATAGGTGATAGGTGTTGGGAAGCAATTGTAAACATTGTACATGTAATTTTTAGTATAAAGACATAACACAGCCCTGGGGCAGGCAGAGTGCCTGGAACTGTCCTGCTGGATGGACCTCAGCAGGGCAGGAGAAAATTTTTTATAGATAAGAAACAATAAACAACCTTGAGACCGAGAAATGAAGAGCTCTGGCTCCTTCTTCAAGTGCTGGGCTGGGAAAAGAGACTTTCTGACTTTTCTTGGGGTCACTCTGCCAAGCTAAAGATCCCGACAGCTGGGGGCTGTGAGCTCTGGGCAGGGATTTGGGAACACTCTGGGCTCTGCCTGGGTGCAGCCCTGAGCTGTGCCTGCCCCCCAGAGCCAGCAGAGCTCTCACCCCTCTCCTGGGCTCAGCATCTGCCCTGATCACCTCCCTGCTCAGGGGAGCTTTTCCCTTGCTTTGTATTTTTGAGATACCTCTTTTGCTTGCCTGCTGGTTTTTAGTTAATTTCCTTTTTTTCATTCCACCTAAATGAGGAATTTTTTGAGCCTTGTGGTGCCTGAGAAGATGCTGTCTGGATTCCTTATCCTGAAGCTTTGATTGGAGGTGACCTTCAAGGGTTTGCCCAAGCATATGAAGAAGCCCTGGCTCTTCCAGCCACATCTTGTGGGCCCCCAGCCAGACCTTAAACTGCTGCATCTTAGTGCTGTGATGGCAAAAACCAGTCTTGGAACGTTACTGAAGGATAGCAGAGCTTTTATTGCCTTGTGCCATGTCCATATAATCTACTAAACAATTCAAACAGCTTTGTGCTTCACATTAATTACAGGTATTAGCTGAATTCAGACAGTTATTTATGACTTCTGTTCATTTAAGGCAATAATGAACATTTACCCATCTTGGGTAAAGTTCCAAAAGTAATACTGAAAATTGATATTTTCATCTTGTGGCTTTTCTCATCTTTAAAGGTACTTGCACTCATGTGTTGCCTGACCAACTTGCTGCTGGTTACACAGCCAGGAAACAGAAGTGTCTATAACTGCACTTTAACTGGGAGAGATTCAGCATTATCACTCTAAATTTGGCTGCTTCCATTACAAGTGTTGCTCTAAACAGGCCAAAGGGTTTTTCCCTGAGGAGGAAATAATGGATATTGCCATAGAAAAACATCCAGACTGCAGCAATCTGTTAAGGGGATCTTGCTTAGCAGTTCTTTTTGAGCACCATCAGCTAAAAATATATTAAGATTCCTAAATTTAGACCTATAAGGGGGAAACTGCTTCCATGAGAGAGGAGCTGGAGTTTCTGCTGCCTTTCCTGCAGCCTTCTCAGGTGCTCCCATGGGATCCCACAGGACCAGAGCTGGAATGTGAATACCTGGTACCAAACCTCAGAACTGCTGAAGTAATTCCTCATGGACTCATTTGTTTTCCTCTCTTCAGACTAACAATAAATCCTTGTTAGATATGCAAAGAAGTTGCTGTTAGTGCTGCAGAAATGCAATAATCTGGTGTGTTTAATTGCAGGTTCCATTGCAGCTCATTGAGAGTGTGGAGTGCCGGGATATATTCCAGCTTCATTTGACTTGCAAGGACTGCAAGGTTATCAGGTAGGAGAGGCTCAGAGTTAAAGGGGGGAATTCACTTTCCATGTGCCACGGGCAGCTGGGATGGTTCAAGGAAATGGGGTTCCTTGATTTCCCTCAGAATCTTTTTATTTTGTCTGATTTTTATACAAGGAGGGCTGTGTATAAATCTCATTGTTGTGATTCAGCACAGCAGCAAACCTTGCTCTGAGCCCACATGGCTGATCTTGGCTTTGTTCTGCAATTAATTTCAGTCTCACTGTGTTGTCCCTGCTTTGCAATCAGTTAGAATACATTGCTTCAATGTATTCTAGTTATATCAGTATTTCCATATCAATAGGTGCAGAAGTAGATAAAGGCACTGATACACACATTGCAAATGAGTTTTATCAAGATTTGGGGTTTGAGGCTTCATGCACACTGCATTCTCAACACATTTGAGAGTACACTCACTATCCTTGAGGCATGGTAACCTCCTGGAGAAGAAAATGAGGGAACAGAAAGTGAAGGGAGGTGGTGAATCCAGGTGTGCAGTGACTCCTGCCTGTCCTTCCCCAGCTCCAGGGCTCTCTGAGCTGCCCAGCCTGAACTGCTCATTGATGGTTTTTTTTTTTTAAAAAAGCTTTTCTGCTGCAGAAATTAATTTTGATCTATGAACTTTAATTAAGAAGAAAGGAACATTTCTTTTTGATTAAATGTTTGCTGGCTGTACCTTTTGTGTAATGAAAGGAGCCCCAGCCATCTCTGAGCACTCAGAATGTTTAACAGGTCAGCTGCTTCCTGAAAGGCTGTTTTGTCACCAGGACTGATTTTACTTTAGAGGTAATATTTAGTTTAATTTGAATTCAATGTTTAACTTCCTCTTCACTTGTAGCTCTTGACATTTAAGAAAGTCACCCTTCTTCCCTACATTAATTTGTTTTTTCCCTTCAATTGTAGAATGAATACAAATTATTTGTATTTTTGCCATCCTTATCAATTTTCTTTCTTTCAAGACTGAGGGCTTGGTGATGGTTGGGAGATGATGAAGTCTGGGACTGAGACAGAAGAGTTAGAATGTATTCTTGTTCTTTTTCATAAGCAAACTTTGTATTTTGAGACTAGAATTCAAGTGGAGATAATACTTGTTATTTACACCACTAACTTCAAAAGAATTTAGAAGGAATTTAGGGTGAGATGTATCTTGTCTGATGAGTGTGGATGTTTAATAGAGAATTATCCTGTCTCAGTGAGTAGTCTGGGCTTGCTTTACAGTCAGTGATGGGAAATAAATAAACACCTCAGGCTGCAGTTGCTCACAGCTCCTGGGAGATGTTGGACATGGCTTTTCCCTTCCACGCTCTGGCTCTGAGCTATTTGCAGGTAGGGGAGATAAATCTGCCCACAGGGAATGCAGATGCCATCATTAACCAGGACTGAGCAGAATGGAAATACTTGGGCAATATTTAATAACTATAAAATCTTAAAGAAAAACGTCAGAGCAAAATAAATCATGGTTTATTTCCACCCTTTTACTCTAAAGAGTCCAGGAATCCTCTTTGAAAAGAAAAGCTAATGTAATTTTAATGCACTGCTTTGAAGATTGGTTTTTCCTGTGCAGGGAATATTCTCTCTGTTTGTTGTTAGTCTGTAACATTGGGCAAAGCTCAGCCAGTGCTTCCCAACAAAGGCAGAAAGAGAAGGGTTTTCAAAGGACCTTCAATCCCATCTCATTCCACCATGGGCACCATCATTGTTCCAATCCCTGTCCAGCCTGGCCTTGGGCAGTGCCAGGGATCCAGGGTGGGCACCCTGCCAGGGAACAATTCCCAATTCCCAATATCCCATCCATCCCTGCCCTCTGGCACTGGGAGCCATTCCCTGTGTCCTGTCCCTCCATCCCTTGTCCCCAGTCCCTCTCCAGCTCTCCTGGAGCCCCTTCAGGCCCTGCAAGGGGCTCTGAGCTCTCCCTGGAGCCTTCTCCTCTCCAGGTGAGCACCCCCAGCTCTCCCAGCCTGTTCTTTTTTACAGGACTGTGGTTATAGTTCTGTTATGTAGATGATAATGTGTGGGGCAGTTTTCTGAGTTTCCCCCAGCCCAGAAGGGGCTGTAACACATTCCTGGCTTTGACCTGAATGATCTTCCCTTGGTTTTATAGGTAACATATGGAAAAATGTCCCCCTTATTCCTGGCAGGGCACACCCTGCTTATTCCCAGTCACAGGATGTTGCTGCTCAGTCAATCCTGACTCCTTAAGTGTTTCTTTACTCATTCCACAGGTTTGATTTTACTTCTCATTAGAGTGCACATGGAAGCAGAACTAAGTTGTCAATAAGGTGTTTATCCTCACTTTGTGCTCTCACAGAGCTTTTCATGCTCAGCCTGTCACCTTCTAGAGTGCCTTCTCCTACTGAAAGTCACCCATGGGATGTTTGTCTCTGGGCCAGGTGTCAGTTCTCCACCTTTGAGCAGTGTCAGGACTGGCTGAAGAGGCTCAACAACGCCATCCGCCCCCCGTCCAAGATAGAGGACCTGTTCTCCTTCGCCTACCACGCCTGGTGCATGGAGGTTTATGCCAGTGAGAAGGAGCAGCACGGGGACCTGTGTCGGCCAGGTATGTGGGAACAGCCTTGGGATCACCAGAGCAGCACCTGATACCCCAGGGAATTACTGGGGTGGGTTTGATCCAGTCAGTCAGGTGTGGAGCTGACAGCATTTCACTCACCACGGCAGCAGATTTCAGTCTAAACCATTGTGGGTTGGTTGCCACATTTTTTGTCTGGCACACTGATCTCCAGGATGGATGTTGGGGAGGAGAAGGGAGCCCCTGAGCTGTTGTAATCTTCACAGCAGTGTTGTTGTCACTTCTTATCCGGGGCTCCTCTCCAGCCCTCTCTGAATGCCACACCCCCTTTTATCCCAGCTCCCTCCCCGGGCTACAGCACTGCCCAAGCCAGGACATCACAGCTGCAGCCCATTTACAATAACAATACAATACAGAGATCACTGCCATATATATATTTACAGTACATATATTTGCTCTACTCCTGGGTTCATTCACAGCCACAGGCAGTGATCTTCTTCTGTGGAATACCATCCTTGCTGCAGGGATTTTGAAGCCCATAAGTAAATAAAAGCTCAGGCTTGGCATGCTGGTGGTTGTAGCACTTGGTTGAGTATAAGAAATCTGATTTCAGGCACTGTGTGCTGTCCTGTCAGTCACAATCACCTGTGTTGGCCAGGTATGTGGGAACAGCCTTGGGATCACCAGAGCAGCACCTGATACCCCAGGGAATTACTGGGGTGGGTTTGATTCAGTCAGTCAGGTGTGGAACCAACAGCATTTCACTCACCACGGCAGCAGATTTCAGTCTAAACCATTGTGGGTTGGTTGCCACATTTTTTGTCTGGCACACTGATCTCCAAGCTGGATGTGGGGGAGGAGAAGGGAGCCCCTGAGCTGCTCCTGGGTTCGTTCACAGCCAAAGGCAGTGATCTTCTTCTGTGGAATACCATCCTTGCTGCAGGGGTTTTGAAGCCCACAAGTAAATAAAAGCTCAGGCTTGGCATGCTGGTGGTTGTAGCACTTGGTTGAGTATAAGAAATCTGATTTCAGGCACTGTGTGATCTCCTGTCAGTCACAATTCACTGCCTCAGGGAAGTGTCCCAGTTACCAGGCTGAGAGATGTGCCTGGGATTCTGTCCCTGCTCTGGAGCCTGGCACAGGCTCTCGTGTCTGTGGTGTCTGGGGAGGAGCAGGGATCACTCAGTAGCAGGAGGGGCTCCCTGGCCCTGTTCCTCTTCACACACTTCATTAGCAGCTTCTGGAAAATGCCAAAAATCTCCTCAGAGCAGAGTTTCACACCCAGGGCTTTTCCCTCTTTACTAAATTTGGGAAATGGGAGCTGGCAGACCTGTGGAAGTCTTGCTGAGTCTCCTCTTCCTCACTGAAGCAGAGAGACTTCAGCCTGATGCTAGCTTAGGATAATCATGGAATCATGGACCTTAAAGCCCCTCCCACCCTTTGCCATGGGCAGGGACACCTTCCCCTAGACCAGGTTGTTCCAACCTGGCCTTGGACATTTCCAGGGACAAGAAGCAACATTTACCATTTTATTAATTTTTATCAATCATTTTTTTTTTCTTGCAGCTTTGCTTTTCTATCAAATAATTTTCTTTAATATAACTTTATCTCCCTGTAGCTGCCTGTGGCTGGGGGTAGATGTTCTCCTTCAAAGAGCTGAATTATAGCTGGAATAAATGAGTGTGAATGTGGCTGAAGAAGTCAATCCAAAGACATTGCCATTTCTCTTCTATATCCAAGGAGCCCATTATTTGGTAGATACAGACAAAAGTACTAAAGTGCTTCAAAATCCATCCAAGTGTCAACAGAACACATTTTCTGGGAAAAATATGTTAGCAGTGTCTGTAGTAGAGATCCAGGCTGTGGCTCACAGGGTCAGCTTTAATAGGAAGCACAAGCCCACAAAATACCCAGCTTGCTTTTCCTGGGATTTTGAGAGTGGCTTGGGATGCTTCTCAACATTATCAATGTTGGCTCAAAGTGCCTCTTAAAACGCCAGCCATTCAGGAGAAATGGACTAAATATTAAGATTAGGGTTTTGTTTCCAGGAGAAAAACCTGTGGCTGCACAGTAGCTAAAAATTAAGAGGGAAAAATCAAGCAGAATATAAGATTTTCATGTAGCTTTATGTGTTTGTCTTAAAACCCACCAGGCTGAGCAGCATTGATTGGGATATTTCCAATGTTCTCATTTGCTATCCAAAAAAATCCTTAAGGATGTAGCACAAGTTTTGAGGAGCAGTGATGGGGAAGCCCATTCTTGTGGTGCTCCAGTGAAAGAATTTGTGGGATTTTTAAATTTAAAAAGTCACTGCTAAGGACAAATCTGGCAGAGGTTATTGCCTGGCTGGAATGTGTTGTCCAGTTCCACCTCTGCTCTTGACAAAGGATCTTTATAACACTGTAGTTAATTAAGTCCTGTAATTAGGCTGCTGTCTATATTCTTAATTTACCTATTTATATTTATTTCTAACTGTTCTGTAACATGGCATTAAAAATCATTTCAGACATGTGCATTTACATCTTGGGGTTTAAACATGTATCTCCAGATATCTGGGGGATTGAAAGACTTTAAGGATTTTCTGAAATATGTAATGGAAAGATGTAATACTTAAAGCATTAATTTTTCAGCAGATTTTTCCCCCCTTGGGTGCTGCTCTGCCTCAGGATTTAATGCTCCAGTAATTTAAAGAGACAAGCAATGGATGGACCTTCAGAATCACTTATCTAGTGCTGCTCACATGCTCATTAAATTTAGCACTTCTCTTAGCCCTGGAAACCTGGAAATTTTGTCTCATTTTCCAGACTTTCTATCTTCTTATTCTTTATTGCCATTGTATATTTTTCAATTGTATTTTGAAACTTTAAAACAAAAATGTCTAGGAAATAAATGGGGCTCATTCCACTTCCTTTAATGTATTAATCCAGGAGTTTGTGAGGCTCTTGTGACTGATATTTGTGTCAAACAATCATTTATGTGTTTTACCTCTCTATCTCCACCTGACTCACAGAAGAATAATGTCCAATTTATGATGGAGAACTGAGCTGCAGGATAAATGACAGCACTTGCCTCCAGCCATACAGGAAACCTGGGGCTGGAAATGCATATTCAAAGCATTGCCCACGTTCCAGGGCGCATTCCAGGTCTTACCCTTTTTCACCAGAGCCTCACATTCTTCTCATTGACAGAAAATTGTTCTGAACTTCTGAGCATCCCACTTGGATTGCTGATGGAGCTCAGTTCCTTTGCTGATGTCCTTGGTTCTGGTCTGCAGCATTGGTTTTTTATATGAATTTCCAGAAGTTGGTAATTCCAGGGTAAAACTCCTTGTTGGAGCATTTCTGGGGAGTTGGCCAGGGACAGATGTCAGTGCCAATGTCAGAATGAGGCTGTGAAATGCAGCTTTGGGCTGAGGGATGTGCTGGTTTTCTCTGTTCTGCAAAGCAGGAGTCCTCATTCCTTATTTCCATTCATTTCCCCTGTGCTCTTGGTCCCCAGGAGAACATGTCACTTCCAGGTTTAAGAACGAGGTGGAGCGGATGGGGTTTGATATGAACAATGCCTGGAGGATTTCCAACATCAATGAGAAGTACAAGTGAGTGCTGGGGCTGCTGCTCCACAGCCAAACTGCATCTCAGAACACTCAGTTACTGAAACTTCTTTCAACTTCTGCAGTTCCCAAGAAGGGACAACAGAATTATGATTTTTTTTTGTTGTTGGTTTATAGAAAAAGTGTGCTTTAAATTATTTAATGTTTTATTAACTGCTACAGTTTTTTAAGCTTGGAAATACCAGGTTTTGATGTGGCTTATTAGAGAATAAACATTCTAAGGGAGAGCTTAAGTGAGCAAAGAGTGGAGTCTGAACTTTTGAAGACATTTTTTTTGTTTCTTATTATCTAACTTATTACAAAGATACGTGTTTAAAAATTTAAAAAACCCAAGCAGGTTTGGAAGAGTTAAATTTGTAGATGAATAAGTTAGGGGAAACACTTTAGAGTGCAGACAAAAGGCTCTTTAGGCTCTGGAGCAGAGGAGCGTGCTCTGTGATCCCCAGCTGGGGGGACAGGCTGTTCTGGCTGAGCCCTGCTCCAGCTCAGAGCAAACCCAGCTGGAACACTGCGTGGTGGAGCAGTTGGAGTGCTCTGCCTGTGCAGGATAATGACTCCCAGCTGGGGGCTGCTGTCCCTGCAGGAGCAATCTCTGCTTTGGCCTCTGCAAGGAGAAAAATCCCTCCCTCCATATTTAATGCTGGCCAAAGGGAGCTTAATAACATCCAGGGAAGCAGGAATTAGCAAAGGGCTGTGAGGCTCCTCCAGTGCTGCCTGTGCACTCTGGGAGCCTGGAGCTGCTCCCTGGGCCTGACTGTGCTCCCTTTCCCCAGGCTGTGTGGCAGCTACCCCCAGGAGATCATCGTCCCTGCCTGGATCACGGACAAGGAGCTGGAGAGCGTGGCCAGCTTCCGCTCCTGGAAACGCATCCCCGCCGTGGTGTACAGGTGAGCAGAGCTGGGCAGCCCTCCCCAGGCTGCAAACAGGCAGTGCTGGCAAGGAAAAGCTGGAGTAACCCACAACTGGGAATTCTGGAGGTGCTCAGGCTGCTCTGGGTAAGGCAGACGCTCCATGTGCACTCTGAGTGGGAATAATGGGCTGTATTTAGAATTCCAAGCACACGCTGGAGGAGCACTCAGCATTTGCATCTCCTGCAAATCATTCCTGGGGCAGTCACCCCAGTTAAGATTGATTTTTAACTTTTCTTAATGTGAAAATGAAAAAATGGGAAATGAAGACATCAGAGGAGAGCTGATAAATGGCCTCCCTGGCTGGGTATTCCTTTGGCTTTTCCCTGACTCATCTGGCTGAGTCTCAGACTGCAGTATAAACAAGGACAAATACCAAAATTACTTGAAGGAGATCTAAAACTCACATTAAAAATTAATGTGCAGTTTAGCTCTATCTCCATATTTTAGATAGTTTTAATTACACAGACCCTTCCTTAGACTGAGTCCAGCAATTCTTCATAATAAAACTGCTTGTCTGAGAAAATGGTTTTGGCAGCTTCTTTAATAAGAAACACATTATTAAGGAATTATTTGTTTTTTATTAAAGAATTATTAAAGAATTTTTAAATTCTAAATTATTAAAGAATGTTTTGTTTTTTCAAAATATTTTGAATTTTGTGGATACTTGGTGGCTGCCCCATCCCTGGAAGTGTCCAAGGCCAGGTTGGACAGGGCTTGGAGCAACCTCATCTAGTGAAAGGTGTCCCTGCCCATGGCAGGGGATGGAATGGAATGAGCTTTAAGGTCTGTTCCCCCCCCCCAAACCATTCCATGATCCTATAAACCTGTCACTTAATACCATGGCCCCTTCCCTGCATGGTTATCCTCCCATAAATCTTTAAAATCTCTTTAAAACATCAGATGACAAAGGGATTAAAAAGATAATGAATACTGATATTCCCTAAGCCTGGGCACCCATTCCTGATGAACATGAGCAGGAAAGCTGGCAGGTGCTTGGAGCTTGTGTCAGAGGAGCCAAGGGCAGGAGAGCTGTAGGCTACAAAACTCTATTTGCTGAGCTTAAGGGTTCTTGTTCAGTGACGGCAGAACAAATTGGCTCATGGCAGCAAACCATTACCTTTAAATCCTCCTGTCTTTCCTCCCAAACAACAAAGGGGTTTAGTGTGGTCTCTTTTGGAATGGTGAAGGGGTTGTTCTCTCCTCTGCTCAGCTCTGGGAAGGGGAAAATGTTTTCTAGCATATGCTAACACTTTGAAAACTGTGTGTTTTATTATTAGAGTAGTAAATGTGTGTGTGTATATATTATATATATGTATAAAGGAGAATAATATGATTTATGTGTGGATTTGGGTTCAGCTTTTGGTCCTTTTCTGCAGTTGTCACATAATTAGGGGACACCTCACCTGCAAACACACTTCCCCAGGGCAGCATTCCCCCTGCTGTCATCACTGCACAGAAGGAAAACACTTTGTTCTCATTCCTGGGAACACCTTGCATTCCAGGGGTTTATAGGAGAGCAATTGAAAAGTCAAAAGACCACAGAGACTGAAATTGTTCTGTCCCCATGTTCAATTTTCATCAGTTCTGCTGAGGCTCTGGGTGGTAAACCACACATGGGGATTCATTGCTGAGCTTCAAATCAGCGAGAGAAAAGTGTTGCTCTTTTTTGATTTCTTTTTTTTCCTTATCTTGACATTTGGTAATAGATTTTTCAAGACATCCAGTTCATCACTCTGGGCTCTAATAGAGCTCACAGCAGTGAGGGGAGGAGAATTTCTGAGTTTGACTGGGCTTGGAGCATCCTGGTCTAGGGGAAGGTGTCCCTGCCTGTGGCAGGGAGTGGAACAGGATGAGTTTGAAGGTCCTTTCTTTCCCACCCAAATAATTTTATGACTCTATGATTGGGATTCCATATACAATTTTTATATATATATAAAAAAAAAAAAAAAAAAGCCAGCTTACTCAACATTTTTTATCCACAGAAATTATTTTGGGACTTAATGATTTTAGTTTCAGTCTTGATCACATTACTAAAAAACTTTTTGCTTTACTTCATGGGAAAAAAAAGTAATCTGAATTTTTTAAAAATAAGTCCAATCACTTGTCTCAGTTACAGATCACTGGGACAGAGACCAGAAACACTCCCTGGCAACAGGAGATTCATTGTCCCTGTGCAGCAGTCCAGGCTGAAAAGCCCAGCAGGCTGATTTGGAGACAAGCTCCAGGAATGCTCCGTGGGGATTGGACTGTCAGGAGCATTGCTTCCATTCTATGATCAGATTTCTAAAGAAATCTCACACCAGACCCTGCAGTTTTTCTTTCTGTTTCCAATTTTTTCAGCCTATTCACACATTTCATAGAGTCACAGAAAGGCAGATGGGGTTAGAAGGGAACTTAAAGCTCATCTGATTCTACCCTCTGCCATAGGCAGGGACATCTTCCACTATCCCAGTTTGTTCCGTGCCCTGTCCAACCTGGCCTTGGACACTTCAGGGATCCAGGGGCAGCCACAGCCTCAACCTCTCTGGGAACAATAATTTATGCAGATAAATCTGGCCCCAAAAAATCAGTGTTATGGAGAATACTCTTAGGATTTTTTGGGAAGACAATAGCAAGGGTTTCCTCCTACCTTGTAGAAACAGCATCATGAGAGCCTCCCTGAAGGTTCTCTGTGTGGACGTGTCCTTTAGCCTTGCACTGCTGAGGGTGAGCACACAGGCCCAGGGATCCTGGGCACACAGAAATTCTGTTCCTGCTGTGATTAACAGCCCTGAACTGCAATAAAGGGATTTCCATTCTGCTGCTGATGGTTCAGAAATGCAGCACAGGGAGCAGTTCACCTTTCCCTGCTCCTCACTGCTCTGTGCTTAAAAGGACTTGGGGGATTTATTGTTGTACTCCAGCATGGTTTGGACATGGGGAGGATGAAGCCTGTGCAGAGATGTACATGTGTCCTGCAGCTGTACAACAGCTTGTAAAGGGCTTTAGAGTTACCTAATGCTGATTTACTCCTGGTTTCTGCAGGGGGCTGCAGGGTTTTTGTCCCTAGGGAGTTTCCCATGGAGGTTTTGCTTTAAGTTTTTTGAATCATTTTGTTCCTGAGCTCTGAGTGATGCCCTCTTATCCCAGCTCTGTCCCTGGGGATCTTAGCATCACACTGGCTGCTCTTTATCCCTGTGGCCAGTCCAGCTGGAATGAGTGGAATTCTTCAGCCCTCCAGCATGCCCCTAACTAGAATTGTGTGCTGATTTCTGGTACCTCTGAACATGGCAGATTTGTGCAGGGCACTGCTGGGACTGCACAGCCACCAACGAGCTCATCTCCCAGCCTAATGATTCTTCATTATTTGTATAATGCGAGGCAAGGACCTGGAGATGAAAATATAACTCTTTATGAACCTATGAAAATTATTCTGCAGCAGGTAGTAATGAAATCTGGGAGAACATATGGAAAAATAAATGAGCTGCTCTGTTCAAAATAGATTTCTTACACATATAATGATGTTTTATTTTCTTTTATTTGTGCAAGCGTGGCGGGGAACTGGGTGGCCTTTCAGTGATTGGCACGTATTTTTTCCTGAACTAATTTGCTGTGGGTAGAGCTGTTTGTGGAAGGCCATTAATTCCAGCAGAAATCCATTTCCCTGTGCCTGCAGTCGGCTGGCACCTGGTGTAAGAGCCGTGGCTCCGCATCGCTTTTCCTTTGCCTCGCTTAACGCAGCGTGTCACTGCTTCCTCTCACTGAAGGGATTTTATATGAAACAATTATAAAAGAGCTATGAGAAGTACTTCAAACCCATATCCCAGCCTGTTTGATCACTTGGAGGCTGAGCAGCACGGAGCCTGTGCCTGTGTTGCTGTTGGATGAGGAGCAGGAGGCGGCGGCGCCCACGCGGTGCCCGCGGGGACGCTGTGGAGGAGGTGCTGCAGCACCCGGGGGTGACAGCTCTGACAGCACAGCACAAACCAGCCTGTCACACCTCCAGAAACATCCATCACACTGCTCAGAGCCAGAAAGTCTACACTGGTTGCTTTGGGTGGGCTGGTTTCCTGTTCAGGGCTGTTAAGATTTGCTTAAAGGTTAAGCTGACCCTCAGCACTCTGGGCTCCCTGCTTAGAGGGAAGTGAGAAGCTCCTGGCTGCCCTGGAGCTGAGGTGGGCAGTTGGTTTGCAGGAAGGTTCTAAAATCTTTTCCTGCATCATAACATACAGGAATTGTAATTGGCAGGTGCACGCTGGATATCCAGGGTTCTGGGGGGACTCCTGGGTGAGGAAAGCATTGCCCAGAGGCACCTCTGCTTGAAAAGCTGTGATTCCCAGAAATGCACCCCTGCCCTGGGCTGATCCAACAGTGTGGGCAGTAGGGAAAGGGGGAATTCTGCTCTGCCCTGCTCAGGTGAGACCCCACCTGCAGAGCTGCCCCAGCCCTGGGGCCAGCACAGGAGAGACCTGGAGTTGCTGGGGAGAGCCCAGAGGAGGCACCAGAGATGCTGCAAGGGCTGGAGCCAGGCTGGGAGAGCTGGGGGTGCTCACCTGGAGAGGAGAAGGCTCCAGGGAGAGCTCAGAGCCCCTTGCAGGGCCTGAAGGGACTCCAGGAGAGCTGGAGAGGGACTGGGGACAAGGGATGGAGGGACAGGACACAGGGAATGGCTCCCAGTGCCAGAGGGCAGGGATGGATGGGATATTGGGAATTGGGAATTGTTCCCTGGCAGGGTGGGCAGGCCCTGGCACAGGGTGCCCAGAGCAGCTGGGGCTGCCCCTGGATCCCTGGCAGTGCCCAAGGCCAGGCTGGACACTGGGGCTGGGAGCAGCCTGGGACAGTGGGAGGTGTCCCTGCCATGGCAGGGGTGGCACTGGATGAACCTTAGGACTCTTCACAGCTGAAACTGTTCTGTGATCCATTGCCTTAAACAGAGAAGAGCCATGTGGATGAGTGCTGAGATATTCCAGCTGGGACATGAGGCAGGGATTAAATGTTTTGAGGTTCTGAGGTGCCCCAGAAGTTGTGTGTGCTGCTCTGGCCACTCCCCCTACAGCTCTCTGCACCCACAGCTGGGCCTCCTTTCCCCAGGGCTGAGCTCCCTGAGTTCAGGGTGCTGCTGGGCAAGGTCAGGGAGAGGTTTGTTCCTTCCAGCTGCAAACACTTCAGTGGCTGGTGAGTCCAGAGCTGGTGGCAGCAGGGGGATGTGCCAGCACAAAGGCAGTGAGTGGAATTACTGTGATAATACATTTCAGTCCTCTTTTTATAATAGATTATAGGGGAGAGTTTTCATATCTCTTTCAGAGCATGTTTGCAATGGTTCAGTAAGCTTTAATTATTCCAGGTCTGTTCTTTTTGCATAGTACAAGAAGCCAGGTCAGATTTAAGGAAATAACTACTAACTCTTCTGATATGTGAAACAAAAAAATTTTTTTTTTTAATGTCACCTCCCAGGAGATGAGAGCCATGTCCAGGTTAGGGTATTCTCAGTTATCCCTCATCCATGCTGAATTCCTCTCTCATGTCTCAATTGCTGTTCCACAAGACTCCCCAGCTTTCACAGGCCAACAGGCCAAAATACTGAGCAAGAGGATGCTCTATTTTCCCTTGTGACCTTGCTTTGACTTCCACCTGTCAGTGACTGTGGTCACAGCCATCATTCTGTAGGAAAGCTGGATCCCAGGTTGGGGACAACTGCTGAATGATGGTCCCTGCTGGGAATGAAGCTACTGCAGCACTCCACTGAACTTTCTGTGCCCTTCATGTTGACTCTTGGCTGTGTTTGCAGGCACCAGAGCAATGGGGCAGTGATCTCCCGCTGCGGGCAGCCCGAGGTGAGCTGGTGGGGCTGGAGGAACGCCGACGACGAGCACCTGGTGCAGTCCGTGGCCAAAGCCTGTGCCTCAGACTCCAGGTCCAACAGTAACAAGTTAATGAATGGGAATTGTTCCAGAGATCTGCCCAACGGAGGGGACCTCTCTGATGTGGAATTTGGTAAGGCTGCCGCTGTTGCTTTCTGTCGAGGGCAGAGTTTTGTGTAAAAGTTTAATCTCTGGTGTGTAACAGAGGGAATCTGCTGTATTCAGTCCCCATTGTGCAGTGCCTGTGCATTGTGGGGGTGAGGGAATCATGCTGTAACCAATGTCAGAAGGATCCTCTGAGCTCATCACCTGTTTCCTCCCCCCCAGACTCCTCCATCTCCAATGCCTCAGGAGCAGAGAGTTTGGCAATCCAGCCTCAGAAGCTTTTGATCCTGGACGCGCGATCTTACGCAGCAGCCGTGGCCAACAGAGCCAAGGGGGGAGGCTGTGAGTGCCCAGGTGAGCCAGGGGAGGTGGCTGTGAGTGCCCAGGTGAGCCAAGGAGGGGGGATGTGAGTGCCCAGGTGAGCCAGGGGGTGGCTGTGAGTGCCCAGGTGAGCCAAGGGGGGAGGCTGTGAGTGCCCAGGTGAGCCAAGAGGGGAGGCTGTGAGTGCCCAGGTGAGCCAAGAAGGGAGGCTGTGAGTGCCCAGGTGAGCCAAGAGGGGAGGCTGTGAGTGCCCAGGTGAGCCAGGGGAGGTGGCTGTGAGTGCCCAGGTGAGCCAGGGTGGGTGGCTGTGAGTGCCCAGGTGAGCCAGGGAGGGTGGCTGTGAGTGCCCAGGTGAGCCAGGGTGGCTGTGAGTGCCCAGGTGAGCCAAGAGGGGGTGGCTGTGAGTGCCCAGGTGAGGTGGCTGTGAGTGCCCAGGTGAGCCAGGGGGTGGCTGTGAGTGCCCAGGTGAGCCAAGAGGGGGTGGCTGTGAGTGCCCAGGTGAGCCAGGGTGGCTGTGAGTGCCCAGGTGAGCCAAGGAGGGGAGATGTGAGTGCCCAGGTGAGCCAGGGTGGGTGTGAGTGCCCAGGTGAGCCAAGGAGGGGGGATGTGAGTGCCCAGGTGAGCCAGGGAGGGTGGCTGTGAGTGCCCAGGTGAGCCAGGGGGTGGCTGTGAGTGCCCAGGTGAGCCAGGGTGGCTGTGAGTGCCCAGGTGAGCCAGGGGAGGTGGCTGTGAGTGCCCAGGTGAGCCAAGGAGGGGGGATGTGAGTGCCCAGGTGAGCCAGGGGAGGTGGCTGTGAGTGCCCAGGTGAGCCAGGGGGTGGCTGTGAGTGCCCAGGTGAGCCAGGGGGTGGCTGTGAGTGCCCAGGTGAGCAGCATTCCTCCTCAGCTTTCCAGACAATCAAAGGGATTTGCTCCAGTGTGATTACCCTGACACCCTTCAGCTCTGTCTGTACACTGCTCATCTGTCTGAAGGTTCTGGATCATGGCAGCCCCCAGGCAGCCCTTCAGAGGGCAGGTTGAGCTGTTAATTAGTCTGTTCTCAGGCCATTAACCCAGCTGGCAGCAGTGCTCAGTGAATGCTGAACCCTGTGGAATCTGCTGAAGAGCTTTCCCTTGCTGAGTCAGATGTATAAACTAGAGAGAGACAAAGGTGTCCAGTGTGCTCATGTCTAAAACCCCTGAGCATGTAAAACCCACTGGCTGCAGAGGAGAAGAATATTCTAGAATGGCTGTGCAAAATACAACTTCTCAGCAATTCCCCTAAAGCTGAAGCATTTTTCAGTATTTGTATCATAGCAACTGCAATCCTGCCTCACCTTGCATGTGTAATACAGTTGCAACACCACATTCTGTGTTCTTTGGCACTTGTGAACTGGTGGTTTTATAAACAAGGTATTATTTATGGTCACTGTTGGGTATTAATGCAGCCTGTTAAAATTCCATGGGTGGAGAGGCTGGAAAAAAATCCCAGACAGAAAAACTGGAGATAACGAAAGCTCATTTGACCTTTTATTTTGGTCTTTGCTGCAATAGCTGCATTTTGATTCGTAGCCACCAGTTTAAAAAAAAATATAGGTGTCCATTTAACACCTCAAAACCACTAAATAATTCTTCATCAAAGAGTAAAATTTCAAAACAGAAAAGCACAGTATACAGGAAGTTTGATTTTCTTCCTGCATATTGGCTTTTTAATTTTGTAGAGAAGGTTTTCAAACAGCTTGTCACCTTCAGTAAAACCTGTTTTGCTTTTTGCTGCTAACTTTTCTGCAGGTATTGCCAGGTCTGCTTCATTCTCTGTATAAAAATAGCTCTTCTGTGCTGTACTTTAGATACAATTGAGTAAAAATACAAAAAAACTCTGAAGTTGTCTGAGGCTGCTCCTGGAGTTGCAGTCCCTCATTGTGTTTGGCCCAGCATTTGTTGGGCTGATAAAGAGTTGGGAAATCAAATGATACAAAACATCACAGACTCCTGAATTTTCTTGTGCAAGCTCTCAGTATCCCAGATCCTGAATCCTGATTATTTTTCTCCTGTAGAAATGGTCATTTTAGTTACTGTGTGATCATTCTTGTGCAGACTGAAGCATCACAGCAGAGGGAAGCCTA
Source organism: Melospiza melodia melodia (assembly GCF_035770615.1). Classification (NCBI taxonomy): domain Eukaryota; kingdom Metazoa; phylum Chordata; class Aves; order Passeriformes; family Passerellidae; genus Melospiza; species Melospiza melodia. The sequence continues at coordinate 2,597,241 of NC_086213.1, read as the reverse complement.
AATCTTGGGAAAACTATGAACTGGTATTTTCTGGCTCTCTTTAGGTGCCCCCTGAGCACTGGCCCTGTCTGTTCAGGCCTCCAGTGTTGCTTGAGCACATCCAAAGTAATTCCATGTATTTTGTTTCCCTGAGCTCCTGATATTTTTCACATGTGTGATGCTTCCTCATACAATTCCCCTCAGAAGAAAGCAGTGGATGAAGAAACCTTTCAGCCTTTTTGAGTGCTTAGGAACAAGAATCTGAAATCTAACTTAAATCCATAAATTACTAATTAAATATTATTTATGTTTCATATCTTTTGATGTTTCTCAGTCTTTTTACAAACATTCTGGAACCTGGAGCGCAGGAATTCCCAGAGGTTTGCACTCTGCTTTTTGTAACCTGAAATGAAACATTTGAAATAAATACAGCAGGACTTTGCTAAATGCTTCCTGTTTTGCTGGGCTGTCATGTCTGGAATACCCAGCGAGCTCCAAGGACTTACAGAATCTTTGTAAACAGATTATTTCATCTGTCCACAGCAACAGGGGTTTGTTTTCATGAAAAAAATCATCTTTTAGAAAGGTGGTTGTTATTTTCTTCCCTCTGTCTTGCCCTCTGCCTGCAGAATATTACCCCAACTGTGAAGTGGTGTTCATGGGGATGGCAAACATCCACTCCATCCGCAAGAGCTTCCAGTCGCTGCGTCTGCTCTGCACACAAATGCCAGATCCAGGAAAGTAAGTGGAAGTTTGGGGGTTTGGGCCCTTGGTTCCATGTTTTTGCAGCCACATTCTTCTGCTGATGATTTTTTAATTGAAATTCAGTGGATTTTCCCTTGGTAATAGCGCTAAGCTGTGTTTTTCCATTTTCATGGAAGTCATTGGTTTATTCTGATTGAAGTGAACATAGCAAATTAGTTCTGAAATGAGAGTGGATCCTTGAATATTGATACCAGAGTGCTGTTTCTTCTGGTGGACTTCTGAGCACTCACACTTAGGCTGATCTGCTATTCCCAGCTTTTTATTAATCCTCACTGTTGGCTCACATCTGGAAAACTGTGGTGGTGTTCCATATACTTCACTCATTTATAATGTTATTTCAGGAGAATATTTCATAACCTTCCAGTGCTGTGGGGTAACTACCCTGTCATGGGGGTCCTCACTGTAGTTACCCCAGTCCTGTTTCCCCTCCCACTCCCCTGTTTGGAATTTGCTGCTAAACCCTTCCATGGTCTCAAAGTAGATGCAGACCTTCAGCTCATCCCAGATTCTGGCAGTTCCTTGGGTTGGCTTGGTGGCTTTGCTGCTTCCACCTCTGGGAAAGCGTTAACAAGACACAAGTGAAAAATGCTACAGACTGACGCTCACAGCTTATTAAAACAGCAGCTTTGCCGTGATAAACTCAGACATCCAAACCTGCAAGCATTTTAAAAGAGCAAAAACTGTCTTGCCTGCTTTCCCTCTAGTTGGCTGTCAGCTCTGGAGAGCACCAAGTGGCTGCAGCACCTGTCAGTGCTCCTGAAGTCCGCGCTGCTGGTGGTGCACGCCGTGGACCGCGACCAGCGGCCCGTGCTGGTTCACTGCTCCGACGGCTGGGACCGCACGCCCCAGATCGTGGCCCTGGCCAAGCTCCTGCTGGACCCCTACTACAGGACCACAGAGGTGGGTAAAGCAGGGTCTCTGCAGGGAGTCTGGCTGTGACTTACTGCAGGTTTCTCCCCTGGCAAAGGCATTGAAGCTGGCAGGAGTTTGTCACCTGTAGTCTGCAGTTACTCCCAGGTGTAGGTGCCTGTGTTACTCAGGAGTAGCTCGTATTCCCTCTGCTGTAACTGCACAGTCATGGTCTGTGCTTCCCCATATTTAGGTTAGGAATATGGAGTACAAAGTGCTGCAGTTGTAGCTTCTGCTGCACCCCTGCAGGTTCTCAGCCAAGCACTGATAGAGAGCCTTTCTCTTTGCTGCATTTCCCAGCTGCATGGTTTGCCAGTTTTGCATTTCCATTCCCCTCTGTCAGTTATATTTCTCCTGCTTTTCCCCTGTTCCATCACTTTCCAGCACTGTGGGTCGTGTGCTGGCTGGCTTCCATCTGCCAGCCCACAGGCAAGATGCCTTTGTTGTCCAGGACAGAACTCTGTGTCTGAACACTGCTGGGAGCTGCTGCTTACAGCCTCACACACACTAGGACCAGGAGCTGGAGCTGCCTTTTGGATGGAAGTGTGAAAACTTCCTGGATCCTTTTCCTCATGGATTCTAGAAGCTGGCATCCATCAGGCAAAATGTGCTGCCCTGGTCTGGGCACAGGATCTGCTCCTTCTCCTCCAAAGGGTGCTGTCCTTGCTGCTTGGGGAGCAGAGTTGTGCTGTGCACACTCTGAGCCTTCTCTGTCACCCAGAGCAAACCATAAACTGTAACTGTCTGTACCAGGATTAGAAACATTGAGGAGAATGAGTTTTCAGTGCTGTCAGATTTAAAGCTTTTCAGCTGCCAGCCATTATTTTGGCTCTAATCACAGCCATTATTTTGGCTCTAATCACAGCCTTCGACTCCATAAACATTCTCTACAATTTTTCTTTCCACTGAGAACCAAAACCTGCCTGCCCTGTGATGGATTTCAGGTCCTGTGAGACAAGGTGTGACATTCAGCTGCTCGCCCAGGCACTGCTTGGGAATGTTCTTTGCCCTTTTCATGAAAAATCACTCAAGTGAACCTTTAATCAACCTTGTGACTGCTGTACACACAGACAAGCACCTGCTCCCCCTGAGCTTGGATGTCCTGTTGTGGATGGATGGTTTTCTTTCCTGACAAGTGGATCTGACCATCATTTTCAAGAAAAGTTTTTATATAACTTGTCCAAATACTGGATACCATGATCCAGAAGCTTTGGCAACATGAAGTTCCTACTTTTCACTGCCTGGATGAGATAGGGCTCATATCAGGATCGTCCCTGCCAGTCACTGAGGGCTTACCCTGCCTTATTCCCTTTCCTGTTCATGTAGTTTGGGAATCCTTATCTGTCCTAATTCCATTTCAGAGCACAGAGGCATTAGGGAAAGCAGTAAAGAGAAGTAATGAGCCCAGTGCTGAGGGGAAATAGGAGAGAGGACACAGCAATTCCCACAAGTCTCAGACCATCTCAGAAAACTGAACCAAAGAAAAATAGGAATCCTTCATCTCTCCTCTCCTCCCTGCAGGGTTTCCAGGTGCTGGTGGAGACTGAGTGGTTGGATTTTGGCCACAAGTTTGCAGATCGCTGCGGCCACGGGGAGAATTCGGACGACCTCAACGAGCGCTGCCCGGTGTTTCTGCAGTGGCTGGACTGTGTCCATCAGCTCCAGAGGCAGTTCCCCTGCTCCTTCGAGTTTAACGAAGCATTCCTTGTGAGTTGGGAGCCTGCTGGGTGATACACTGCTGCTGAGCACTGCTGGAGAGCCTGGGGGCAGATTTTCCCACCTTTTTGTGATGTTTTGTGTCCAAGGCCAGGTTGAACAGGAGTTGAAACAACTTGGGATAGTGGAAGGTGACACTGCCCATGGCAGGGGGTGGAACTGGATGGACTTTAAGGCCTCTTCCCACCCAAATAATTCCATTATTTTATATACATATGAATATATTCTATATATGAATATGTTATATATATGCTCTCATGTGATAAAGGGAGCAGGAAAGCTGCCCAGATAGAAGGGACAAAAGCACTTGTGTAACCCACTGGGTCTGTTCACTCTCAAAAGCAAGATCCTCAAGGACTTCTTTTAGACTTTAAAGAAATAAATTATATTAATTGAATAGTCTCACCTAAGAGAGAACATCCACACGGCCTGAAAAAAACCTTCTTACTTCCAATGCAAACTCCCCCCTGCTTGGATCTTGTTTTGACTTGAATACTCCTCCTCTAAAAACAACCTGCTCCATTCATTTTTTTCAGTTTCTTCACTGAAAATGTGTAGGATATAGGAGCTGTGCTTACCTTCTTTGGAAGCAGACAGCATTCCTATTAGGAATTCAGCCAGGATGGTCCCAGTCACTTCTCAGATCTCTGGGGAAGTGGCAGTCATGGACTGCAGGACCAGTAGTCTGAAGAGTAGAAGTTTTTATGAAGTGTCTGATCCACTAAGAGATTTAAGGCACATTCCTGTGATTGTGGCTGACTGGAATTACCACTTGCCAGCTCAGCCATGTAACTGAGCCCGTGTACAGTCCCGGAGTAGCTCAGTTGTGAAATGAGATACAACAGGTAGTAACTGGCTTCACAGCACACTGCTAATCTCCACGGGCTGAGAGAGAACATACCCATGGTGTGCTGGCCTTTGTAGAGTGAACCCCTAATTTATTACAATATTGAACCACTTGTCTTCATTTAAACATCTGAATAGTCCCAAGGAAGTCATTGATATGCCTGAAGTTAAGTCGGCATTTGTTAGGCTGGGCCCAGCATGGAGTGATAAATGATCAGCATTTCTGTGCTGCAGGAATGTTTTGTAGCAGAGGAATCATGATTCTGCTTTGCCTGGCCTGCAGGGCAGTGAGTTTGTATCAACATGACTTGATTAGGAACAAATATTTTGTCTTTCTGAGTTATGTTTTTTCCTGAATTTGTTCAGTTCTGATTTTAAGATTCCTCTCCCGTGTCATTCCTGTGCAATTGGTTTGTAGGGAAGTATGTGAGAAATGCCGGGGTTGCTGCGGCGGCCCTGGGGTGGGGTTTGCTCCGGGGAGGGGAGGGAAGGGAGCTGAGGCCGAGCCCTTGTCCAGCTGACCCCGTGTGTGTGTGTGTGTGGCTCTGTGCAGGTGAAGTTGGTGCAGCACACCTACTCCTGCCTCTTTGGAACATTCCTGTGCAACAATGCGAAAGAGAGAGGAGAGAAACACACTCAGGAACGGACCTGCTCCGTCTGGTCTTTGCTGCGGGCAGCAAACAAAGCCTTCAAAAACCTGCTCTACTCCTCCCAGTCAGAATCTGTACGTACCCAATCCCCTCCTGGGGGAGAGCTGCCCCAAACAGCATCCTGCAAATGGGGGGATGAGAAACAGCCCAGCAGTGGGACCTGGTGCCCTGGGGCTCCAGCACCGCTGAGGTGGTGGCTTCCCCATCCCTGGAGGTGTCCATGGCTGGGTTGGATGGGGCTGGGAGCAACCCAGGGTAGTGGAAGGTGTCCCTGCCCATGGCAGGGCTGGCACTGGGTGGGCTTTAAGGTCCCTTCCAGCCCAAACCCTTGTGTGGTTCTCTGAGCTGTCACCATGGACAGAGAGGTGATTCCAGACCAGCTCAGCTCCCTCTGACATTCACCTTGGAACACCCAGCTCAGGCTGATGTTTGAAGTCTTGGGTTAATTTTGCTGATATTTGGGGAATGTCAAATGCCACCTCAGAAATTTCTCTGTGCTGGAAAGGTGCTTTCTGTGACTAAATGTTTTATTGTTTGTAATGGAAAACATTTCAGGGTTTGATAAATAGACCTCTCTGGAGAACTGAGCTGTGTCAGAGCAGTGACACAAAATTGCCTGCAGACCTAGACACTGTGTCTAAATTAATTTTAAATCTGAACAGAAAAAGTGGCTCAGATTATTTAGTGTATCTTTGTTTCTCTTGATCCCTTCAGGTTTTCAGTTTGGCTCCTCCATGTAGGAGCTCACTGAAGGCTCTGGGAAGGGGCTCAGTTGTGTGTTTGGTACAAGATCAAGTGAGGGATTCAGGGGTGCAGAGCATGGGCAAGAGAGCAAACACCAAATGACATCATGGTTAGGACTGCAAGGACTTGCATAAATATTTAAACCCTTTTTATTTCTCAGAGTATCAGATGTCATAAACTGAACTGCAAGGACTGTGCAGTGGCTTTGTGTATGACGGATGTGGCTTTCAGTTGTTTCTTAGAGTAAAACTCAACCCTGACTAAGCAGGGAGGAGTACAGTGGTTGTAAAGAGATTAATTTTCTGCTCCCCTGAGCCCTCCTTGGCTGAGGGTGCCCTGGCTCTGGGCTGTCACTGCAGTGAGCCCCTGGAGCCTTCCCACCTGACACCCCTGGGGAGAGTTTGTGAGGAAGAGCAGACATAGCCTGGGGGGATCTTAAAGCTGTGGATGCTTCTAGATTTCCATGGAAATGGCAGGAGGGGCATAGAGAGGGCTCTCACAGTGACTGTGTGGACAGGTCTGTCCTTGGGCTGCCCTTCTGTGCTCTATCCCACTTGGCCCCTGTTCTCAGGAAATACTCACAAGGACACTCCTTCTGCACGTGGGAGTTTGGGTAATTTCCTGGTTTGGGTTCATTTTCTTGTGGTTTTGCTTCAGGCTGTAAAAGGTGCCTGTGGTGCAACTGCATCTCTTGCAGAGCCAGAGTTATTTAGGAGCAGCAGCCACCCCTGCTCAAGGGAAGCAGAGTTTTCAGAGAATCACAGAATATCCTCATTTAGGAAGGGACCCACCAGGATCATACAATCCAACCCCTGAGAGCATTGACAAATGCTCCTGGAGTTCTGGCAGCCTTGGGGCTGTGCCCATTCCCTGGGGAGCCTGGGCAGTGCCTGTCTGGTGGAGCCAGCTGTTCCTCTGCCATTGCCATGGGCAAGTTGCTTTGAAAAGAGTGGAATTGCTAAAATTGTTTTTAAAGTGGAAGTGTTTTTAAAGTGAAGCAGAAAGCATATTCCACAATCAAGGAATCCCTTTTAAGAGCAAGCTGCCTCTTCAAAGAACTGAATAGGTACCCATGTACTGAGTATGTGCCCATGAGTGCCTCCTCTGGAGCCAGGCTGGGCTGTGGTGCATTGGGGTCCATGGAGTGAGTTCAGCTCCCTCTGGCACAGTGCAACACAACACACAAGGGAACATCAGCACTCACATTGAGCCACTGAATTCCATGAGTTGTGAAGGTGTAGGTTCACTGAGAGCTCATTGCAGGAGTTCATTCAGGAATTGAAGGCTTGCATTTTTCTACCTCTGACAGAAAAAGTCATTCTAGCCCCAAGCCCCAAGTGTGGCTGATGAAAAGGTGTCCATGGTTGGGTTGGATGGGGCTGGGAACCCCAGTGAACTGCCCCCCTCAGAGCTGAATTTCTCCTGCTGGGAGGCAGCAGCTGACCCTTCCCCTGTGCCCCTGGCAGGTGCTGTATCCCGTGTGCCATGTGCGGAACTTGATGCTCTGGAGCGCCGTTTACCTGCCCTGCTCCTCGCCCTCCACGCCCGCCGACGACACCTGTGCCCCCTACCCTGTGCCAGGCTCTAGCCCCGAAGAGCAGCCTCTGGGCAGGTGAGCCTAGAGCCCAGAAATCCCATCCTGTAAAGTAAGATCAACTGAGAATATTGGGGATATGGAAGGACAGTGTTTGGGTGGGAGGGCAGGATTTCTCCTGGGTGTATTGGTAGAACTGTGGGACTGAGCTGGCCAAGCAGAGCCTGTCTGTGGGGTGGGTTTGGGAGCTGTCACATTGCAGGGCTGACAGCGTGGCAGAGAGAAGCTGGGCAAATAGAGTTCAACTCTGGGTGTCACATAGCCACAGAGAATTCCTTCTATCCTTGTGGGATATAAGCTTTCACTGGTTATCTTGAATTTGAGTTCTTTTTCAGTGTTGCATAACCATTTCTTTGCTTGTTGTACAGTGACTCTGAGCACATGTTAATTAGGAGGTGTGACCAGGCTGTAAGCATTGGGGCTTGCTGGTAGAGGGATTAATCTGGGAATGTTTGAAGTCTGGTTTAACATATTTTCCTCGTGGCAAACAAAGTACTGAAGCAGCTCTGCACTACAGATGGTCGGAATGTGCTCCTGGATGATATTTCCCACAAGTCCATTAGCTGGCAGATTGTTACTGTCCTACCTGGGGGGCTGGTTTTTAACCACAGCAGCTCAGTGTTACAAAAACATCCTCTGACTTGGGGGTGGGATTGTTTGTCCCTTTGCAGGCTACCAAAGACAAGATCCTTTGACAATCTGACGACAGCCTGTGACAGCAGCGTGCCTACAACCAACCGCCGGAGCAGCGACCCCAGCCTCAACGAGAAGTGGCAGGAGCACCGGCGCTCCCTGGAGCTCAGCAGCCTGGGCCCCCCTGGGGACGACCCCTTCGAGGGGGACGGGCTGGGCAGGCAGGGCAGGGCCCCTATGGGGGCAGAGCTCTCTGTGGCAGCCGGGGTGGCAGAGGGACAGATGGAGAACATTCTGCAGGAGGCCACTAAAGATGATGTTGGGCTGGAGGAGCACTTGAGGGGTGGCCTGGAGGCGGCAGGGAAAGGGGATGAGGTTGGCCTGGATAAGGAGAAGAGAGCTGACAATCTGTGTGGGGAGAAGGCCGAGGTGGATACAGGTACCGTAACGAACAATCCCACAGCCAACCCACACCCAGCCTCACATGGTGCTGCAGAACTCAAAGGACAGCAGGACGAGCACAGCGACCCCAGCTGCGCTCTCCAGAAGGCACCTCAGGGGAGAGGACTGCAGGCTGCTCCTTCTGAGGGCTCTGGAAACAGAGATGCTCCAAACAACACGGAGGAGGAAGGTCTTGGGAAAGGTGATGGAGAAGCAGAGAGCCTGTGCAGCACAGCCCAGGCCAGCCTTGCCTTCCCTCTGACAGCCCTGCTGGAGGAAAGGACATCCAACATCGAAAGCTCCACAGAAACCTTAACAGAGCCCGAAGCAAAGCCCGAGCTCACGGCCAGGGCCCCGTGCCACCGACGTCACCCCTTCGACAACAGCGCTGACGAGCTGTCCCGAACTCTGCACAGCAGGCCGGAGGGGGAGTGCATGATAGAGCTCCAAAAACTGGGATCAAGAGTGCATAGGACTTCTGGTAGCAGCACCACACACCTCCCGATGCCTTCCCCTTGTGCCTTGCCTCTAGCAGACCGCAAAGACGAGCTGGTGTATAATGGGGAGCTGGAGCTGGAGAACAAACTGGTGGAGAAGCCGGCGGGATTCACGGCCACGAAATTCCCCGCCACCAACGGACACTGCGTCAACGGCGAGGACGGGCGCATCAAGGCCTCGCTGAGCCGGCAGGTGTCCGCGGCCAGCTGCAGCTCTGCCCAGCTCCACCTGAGGAACTTGCACCACAAATGGATGTTCAGCCAGCTGGGGAAGCAGCCGGCCAGCAGCCCGGACCAGCCGGCCCGCAGCCACCTGGACGATGACGGCATGCCCGTGTACAGCGACGTCATCCAGCAGCGCCTGCGCCAGATCGAGACGGGCCATCAGCAGGAGGTGGAGACCCTCAAGAAGCAGGTGCAGGAGCTGAAGAGCCGCCTGGAGAGCCAGCTCCTCAACAGCTCCCTGCGGCTCAACGGCGACTACGGTGACGAAGTGGTGAGTGAGCGTTGCTGGGCTGAGCTCACCCAGCCCTCAGCTCCTGGCTCACAGCTCAGGGCCTGACTTCGGGCTCTGACCGACCTCTCCAGGTCATCCTGAGGAGGGCACACACTGCCCAAGTACCTGATAGTGGCAGATGCCTGTGACTGATACTGTCACCAGAGTTCAAATTGAGCAGAAAGGTTTATTTCCAGATGGGTGTTGCACAGCAGCTCACACACCCCTGGCCATACCTAAACACCTTCCCTGGCCTCGGTAAAACCAACCAAACCCTTGGTTTACCAAACCTCACTAAAAGCAACCAAACCCTTGGTTTACCAAACCTCACTAAAAGCAACCAAACCCTTGGTTTACCAAACCTCACTAAAACCAAACAAACCCTTGGTTTACCAAACATCAATAAAATCAAACAAACCCCTGGTTTACCAAACCTCAATAAAACCAAACAAATCCCTGGTTTACTGCTGCCTTCACGTAGGGCAGAGTTATTTTCCTGTGCTGTTTTTGGCACAGGAGCATAGGATGATCCCTTGGTTCTCTGCAGATCCCAGCTGCACTGGCAAGCTCTGTGAGCTCAAACCCATCAGGGTCACACCATCCCTTTCAGGTGCCTCAGGCTCAATGACTGGAATTAATTTCTAGAATTCTAAATTAACTGGAATAAATTACCTGAGCTTTTGTGACAGCTGTATTTCAAGAAGGGTTTTTCTCTCAATTAAGGATTTTAAGGGAGCTTTTAAACCATTTGCACTTTTATTTTGAAATGTTTAAATTTGTAAAAGTAGAGACTTCTGTAGAGAATTGTGCTTTCCTGTGGTTTTGAGCACTTGCCTGTAATTCCTGAGGCTGTTGCAACACCCATCAGAAATTTCCTTTTCCTACATGGTTTATATGCCTGCAAAATTGAAAAAAAAAATATTTGTAAGAGGTTCCCAGCTTCTGTTTGTTGAATTCACTGTTTAGAAGTGGCAGAGGTGCTGGATAGTCCCAGGTACGTTTGTTGTGAAAAATCCTTGGAGCCTTTTTGGCTCTTCCCATTGGAGATGCAGCACAAGGTGCTCATTGGGCTCAGTGTCACTGCTAAAAGCTTGAATTCCTTGGAGAAATTGGGTGCTTTGCCTTAATGGACTCTGCTCCCATTTTTTAAGGGCCTTCAGAAGCTGCAGTGTAGGGCTGGCAGTGCCTCCAGAAAATTCCCCATTCTTAAGGACCTGATCTCTACCTTCTCTTTGTGCCTCAGCTTGGTAGTTACAGGTTTTCCTCTGGAACTCCAGGATTGCCCATTCCTCAGGCATCAAGATCTATTAACTCAAGGTTTCTTGCTATTTTGATATATTTTAAGGGCTGGCTGAGTTTTAATTCAGTTTAAATCCACCTCTACCTGGATAGACTGTATTAAGGAAGCATTATTCCCAGAACATATACTTAGAATATACATGGCTCAAATTCTGAGTTTCCCATATGCAATTTGGCTTGTATTTTCCAGAAGCTTTGCCAGCAAAAGGATATCTGTATTACTAATTATAGTTTTGAAAGTGAAACACCCTTGGAAAGGAATCAGGACCCTGGAATTGGAGCCACAGGGAGCAGGTTTTGGTTAATTACCCAAAGCCTTCCCAGAACTCTGCAGCAGAAACTGGATCCTAAATCCAGTCTGCCTCACATCATCCCATCAGCAGAGGGTCCAGGCCTGCCCTGTTGGGGTTTCTGGGTGTTATTTGTGTGAACAGGGATCTGGGGGGCTCCGTTCAGCTGTGTTTGTTTGCCAACAGACGTCTATTCCCGACTCGGAAAGCAATCTGGATCAGAACTGCTTGTCTCGCTGCAGCACAGAGATTTTCTCTGAAGCCAGCTGGGAGCAGGTGGATAAACAGGATACAGAGGTACAGACTAAATCCCTGTAAATTGCTCACTCTGGGATAATCCTAATTCAAATTATCCTCTGGCCTTTGGTCGTGTGCCACTTCTTGGGAACTCTTTTCCTTGCGTTCCGCTGGTCTCACAGCTGACATACCAGTACCTGTGCCTATGAGCCCTCTGCTGCACAAGCTCTGGGACTGGGGAGGGGCTCGGCTCAGGAGTGCTGGCACTGCCCTGTCCCTGATGTCACTGGCTGTCCCCACAGGTGACGCGGTGGCTCCCGGACCACCTGGCCGCGCACTGCTACGGCTGCGACAGCGCCTTCTGGCTCGCCAGTCGGAAACACCACTGCAGGTGACTGGGGGGGCTGGGACTGGGACTGGGACTGGGACTGCCCTGCCCCTGGCACCAGCGCGGGCACAGCCCTGCCAGGGTGCTGAGGGAACAGGGCAGCTCCTGCTGCTCAGCTCAGCCCGTGCAAAAGCCACGTTTGGTGTCTGCTCCACTCCAGCCAAAAGAGATCCCACCTTTCTTTCCTCAGACTGGATTTGCAGGCAGTTTAAATTTATGCAAAATAGAGCTTTGTCCTCTTAGCATTCAGAAAGTCATATATGAGTTACATGAAATACCAGAATAGCATCTTCTTCCCATTGCTGGTTGGAAACCTGCTCCTTTCCTTCTCTAACCTTTCTCCCCTTTTATTAACTTGCTCCTACAGAATCTGAATGGAACACCTGAGTGAGGTCAAGGTTTTCTGGATTATTCTTTGCTAGACCTGTTGCCACAGAGGCTGCAGCATCTCAGGCAGCAGCAGGGGCTTGATGAAGAGCCAGAGGCAGAGACCACATGGCTCAAAATGCTGGAGTTAAAGCCAGAGAATTTCCAGTTTCCAGTTCTGTTTCAAATAAATTCCTATTCCTGGTTTCTGCACATGCAAAAACTATTACAGGAACCATAATTTAAATAAATCTCAGTTACCACATTTCGAAGCTCTCCTGCTTTTTGAAGTTGCAAAGAGTTATGAACATAGTTTTGAGTTTGTGTCTGGTTTATCTTTTGCTCCACTTAGTCTTATAAAGTTAACCAAACCCAGGGAAGAAGGAGAAGAATCTGAATTTATTTTTTTTTACCATGCCCACTATGTTTGTGCAAATTTGTACCCCAGGGCTCAGTTCCCTAAACCTGAGCTTGGGACAACTCCCAGAGCTGGATACACACAGGTCAAAATGGACTCAGGGTTTCAGGTCTGGCTCAAATCTCCCTGTAGGTTCTTTGCTCCTTCAGCCTCCACATGTGCAGTGACCCAGCTGTTGGTGAGACCAACACCACGAGTATCTCTGTAGTAAACATTTACACCCCTCCCTGGGAGTGGAAATGAGTTGAGCCCCACAGTGTAAGGCCTTGAGCAGAGGAAAACCTTCCAGCTTCCTTGGTTGCCAATGTTTGCTCCCTCTGCCTGTGGCCCTGAGCTCTCTCTCCTCCCTGCAGGGACACTGACCGAGTTGATCAGCTCTGGTGAGCATTTCCAGCAGCCTCTGTCTGTTGTCTGTCAGCCTTTCCTGGGTGACTTCTCCCAACTAACTCAGCTCTTCTCCCTCTTTGTTTCTCACTTGCCTGGAAATCACCAGAACTAAGCTGGGGGTGGCCAGCACGAGCTGCTGGGGTTGGATCTGTGTGAACAGCCCTCTCTCCTCACAGAAAGGCTTTTAGGACTTGGCTTTTGGGAGCTTAACTGGGATGTGGCTCAGACTAACACTCACTGTCAGTCCATGTGTGTACTGCTCACTGACAGGAGACTGTCCTGCAAGTTTCATGCATTTATTTTTGATCATTTCCCTTTTTTCTCCATATTTTTGGGAGAGGGCCATGTGTTACCGAACAATTCCAGTATTGCTGTGCAGGGTGTTGGCAAAAACCTGGCACTTGTTTTAGAAGGACTGAAAATCCCATGACTGGAACAGGTGCCACAGAGCTGGTGGAGGGTCAGGATAACCAAAACCCAATGAATATCTGAGATTTGGGATGAGGAGAAGAGTGGGGAGTGTGGCTTTCAGCCCCCCTTCCTCAACTGAGCAGCATCCCTTTTCCAGCCTGTTTTTAATGTCTCTTTTTAATCTCTGAAGCAAAGCAGGGACCACCAGGATAGAAGGATGAGCTGTCCAGAGCTTTCCAAAGCAGTGTCAGAGCACCATTGTCTAGGATAAAACAACAAAAACCCCAGCATATGTTAGGAATGGTGAGCTCCAACAAAGAGATCCTTGTTCTAATCCCTCTGGTTGGTTTTCCCCTCATCCATCAGTGAGCTACTCTGGGATAATCATTCTCTGAGCAGGGAGATGGGGCTGTGGGAGCTGTGTGGCACCTCCCAGGGCTGTTCCCACTCCTGCAGGTGCTTCTGGCAGGGATTTCCAGCAGGGCCCTCCAGTCTCCAGAGCCTCTGCAGAGGTTGGTCCCTGTCAGCCTTCCCGTGCTGGGGTTCCAGCTCCGAGACCCAGAGCGCTGTGTGGAACTGAGGAAATGAGCCCACTGAAGTGGGAAATGGGATTTCTCTGCTGTTTCTCTCCCCATCAGTGACCAGCAGCTGGAAATCTCCTTTCTTGGCAAGGAAGGATTAATCAAAGCTGCTAGGTGTCAGCAGAATTCCCTGGCAGCAGCAAATCTCCAGTGCAGAACAGCAACAGCACCAAATCCTGATGCCAGAGAGTTAATGGAGAGGGCAAACCCCAGGTCCCTGGAGTGCTGCTCCCAGCTCCATGTAGGAATTGAGGAGGTCAGGGTGCACAGGGCTCCCAGGTTTTGGGGGGTTTGCAGAAGGTAATTAATGACTGAGCAGTAACGAGGTGCATGTGCCGGTGCGGCTCCGCCGGTGCCGGGAATGCTGCGCGTGCCCACCTGTGCATGGAGCACCTGCCTGCCCAGCCCGGGCTTTGCATGTTCCTCCTGGCCTCAGTTTCCTGGGTGCAGGAGTGTGGCACTTCTGGAGTGGCTGTGGGGGCAGTGGGAGGATGGCAGCGACCGAGGGCTTTGACATTTCCATGTTTGAACCTTTCCAGCACTGAGCAGGGTCCGGCCTGCTCCCAGCACTGCCCCATCCCTCCTGTGAGCCAGGGCTGGATCAGCTGTGTGAGCAGGGCCTGACCCCCCATTCCCAGTGCTCCCCACATTCCCCTGGCCTGGCTCAGAAGGGCCTGTGGTGGTTCTGCTTCAGCCCCTCAGCCCTGTGCCCCATTCTGCTGTAGCCCCTTTGCAGCACATCCAGCCTGAAGTGCCCAAGGCCAGGCTGGATGGGGCTCGGAGCAGCCTGGGACAGTGGAAGGTGTCCCTGCCATGGCACTGGGTGAGCTTTAAGGTCCCTTCTCACCCAACCCATTCCATGGCGAATGGCAGAGAGCTCTCTGTGTGACAGAGGGCACAGCCTGTCCAGCCTGGCTCAGGGCAGTGCTGAACAGAGGCTGCAATTCCACACTGGCTCTGGCTCCATGCTCCTTCCTGTGCCCATTCCCTGGACCTCTACTCCATCCATAGGAGGGAGGAGCACAGATGTTGGAGCTGTCCCTGTCCATGCCCTGGCCTGTGGGGAGGTATCTCCCCCATCCCAGCACTGGGAGTATCTCGTTTTACACCTCATGTAACTTTGTCAAACTCCTTCTGATCTTTTCTTTTCCATTTCTCCTCTGTTCCTGATGCAAGGAATTGCGGCAACGTGTTCTGCTCCAGTTGCTGTAACCAGAAGGTGCCCGTTCCCAGCCAGCAGCTCTTCGAGCCCAGCAGAGTCTGCAAATCCTGCTACAGCAGCCTCCACCCCGGCAGCTCCAGCCTGGACCTCGAACTGGACAAGCCCATCACTGCCACGTCCAACTGAATTGCTGGCCTGGGAGCGGCGGGGGCGCCGCCGGGCCGAGCCCCGCCCAGGACACGCGGAGCCGGATCCGGGGCCGGGAGGCTGCGCTGGAGCTGGAGCTGGAGCTGGGGCCGTGGGCAGAGCTCGAGGACGGGATCCTGTGGGATTCTCCTTGCCCAGCTCCTCCCCCTTTCCTGCCTGTCCTGTCTGTGTGTCCGTGTCCCCGCGCGTGCGTGTGTGTGTATATAATAATATATCTGTTTGTTTGCGGGAGGGTCCTGGAGGTGGGGAGGGAGCTGCTGAGAGCCAGGATCCCGGGGTATTTATCTGTCCCACTGCAGAACTGCTGCAGAACGAGGATTTTGGGGAGCAGGGAGCAGAGGGAGCCGGGCCGGCCGGAGTGCAGAGCCTGAATAGCTGCAGCCTCCAGTGCTTTCAATCACTCCTGTTATTCCAAACCCAAAACTGCTGTTTGGGAACCTGTTGCTGCTAGAAGAGGTGGGAATCTCCTTCCCCAGAGACCTTTTCCCTCTCTGTTCTCACAGTGGCTGCCCGAGGGGGTCTCAGTCAGGTTCCTGCCCTGGAGGCTCTGTACCTGCACACACAATCCGTGAGGTCGGAGCCCTCAGCAGGAACACCTGGAATGCTGGCTCAGGAATGCACGTGCTGTGGTGAGAGCCCAGCCAGGCGTCACACCGGGCCTTGCCAGGCGTCTGACCATGCAATTCCTGCTTCAGTCCAACAGGACAGGAGCAGAGCTCTGCCCTGTCCCTGCCCCATCTGTGAGAGTCCCTCTGGGAGCAGAGCATTGCCCTGCTCAGTCCTGGCTGGTCACTCGCACTTTACTGGACGATCCAAACTGGCGGAAGGCGGCCGGGGCTCGGCCTGTGAGGATTGTGCTGGTGCTGGGCACCCTCCTGGGATGCTCCTCCTTTCCCAGGCTGTGTTCAGTGAACTCCAGATAGGAAAAGCTGCCTGAGGAGCTTAAAACAATCCAAAATACATTATGGATTCCCCTTCCTCCTTCTGTCCCAATCAGACTCACCTCACTGAAGGGTGAAACTCCCAAATATCCATTTGTAACCAACTGGTAGGTGCTCATCCCTTTCCCTTCCCATAGACCCTGCTTAGTGCAATCCAGCAAGGAGGAAGAGTAGATCCTGCTCACGGTGCATTCCCTAGGCACAATCCCAAATTCTCTATGGTATTCCCAAGATTCCTGCTGGAGTATTTGAGAGTTCTAGATCCAACAGCTCAAAATCCAGGAAACCTTGGGAAAGGAGCATTTCCCTTCCCTGGAATGTCACAATCACATCATCCAAAGGGAGGGTCACGTGGAGAAACCATCTGGCAGAGCTCAGAGCTCTCTTGGGGGAGACACTGAGGTGGTTGGAGTGTTCCCTTCCCACCCTGCCAGGATCCCTGCACTGCCGTGAATGCCCAGGAAGGAGGAGGCTGCGTCCTTGTGGGAACGGGCTCTGGGAACGGACGGAGCATCTTGGGATCTCCCTGGCACAGGTGCAGAGAAAGAGACACTGCAAGTGAAGGATGGGGTCTCCAGCCCAGGCAGGTGTAGGGTCTGTGGGGGCTGGAAGGGAGGCCCAGCATCGCTGTTGGTGCAGAGCAGCACGAGGGTGGCAGGGGCAGGTGGCAGGGCCAGGGTGGGGACATCCCGACCCCCAGGTGTGGCTTTGGGGGTGCAGATCAGCCGCAGCCTCCGCACGTGCCAAGAGGGGCCGGGCTGGGATGTACAGTGTGAATAAAAGCTTGCAGCTCTTTAGGCTTTTTTGGATCGATGAAGCACTTTTTTTATTAATATTATTTTTTCTTTGTATGTAAAGGAGGAAGCCGTCTCTCCGTAGCTGTGTACAGAAATAACCCTTCTCTCCGCAAGAGAGTAAAGTGCTCCTATATTTTTCATTTTTGTCAAAAGCGAGAAGTAAATACTTTAGAATTGTTAAATATATAAATAAAAGTGAATAAAGTTTAGACTTTTGCATGGGAGCATTTGCTAACACACTTTCTAATTTTTTATTTTCCTTCCCTGTCCCTCGGAGGGATGTATTGGAGGCTCAGCAGGAACACCAAGGCCTTGGAAAAGGAGGCTGCAGCTGCTGCCCTTGGCTTTCTGTTCTGTGCTGTGTCTTTCCAAGGAACTACAAACTGCCACTCCTAAACTCAAGACAAAAAATTAAATATTAGGCTTGGTTTTCCTGGTGCAGGAGTCCCGGGAAGGGGGAAGCACACAGCACACACCCTGCCAGGTTCTATTGGCACAGTCAGCACAGTTTTCCCAGGATGGAGAAATGTGCCAGTCTCAGTTTCCTCCATAGTGTGTTTTTCTTTTTCCCCTTGACCAAGCATGGTATTTCAGTCTGGTGATGTTACACAAATGTGGGATCAGCCCTGATCTCCAGGGAATTCCCCTGCTTTCAGTGGGGTTTGGCAGTGGAGGCTCCATTCCCACCTGCACCTGCCTTATCCTGATGCTGGATGGTGGAGCTGTGGCTCCTTGGGAACAAACCAAACTCCCTCAGGTTTAAGATGTTTTTTTTTCCCAGAAGGTGGAGAACTCAACTGATGTTGGTCCTGCACAAGGGTTATTTCCATTTTCCAAGCACTGCCTGCTCATTCCAGCTGTGCACAGTCCTGTCCCATCAGGTCCCCCACCATAATTTATTTCTTCTCTTACATATTTGAGGATTTGCCCTGAATTCCTGGGGGTCTGAGCAGCTGGGAGGGACCTTGAGCACAATCCCTCTGTGATTGGATGGTGTTCATTAAATCAAAATAAACCAGGTTGGGGTAGAGCTGCTGATGGAGTCTGGAGTGGAAAGGAAGCGGGAATCACGTTTGATGGAGTGTTTCAGTTACACCTCACAGTGGGATTTCCTGGAGCTCCTCTCACACCTGAGTTTCTCCTGAGGGCTCTCTCAGGAGCTCATTGTCCTGCGGATGTTGGGAGCCCCGGGCACAGGGAAGTTTCTGCTCCGGGAAATGCCGGGTGTGGGTCTCTACCCCGCAGAGGGATCAGGGGAGTTCTGAGCTTCCCCGCGGTGCAGAGGAGGACACGGCGGGAGGTGTCAAAGCTCATTTCCCGTCATCAATTCCTCCTGAGGAGCCTCCTTCCCTCTCTCCTTTGTCCCAGCTCCCGCACAGCCCCTGAGCCTGTCGGGACATCGCGCTGCTGTCGCGATAGGCGCTGCTGTCGCGATAGGCGGCTTCAGTGCTGCCCCCGGGCTGTGGAACAACCTCCTGGGTCGGGATCTCAGGCAGGGTCAGGAATCACCGGGAGCTGAGGGGCCCCTCATGCCAGGGTCCCCTTCTCGCCCCAGGGCAGAGGGAGGCGGCACGGGGGGCACCGGGAGGGCTCCGCGCTCAGAGCGGGCACCGTGAGCGGGTGGAGGCACGGCCAGGGTGGGAACCAAGGGCTCTGCCGGGAAGGGAGGGAAGGGAGGGAGGGAAGGAGCTGTTCGGGAACTGCTCCACAACCTGGGAAAGGCTGCAGGAGTGGCAGGAACCCTGGGAGGGGTTCCGAGGCGTTGGGAGGCTGCAGAGGGAAATCAATAACCCCTCAGGAAGCTGGGCAGGTTCAGGGCCCATGCAGAGTCCTGAATTACCCAGGACGAGGTTTGGAGTCAGCCCTGAGCAAAGGGCAGCTCTGCCGGCCTGGCCCAGGTGCTCCCCAGGCCTAGAGCTCCCATCCCTTCCCACAGAGCAGCTGCCATTGCTGCATGCTGGGATTTCAGCTCACCCTTCTTTGCACTTGGACATTTTATAAACGTCCCTAAAGTTTAACTTTATTATTTAACAAATCTGGGTTTTAAACTAATTTCCCATAGTGCTGTCACAAAATGATTTTCAGACCTTGCAGTGGCAGCAGGTGATGGGTTTGATTGTCCTCTTTTTGGGTGGGATTTATATTAAAATGACATCTGAAGTCTCAATTACTTGAAGCACATGAAGTATTTGAAACCATGCCAAGCTCTGAGGACAGAGCTGTTCAGCAGCACTGGAAGTGTCAGACTCTCATGTGTGTAACAGCCTTTATTCCTCTGTAGCCTCAGAGTGAATATTTAGATCTCAATAAATCTGTCATTTTCCTACACAGTGATGAGTTCACAGTCCCTTGTTCTCCGAGTTCCCAGTTCGAGGGGCTTATTTTTAGGCAAATTACAGCTCATGTATGAGGAAAAATTAATCCTGGTGTTCAGAAATGTAAAATAGGCTGGGAAAAGGGGAAGCCTGGATTTGGAGCAGTTGGAGATGAGCCCTGAGGGAGAGCAGGGGATCCCAGGTGCTGATCAGCCCTGCAAACACTCCCAGCCCGTGGCCTTTCCCTCCTGGGCCGCATCCAGCTCCTGCTGTTGGAGCCAGGGGCACATCTGGGGCTGGATGTTCTGCTGTGCTCACTCAGAGCCTGCCCTGCTCCCTCCCTTTGCTGTTCCCTGAGCTCCACAGGGCACAGCAGCTCCTGGGCACTGACCCTGTGGGATCTCTGACACCAAAGTGCAGGGACAGAGTCCTGGTGCCAGCACACAGGGAATGGCTCCCAGTGCCAGAGGGCAGGCATGGATGGGATATTGGGAATTGGGAATTGTTCCCTGGCAGGGTGGGCAGGCCCTGGCACAGCTGTGGCTGCCCCTGGATCCCTGGCAGTGCCCAAGGCCAGGCTGGACACTGGGGCTGGAGCAGCCTGGGACAGTGGGAGGTGTCCCTGCCATGGCTGGAGTGGCACTGGATGGGCTTTAATGTCCCTTCCCACCCAACCCATTCCACAATTCCATGATGTAGGACATTTTCCAAACCCAAATGTTCTTTATTCCCTGCAATGCACAGACAACAGGAGCCCTTTGCTGCTGGTTCATGGCATTTGGGGGATTTCAGGGAAGCTGTGCTTGGCTCAGGGTGTGATCCCTGTGCCAGGACACAGGGAGCCCATGGAGCCTCCCTTGCTGTGTCCTGTTGGGATTGCTCCACTCTGCTCCTCCCCAGAGCCACCCTCTGTGTCCTCCTGGCTCTGCCATCTCTGAAACTCTGGACAGCCCCAATCTCAGCACACAGCTCCTTCCCCCTCTTCCCACTCAGTGTCTGGCTGCTGCAGCATTTCCCAGCCATAAATTCCAGCTGTCTTCAGTCTATTAGTGCCTTTCTTCTTCTATTAGCAACTTCTTAATTAAAAACTTGTAGCCAGCAGGGCAATACCAAGCAGGTCATCTGATGGGCTGAGGGGAAGGAGAAGCCCACAGCCAGTGCTTAGGTGGAGAATTACTGGATTTCAGTCCAAAACTTATGTAGAATTTATGTCAGGATGGATTGCAGCATCATTAGGACATGTGCATAGGGAATTAATCAACTTTCTGGAGGCCAGAGAGAATAAAAATCCCTTTTATCTTCAGAAAGCTGCAGTTCCTGAGGAGGTCAATGTTCCCAGCCACCGTGGGTGGAAAGGGCTGGCCCTGGAGCAAACCCCACCCAGGGGTAGAAGTCTGTGGTCAGCACTGCAAAGCAGGAAGGTGAACAGGGAAAAATGGTGGATTTCTGGATTTAATCAGCTTCAGATAACTTTCCGTTTGATTTTGGTTGGTTTTCTTAAAAAAAGAACAGTGTTGGCACTTGAAGAGCTGCTGCTTCCAGCTCTTGTCTGGATTTTATCACTGTGGCTTTGCCTAGAGCACTGTGAGAACATTCCAGCACCTTGCAGTGACCCTCAGGGCTGTGTCTGCTCTAGGAAACCTCAAAGCTGTGAATTTCAGCCCGGGGCAGGTGGGGGTCACTCCTAAAGGGTTTGGTGTGGCCCCTTGTGGAAGGGGACATCCCAGCACACCCGGAACCTGCAGGCACCCGAGGATTTGGGGGATGGTTTGGATTGTCTGGACTGTTTGGGTTGTCGGGATTGTTTGGGTTAATCCCACCTGGTGTCCGTGCGGGGGCTGTTCAGAGCCGGCTGCTCCCGAACACCAGGGCGCTGTCCTGCAGCACTGCCTTGTCCCCGTAGCTGCCCCTCGCCGACTCCGCGGCCACCGGGCACAGCTCCTGGTGGCACCACCTGCACGGAGAGAGCGCTGGGCTGTGCCGGCCCTGCCACCCGCACGGGGCCGGTGCCAACCCGAGCCGTGCCCAGGGGGGATGCTGCCCATCAGGGAATGGAGACACCGAGCGGGGAAAGCCCCGGGGCTGAGAGCAGCCGCCGCTCGTTCCCAGCTGTGCTCGCGGGTCCACGGCCGTGGCTTGGATCGCTCCGGAGGCGGAGCAAAGCCTGGCAGCGCCCATGGAACCATCCAGAACGCTCGGGGCGCTCGGGGCTGTGCCTACCTCAGGGCAGTGAAGGTGTCTGCGGGGGAAGCGCCGGGCCGAGCCGCGTGTTCCATGAGGAGAGCAGCTGTGGGGAGGAGGAGGAGGAGGTGTCAGCAGTCCCTGCCCAGGGCTCAGGAATAGAGGCTGGTGGTTTCTGCTCAGCAGCGCCTGAAGGCTGAGCTGCTTCAGGGTGAAGGGTGGGGACTGAGCTTCAGAGCTCCACCCTTGACCCAGGGGTGAATCAGGGGCCTGCGGCTGATCCCCAGCCCGTTCCTGGTCTGAAATCCATCAGCACAGGATGGACCTGGAGCTGCTGGAGAGAGCCCAGAGGAAACCATGGGGATGGAGGGCTGGAGCCCCTCTGCTCTGGAGCCAGGCTGAGAGAGCTGGGGGTGCTCACCTGCAGAGGAGAAGGCTCCAGGGAGAGCTCAGAGCCCCTGGCAGGGCCTGAAGGGGCTCCAGGAGAGCTGGAGAGGGACTGGGGACAAGGGATGGAGGGACAGGACACAGGGAATGGCTCCCAGTGCCAGAGGGCAGGGATGGGTGGGATATTGGGAATTGGGAATTGTTCCCTGGCAGGGTGGGCAGGCCCTGGCACAGGGTGCCCAGAGCAGCTGGGGCTGCCCCTGGATCCCTGGCAGTGCCCAAGGCCAGGCTGGACACTGGGGCTGGGAGCAGCCTGGGACAGTGGGAGGTGTCCCTGCCATGGCAGGGGTGGCACTGGGTGAGCTCTGAGGTCCCTCCCCACCCAGCCCATGCCATGGCTCTGTGGCTCCTGTGTTGCCCTGCCTGTGTAGATCCGTGCCAGGCTGTAGGAGAAGTCTCTGGCTGCCAGCTCCATGCTCAGTGCCCGCCCTATGCCCATGGTTGTCATGAACTGCTGGAGGCTCCCGATGGCTTCCTGTGCCCTCTGCGTGGCTGGGGACAGCTCCTTAATGCCTGAGGCCAGCTCCAGCTTTTTCTGCAGAGAGAACAAGCACAGGAACAATTCCAGTGTCTCTGCCTTGTGCCAGGGAAGGGGCTGCTGGGGCCCTGGGCACAGGGGCAGCAGCCAGGGAAGGGGATGTGCCCAAAGGAAGCTCCCAGCCTTGCCTTGGGGAGGGAGAATTCCCTGGGAGCAGAGCCAGCACGTTGCTGTTTCCATTCTGGCTTCCCAGCTGCACATGGGAACCAGCTCTCATCCCCAGTTCTCTCTAACTCCATACCTGTATCAGGGCTAATTCTTTCAGGATTATGTAATAACTTGCACAAATATGATCCAGCTGTGTCCAGGCAGGAAAATTCCCATTTAAAGGAGCTTTTCTCTCCAAATTGTGTCAGTGGGAAAGGCCCCAGGACAAGAGGAAATGGCTTCAAGCTCCACTGGGAGAGGTTCAAGTTGGATATTTGAGAAAATTTCCTCACTGAAAGGGTGGTCAGGGTGGCACAGCTGCCCAGGGCAGAGGTGGATCTCCATCCCTGGAGGGATGTAAAGGCCTTGGGGACATGGGGCAGTGGTGGCCTTGGCAGTGCTGGGGAATGGCTGGATTTGATCTCAGAGGGCTTTTCCAACCTAAAGGATTCTGTGATTCTGATGGAGATTGGGAATTTAACTGTGCCAGCAGCACTGCCTGAACCCTCCCCTGGTTGAGCTGAGTTTCTGCCACATCCCAAATCCCTTGTGAAAGCACCAGGGATACCCTGCTGAGAGCCTGGAATTGTCCTTTGGGCATTCCCACACTGCTCATCTGTGTCTCCTGTGCTGTTCCCTGTTAGGAGGGATGGGATTGGGACTGGCCCTGCTGGGGGCTGTGGTCCCACCTCCCCTCACTCCAACCCCTCTCTGCAGCAGCACTGAGGGATCAGCCTGGAGAGCATCCCCACAGGCTGGATGTGAGCAGCTCAGCGTGCTGGGAGGTGCTGTTCATTAATCAGCTCCATCAATAACCTGCAGACGAGACTGAAGCCTGTGAGCAGCAGCTACACAGGAGGAATTTTTTATGTTTCTGAGGCTTTCAGTGCTGCAGCTCCTCTTACTGGACCAGAATTTCCATCTGGGCTGGGCTGACCCCACGTTTGCTCTGTGTTCTCACTGCTCACACCCCACACTTCCACACTTCCCAGTGCTGCTGCTCCAGGCTCCAGGGGCAGAAACAGCCCCAGCATGTGCTGGTCAAACACAACAATTCCAGTGCCAACACAAATCCCATAAACCTCCAAGGCCATGGAATACCAATCAGGTGTTCTGAAGTAGCCCAGGGGTTGTTGCTAATGAGGATCACAGATCCCAGAGGCACCAACTCCCACAGTTTGGGTGGGAGCCAGCACAGCACGAGCCAAGCATGGGCACAACACAAACACAAACCCCTGCTGCTTGTGGCTGGGACAGACACACTGCCACAGCTGCAGGATGAACACCTGGAAATATGGATCAGGAATGGAAAAGCATCATTTGTCCTTAAGGGATAAAAAAGAACTTGTATTTTCTTTGCTTGCCAATAATAATTTTTTTTCCCAATTGCACTTATTCTTTTCCTAACCAAAAGTCCTGGATCTTCTGGAAGGGTTTTTCCATGCTCTCTCTGCACTTGGGATGGAGAGGCTGGGAGCTGCTCCAGGGCAATGCTCAAGGCAGGAGCAGCTCCTGTTCTCTGCTGGTTGCTCTGCTCCAGCTCTGGGAGGAGGCACACACAGCACCACTGCCCCACCACCCCTCACTGCCTGAAAGGATCAGCGAAGGAGCTTCAGAGCTCAATAGCTCTGATTCCCTCTGTTTTCATGGAGGAATTTTAAGATGCTGCTTGTTTGTTTGCTCTCACTGGCTCCCAAGCCATGTGGCCAGAGTGGTTTTTACTTACAAGATTAATCATGACTATCTAAAAATCCAGTGACAGGAGGAACATCCCAACCAGGGCTAAAAGCACAATTTTCTGTCAGCGCTTGGAGCGAACACATGGCCCCACATCAATAACCTCCATTTGTTTCCTGCTGCCTGAAAACTGGGGTTGTGGTCTGAAAAGGACCTGAAAACACTGTCATATGTCTGAGATTGCAGGGCTGATTTACAGCCTGAGTTGCAGCCTGAATTACAGCCCTACACAGAAATTCTTGAGGCAAGAGTTGATTCTGAGCCTTGCACGACACGTGCGGGGCTGGTGCTGAGACCCTGTCCTGGGATGTGCCCAAATTTCACCTGAAATGACTGAAATGCAACAATCAACAAACTGCCCTGAGCTATTTTAGAGGCACTTTTCAGGTTGTAATTGAATTTGAAAGCACACCCAGGGCTCTGGCTCAAAATTCCAGCTAATAAAATTTTAGTACAGCACGAGCTGACTGGCCCTGTGCAGTATCCACCTGGAATTCTCACCACAGCAGAAGTCAGGATGTGTCCTGGACTGATCCCAAACCATGGGCAGCAGGGAGGGGGGATTCTGCCCCTCTGCCCTGTCCAGGTGAGACCCCAGAGCTGCCCCAGCCCTGGGCCCAGCACAGGAGGGACCTGGAGCTGCTGGGGAGAGCCCAGAGGAGGCACCAGAGATGCTGCAAGGGCTGGAGCCAGGCTGGGAGAGCTGGGGGTGCTCACCTGGAGAGGAGAAGGCTCCAGGGAGAGCTCAGAGCCCCTTGCAGGGCCTGAAGGGGCTCCAGGAGAGCTGGAGAGGGACTGGGGACAAGGGATGGAGGGACAGGACACAGGGAATGGCTCCCAGTGCCAGAGGGCAGGGATGGGTGGGATATTGGGAATGGGGAATTGTTCCCTGGCAGGGCGGGCAGGCCCTGGCACAGGGTGCCCACCCTGGATCCCTGGCAGTGCCCAAGGCCAGGCTGGACACTGGGGCTGGGAGCAGCCTGGGATGGTGGGAGGTGGCAGGGGTGGGATGAGAGGTGTTTTTAGGTCCCTTCCAACCCAAACCATTCCATGATTCCATCCCTGTCTCTCACACTCACTCTTCTCCCCAGGATTTCCAGACTCATAACCTCTAGACAAGGTGGTTTGTCACAAACTCACTTGTGTATTAAAAACCCTTAAAAATTCATCTTCTCATAGTCACACTGTGCAAGGATGGGGAAGTTCTCTGTATTTCCCTTTTCCTGATGGTAATTACAACCCTTGGTTCCTGCTCCTGATCACAGCCCCAGCAGCACTGGGCATCTCACCATCAGCAGAGACAACTGATAGAGAATAGAAGCAAAACCTGGAGCTACCCTTGAAATGACTTTCAGAGAACCAAGAGCTGTACAGGTACTAATGTTGCTTTCTGCAAAGCCTCTGACAATGGGCACAAGTCCTGCACACTGAGAACCCTGATGGACAAACATAAAATAAATTGTACTCGGTTTGTGTGCATCAATAAAAAGGAAATGGATTGGGGCAGTAAAAACCCCTTTACGATGGGTTGAATTATTTCCTCAGTAGACAGGATTGGGAGGGATGTTTCAAAATGAACCAGACTCCCAGACTGAAAGAATTTGGACACCTGGAGCTCAGGAAGATGTTGTTTATCACCTGTGAGTGAAAACCTGATTCTGGTGTAGAAACTCAAGCACGTTCCTGCAGAACCCTGCAGACAGAAACCCCTCCCAGGCTGCCTCTCCAGCACCTGGCTGCCCGAGGCATCAAGGAACAGCTTAAACTGGCCAGGTCTGATTCTGTCCAGAACTGGAGCATCCACACTGCTGAGCCCAGCCCAGCCCCTCTCCCTGGCCGTGACAGGGACAGTGAAGGCAGTGGCATTACTGCAATGTGGAGACCTTGAAGGCAGCACTCCCCCTCCCCTGCAGCCTCACCCCCAGCGTGATTGATGGCAGCACTGAGGGCTCGTTAATTAATGAATCTCAGCCTTCCTCTTTCTGCTCTGCATCACGGCTGTGCTCCCCAATGCTCCCTGATTATCCAGATGTTGAGCAGCTGGAGGGGCCCTCCCAGCTGCACCAGGGAGCTGCTCCAGGGTGCAGCACAGCACCTTTGTGGGCTGTTTGTTTAAATCAGTGTAAGACTGTGGAGGCTGCTTCTTTCCAAATTATTTTAGAGCCCACCCACAGCTCCTTTACTTCCCCATCCATTACCTGCAGTGTCAGCCTAAGCAGCTGTTTGCCAACAGCTGGATTTGCCCCCAGCAGATGTGCTCAGTGCTGCTCCTGAGCAGGTCTGGCTTCTTGTTTGGTGCTCAAATCATTTGAGGTATTTCTCCCTTCTCAGAAGTTGTGTGAGAGGGTGGCAGGGGGGCCCTGGAGGTCACAGAGTGCTGTGCACAGAGCTCAGCTCAGCTGGGGGTGGGATGGGACACAAGCTGCCAGCTGCAGACACTGTGAGAACTGCTCTGGACGGCTCTGTCCAGTCCCCAGTGCTGGAGGAGAGCCCTGTCCCAGACTCTTCCCTTCTCATGGGGAATGTGAAGGCTGCACAACACCAAATCCAGCACTCCAGATGCCCAGGGTTCCCTTGCTGTACCTGGGCTAACAAGCTCTGGGTTGCTGTGTCTGGATTAATAATGTCACCTCTGAGACAACACCCTCTGATCCTGCCTCCTGTCTCCCTTTTTGGGATGCACCAAGCCAGGAGATGCTCCTTCACCTTCATGAAACTGAGCTGCTTTGAACTCCTGTCACTCTTTAAAAGTAGAGCCAGAGAACAGCAAATCCAAAGAGGCAGAAATGGAATTCCTTAGGCTCTTTCCATCTTTTCAGGGAATAAAAATAGAAAGTCATAATGCAGTAGATAGCCCTAGTGAGGTTCAATATTCAGCAGTCCTGTGGTGATTTTCCAGTTAAGAAACAAAACCACAAAATTATTTTGGATTCAGGAAGGTGAGTCACATTAAAAATACACTTATTTTGGTACCTGTCTTGAGGAACTCTGACAGTGCCAAGCTCCCCACTGCTGAGCTGAAAGCACACAAGCATCCCAGGATTAGCACTGCCTGCATCCTGCTTTTGGAAGAGCTATTTAAGGAGCAGAATTGTAAGACACAATCCCAATTGTTGGAATACTTGTCTAAAGCTTCAGTTTGGGCCTATTCCCTGCCAGCCTCAGGCAGGAGCACAAACTCCAAGGAAGGTGAGGCTGAGCAGAGCTGCAGCTGTGGCTCACCTTCACTGCAGACAGGAACACAGCCATCACCTGCCCTTGGCTCTTGGCCAGGGACCGCAGCACATCCAGGGACAGGATATTGGTTGTTCCCTCCCATATGGACAGCACCTGTGTGGGAGAGCAGCAGGGAGCCTTTGCAGTGACTGCAGCACAGAAGGGGAGTGGGAGGGAACAGACCCAGGGCAGACACAGGGACACAGCCAGAGGTGTCTGGTCTCACAACAAGTGGAAGGGAGCAGTGAGCCCAGCCCCATTGCTGTGCCAGGAACAGCCTCAGCACAGGAACACCTCCTGTCCTTCCCTGGGCTCAGCACTGAGGGAGGAGCTGGCACACCTGGAGTGAGCCTGGGAGGGCTCTGTTCTCCCTTGGGTGTGTCTTTAGCAGGGACCAGAGTGCTGTGCAGGGGACTTGGTGACACACAGGACCTTCTCCTGCCACCCTCTTACCAGAGCATCCCGGAGTATGACTGGCAAGCCTGTGTCCTCCATGTAACCCTGGCCCCCAAAACTCTCCATTGCCTCAACAGCCACGGCAGAAGCCTGCAAAATGCAGAGAGCTGGCATGATCCTCAGTGCCTGAGGGGAAAGTCCAGCCTCCCACAGCACACAGCAGCTCCTCCTGGATGGGCTGACTAGGTCCTGCTCATCTCCTGAGGCAGGTTGGTCATTACCTGCAGGAGGAGCAGATGGGAATTGTTGCATTGTAATTTCAGGTTTTACCCCAGAACCTTGGGTCCCTCCCCTGATAATTCCCTCCCAGGTGTGTCAGTCACCTCTCCTTTCCCCTCCCAGCACTGTCTGTCTGTCCTGGCATTCCAGAAGGGCATGGAATGATTGGCAGATTCAAAAGATGCCTCTCACCACTGGGGGGCATTGGGCCATCCAGGTGTCCTTTGTCCCTTTGTCCCTCCCCTCCTGTCCCTGCTTGGTGGCTCCCTGCCCCTTCCCTGCCCCTCTCCCTGGGTTCAGAGGAGCAGCAACCACGGGCTCAGGGAGTTCTGTTGGAGCTGGTGCTGCATTCAGAGGCCTGTGGGCCAGAATAAAGCTCTGCATCCCAACCCTCCATCAGAACCGACTCCTTTCCTTCACCATCGCCTCAAAGCTTCTCCACAGAGAGAAACCTGAGGAGCAGCCCCTGTTATGGGGGGAAGCTCCATCCCAGCACCACCAGAGCTCCTGCAGGCCTGGACTTGTCCCCACGGGCCCAGTGCAGCACCCAGCCAGCCCACAGTGTCTGTGGGGTGAAACACCACACACCCACAGCCCAAAGTGTCTGTGGGGTGAAACACCACACACCCAGCCAGCCCAAAGTGTCTGTGGGGTGAAACACCACACACCCAGCCAGCCCAAAGTGTCTGTGGGGTGAAACACCACAGTTGGTTCAGCACCAAGGGCCAGACAAGCTCACGCACCTCCTGTCCAGCTGTATTGGTAATTATTCCAAGGGGGAATGAAGCCTGAGTGACACTGAGAGAGGACCTGCAGGAGCAGCAGGCTCCAAAGCAGGAACTGCTGCAGGTCCTGCAGGTGTCCCCTGCTCTCCCTGCTGTGTCACTCACTCCTCTTCCCAGCTCTGTGCTTGCCAACATTCCACACTCTGGGCCAATCCATGTGTTCCATACCTGCTTCCCTGTGTACAGCTTGGCCACTGGGATGAGCAGCCTCAGCAGCAGCTGCTCCTGCTCACTGGCCAGGCTGGTTTCAGCCAGGCCCAGCAGGCGAACGATGTCCATGAGCAGCAGGAACGCCCCTCTCACCTGCACCTGTGAGCAGAGGACACATCACTGGCAGGGATCTGGGACTCTGCTGACTCCAGGGGAAAATGCCACCCCTGCCTGCTCAGACCCACAGCTTCAGGGACTCTGAGCAGCCAAGGCACAAAGGATGGAATATTAAAGGTTCTCTGCCACTCTTGGACACTGTGATGCAGTAAAGGGGGAGTGCATTACATCAGGCCTACTTGAGTCTTAACAAAAATCCCAAAAGGCGTCCAGGCCCCAAATCCACATGTTTTCAAAAGGTAAGGGATGTGAGATGATGGTCAGCCTCTGAGCACCTGGAGCTGCAAAGTCTGTGACAGATTTCTTCCTGAGCAGCTTACTTCCCTGGCAAGTTTTCATTTGGGAAGCATCAGGGTACAGAACTGTGTGTTGTGGGACAAGGTAGGACCTGCCCTTCCATTCAGAGGGGGAGTTCTGGCAATGAGATGCTGGAGCCTGAAGTCATGTTTGACAGATGTTGACCACCTTCCCCCACCTTGCAAGAGAACTTTTAAGTACTGTTTACAGCCCATCTCCTGGGGCAGGAGCTCCCAGGGATGCTGGATGAGTCCATACCAGTCTTGGACAAGAGTCAGGTGACTGTGGTGTCAGGCCTGGATTCTGAGGCCAACACCCAACCCCAGAGGTCATGGCTTATCATAGTAAGGGCACTCCTTTCTCTCAGGGAAACTCCCAGGTAATTGTTTAGGATAACCTGGAGTCCAGCAGAGGAGTTAGGTCTGTTATCAGATCAAATCCCACTAGAGTAAAACCATTCCCTTGCTGCATCCACTTTGCTGTAGCAGGAATGGCCTCCTAAATCTGAGTGCAGGCAGGCTGGCTGTGCTCACTGACAGCACAGGATCTCTGCCCTCTTTCCCTCCCAACAGGTCCAGCTTGGCTCCCAGAAGCCTCACCTCCATCCGGGCCATTGTCTGCACGTGCAGGGGATGGTTCTTGAGCAGCTTCCCGAAGGCCACGCGCTTGCAGGCGTAGTCCCTGCTCAGACTGATCATCCTGGAGGGTGGCAACAACACAGGGAACAGCTACACCAGCAGCTTTCCACTTCTGAGCATTCCCCTCCAGTCCCCTCCACCACAAGAGCCCTGCTCAGCGGTCCCACACCTGTACAGGTCACCCCCCTCCTGCAGCACTGCTGGCTCCAGGCCTGTCCCACAAAGGGGACACTTGGCTCAATGCCATGCACTGCAAAGTGCCCTTGTCCTGCTCCTTCAGCCCTGGGGGGATCTGTGCTGCCTTCCTTCACCTTCTCATGGCAGCCACTGCACCAATGACGTTGTGGATCCGAGTGATGTTCAGCATGTTGGAGATGGCGGCCACTCCCCGGCCCTCTGCAGAGATCTGCAAGGAACAAGGGCTGACATGAGCCTTTCCCTTGGACAGGGATGGGCATGGGAATGGAAATGGTGTTAACAGACACACGGACATGGCTGTCCACTCTGCCCCTGTCTGCCCTCAGGCACTCAGAGACCTGCTTGCTTTAAAATACATTTGCCTCTCTTTAGCCAAGTCTGTGGTGTGATGTGGCTGCCCCATCCCTGGAAGTGTCCCAGACCAGGCTGGATGGGACTTGGAGAAACCTGATCTGGTGGAAGGTGTCCCTGCCCACAGCAAGGGTTGGAATGAGATGAGCTTTAAGGTCCCTTCCTACCCATCCTATGTCGCAGACATTTTTCCACAGAAATCCTTTCTTTCAGATTTCTGTGTCTTCTGGAAGGCAGAGGCCTCAGAAGGGAAGGTAAATAATTGTTATCAGCTGCTGTGGAATGCAATAGGATTCACCTTGATTGGCTCATTTTCTATGTTTATAATTAAGGGCCAATCACCAGTGCAAGCTAGGGGACTGAGTCCCTGGACACAACTTTGTTATAGATTCTTTTCTATCTATTCTTAGCTTAGCTAGCAGCTCTGCAAACCTCTCTCTATATTCTATTAGTATAGTAATAATGTATTATATATATTATCTTAATAAATCAAGCCTTCTGATCAAGATACAAGATTCACCGTCTCTCTATCACCAGCTGCGACCCACTCAGGCGCAGTAATAATCCTATCCTGGGATTCTGTTTCTGTGACCAGAGAATTGGCTTTTGGAGACCGTGTCAGCATGATCAGTTCTGGTTCCTGCTGCTGGCTCCTGCCTGCACACTACACAAACTGTCCCTCTGCTGGCTCAGGAACCAGGATTAGAGAAATGACCAGCCTAAAATAACATTTTTTTTGTTGTCTTCTCTCACATCTTTTCCTGAACTCTTCTCAGCTCTGCCTCACGCAGAGCCCCACCAGTGATTTGTTCTGTGATGTGGACAGCCAAGCCACAGAGGTGGAAGACAGGAAGTTTTTCAGTTGAGATCTCTGCTGAAAGCCCCAGGAGCGAGTGCCATGCCAGGGCAGCCCAGTCCCCAGGGCAGAGGAACTCTTACACACCAGCTCTGCTCTGGCTCCTTGCAGCCACAGCTCTGCTGTTGCCATCTGCCTCGTGCCCAGCTTGTCCTTCAGCCTTTGCACCTGGATGTTGTTCAGCTTCCCCTGCTCGTCCCGAACCCTCAGGAAGAACAAGGACAGGCCTCTGGAGCCCTGGGTACACTGCAAGGCACAGAGAGGATTCTATTACAATGCAACAAGGAAGAAAAAGAATGCCCCTGCTCCTTCCCCTGGTTCCCCAGCCAACAGAACTGGTTTACCTGTCCTTCAGCATCTGCTATCCTGGCCAGGGTCAATGCCATGTCAGAATCAGCTGCTGATGTGAACCATTTAAACCCATACAGACGATAGGTGCCATCCGGCTGCTTCCTGGCCACAGTCTCAGTGCCATTTGCTGAAAAAGAGGAGAAAATTTCCTGGTCTTATGGGAACTTCTGTGTCAATCAATGCTGATTTTACAGCATAAGCAGCAGCTCCTTTAAGGCACTTCTTGCTATGAAGATGGAGCATGGGTTAGCTGTTAATCTCTTTCATTGACCCTCGATAAGAAATCCAGTGTGTATAATCCAGTTCTTCAGGAGTTACCTCAGCCAAGAACACAAAGGGCTCTGTGTGCACAAGAGGACAGAGATTGGGTCTTTTGTTGGTTAAAAAGCAGAGCTGTGCAGAGGATTTGGATGCTTTCTGCTGAAGTCCTTAAGCTCCCTGAAGCTCCCTGGCTTTTTGGGTTCCCCACATCCTTTGTGTTCTGTTCTCACTGCCACCCCTGCTCCCCCTACACAGCACGTACCGACATCGGAGCCACCCCTTCGCTCCGTCATCCACTGGCCAGAGGTCCAGAACTCCTCCGGGTCACGGGATGTCAGACGGTCAAAGGCATTTTTCAGAGGTGCAGGAATCCCCAGTGACTGTTTGAGGGGAGAGAGAATAAACTGAGATGCTCATAACACAATAGTTGACATTACACAGTTGCCTTAACTGCTGTGCTCAGGGCTCAGCCAGGCCAGTGTGGAAGCCAGATGGGTGTCCTGCACTGCAGAGGATCTGCAGGTGCTGCTGAGAGCCTGGGAGCCAGCACAGCTCCCACCAGCTGCTGCAGCACTGTGCAGACAGAAGGTGCAGACCTGTGTTACAACACTAAGTGCTGAGCATACCTGTCCCCTTGGATTTCTGGGGAGAGAGGTCTCAAACAGCCCATGTGCCAGGTTCATGTATGCTGGATGTCACCAGCACCCAGAGAGATCGGGGAAGAGGGAACTGCCTTGTGCTGCTTTAAGTTATTGTGAATTTAAATGCCCAGGGTTGGCTACCTAGGGGATATTTTCCTCTGAATCCTACATAGCCACTGAGGTAATGCAAAGGGGGCCTCTAAGATCCAGAGCCAAACATCCCAACTGGTAATGTCTCAGTGGTTTGGTGAATTTACATCAGGTATGGATCTGGCCTATTATATTTAACTGCCACTCCACACAAATATGGGAAAACAAACTGTCTTGTAGTAAAAATATATTCATAGGATCATAGAAAAACAGAATGGTTTGGGTTGCAAGGGATCTTAAAGCTCACCCAGTCCCACCCCCTGCCATGGGCAGAGACACCTCCTTCTATCCCAGGTTGCTCCAAGCCCTGTCCAACCTGGCCTTGGACACTTCCACTTGGGACACCTTTCCAGCTACCTGCAGTGCCACAGGTGCCATGTGCAGCACAGGCCTTATTGAGCACAGTGCTGTCAGTGAATATAAAAGTTGGCATGGGCACAGAGGCTTTGCACCTCATGGACAAAGGCAGTGGGAGACAGAGCTGAGTCACAGAGCAAGGAAGGGCAGTGCCCAGAACCAGATGGATCAGTGCTCCTCCATCCTTGGCTGGTGCTCCTGCCTCTAACCTGCAGTGCCAGCACGTGGGCTGTGCCCTCAGGGACCAGCCAAGCTCATACCTCAATGACTTTGGCTGCCCCATCAGTCATGGCCAGTGGACAGCTGAAACCTCCAGAGGAGCTTGAGAACAAGTACAGTTTGACAGCCTGGTACAGGCGGCTGGGAGAGGGAGAGACAGAGGGAAAACAGATGGGTTACACAGCAGTGCAACAGCACGAGGATAAAATACCTTGACTGGGGAGAGAGGAAAAATTACAGCCAGAACCGGTGAGGATCAGACCACTCATTTCTGAGAGGGCAAAAAAGTGTTCCAGCCAGGAAGAGGGAAGAGGAGCAGCAGAGTTTCTCAGTCCCAGTGGGACAGCCAGCACCAGGCCAGCTTGTGCAGTTTTTAACAATAAGAAATGTGGGTCTGTCTCCATGGTCTGGAATACAAAACACCTGTAAGTAAAATCCCACATCTTCAGCTGCATTACAACTAACACTCACAAAGCTGGAGTGGTGCAGGGAACTGCCAGGCCCCACAATCAGGAAGGTGACATCAAAGAATATTATGATCAAGTGTGGGCCATTAGTTATGGCTTATCATTGGTGAGGTGGAACATTGCAGTGGACAGACAGAGCTGCTGGGGACAGCAGGAGGTGTGCTGGTGTCCGTGCAGCATCTGCTACTGGTTACACAACCAGCTCAGTCCTGCAAATCGCTGAACAAGACTTGCTAAGAATAATCAGGAACGCCCTGAGCCATTCCCAATTTGCCCCAGTTACCTCCAGTGGGAGTATCTTTTCTCATAGGCCTCAGCAATCAGCCCTTCTTCTGCTGAAATCTCCTTCATCCTCCTCCAGGCCAAGCAGGTGTGGATGTGATCCACGCGCCGCCCCCAGGCGTCGAACTGCCGGAACACGGGGGGGTTCAGCTCACATTCCCAGCCCAGGGGCTGGATCTCGTTCAGCAGCCGCTTTCCAAACCTCTCCAGTTTCTGATGCACCTCCTCCAGGACCTGTGGGGCAGCAAGGAGAGCCCTTCAGCACATCCCAGCCTCAGTCCCAGCGGGAAGGGCAGAGGACTGACCATGCTGCCCTGCAGTGCCAGTGGTCTCCTGCCACTTGGCCCTTCCATGCGTTCCATAACGCAGCACGACAGCTCCCTCAGCCTCTGCTGGCACAGCTGTGCTCCGCTGTCACTTTTTCTCTATTTTCCCTCAAAATCACTTTTTCAAGTTACTTTTGGCAGCGTGTCTGGATTCCACAAAAGACAGAAGCACTTTAGTGTCAAGGCTGAGAATGACACAGATGCACACGAGCAGGGGGGTTGGGCGAGACGGTCTCCAGAGGTCCCTCAGCCACTCCAAGATTTACTGCTGGAGAAGAATGCCAGGGGAAAGGCTGCCAAAACCAGAATGCCTTCATCTGTGCAGGAAAACTTCCACTGGGCTCAGCAGCTACCTGCCTGTCAGATCAGAAAAGGAGGGATGGAGCAGCCTTTTCAGCTTCAGCCTGGCACACAACACGTCTAGATTCAAATTCCCACCCTGCACCCAGGGATCCTTCCTGAAGGATTCATTCCCTCCTGAGGGATTCACGTGCCCTCGTTTCTGCTGGGCTTGGCTGACCTGCATGGAGTAATATGTCTGTAGTTAATGGAGGGAAACCAGCACTCACAGAGGAGTGATTGATTCCAACCCCCTCAGATCCCTATTTCTGGGTGACAGGAATTGCCTTTTGCAAGCTCTCTTCCATGTCTAGGAGTAAAGCCAAGTGAAGTTACTCAGATTTAAAAACCTGAATATTAGATTACTAAAATCAAGCAAGGAGGACCCAGCCTCCAGCCCTCATTGGCCTAAACACATCCAAGACTGTGTTGGGGGGTCAAAGAATCACCTGATTTGCTTCCATGAGGGGAATATTTTTTGCTGTTCTCTGCCTCTCAAGAGATGCTCATTCCCTCCTCAATAAAATAATAAAAGAGGTGAATGCCATAATTGCTGTACCCAAAATTGTGCAATTATAAACCCTGTTAATTTCCTGTTGATTAAATACAAACACGGCTTTTTCCTTTCCCTGCCTGTCCCTGTATTGACCTTCCATTAATCCACACCCTGTGTGATTGATTCCTTCCTCCTTCTGCCATTCCATGTATGTGATGAGGATCAAACACACATTCTCCAGGTGCCACTCTGGAAGTCTCCATCCTCAGACCAGCCAGTTTTCCTTCAGCAGAGCAACAAGACAGTGTTAAAAATCACAAAACAAGCCAAAACCATGCACGAGAGCCTGTCAGCTGCTCCAGTTCATGCCACACCCATATTTACCATGGGCAACCTCTAATCTTTATCACTGACAACAATTTGAAGGCTGTTTCCGAGGCATAACCCAGGAATCCAAAGTTCATGGGCTTTGCTGAAGCACAAGACTCTTTGAACTGTTGACCTGGTGGGTTTTTGCAGGCAGAAGAACATGACTCTGCCAAGCAGATCTCTTGGTCTGGGTTCATGCAAGGAATTCATACAACAATCCCTTCACCATCATCCATATTTCCTAAAACCTCCCAACTGCTTCACTGGGAGCTCATGCCCTGACCACACAGAGCCTGCCAAAC
Source organism: Melospiza melodia melodia (assembly GCF_035770615.1). Classification (NCBI taxonomy): domain Eukaryota; kingdom Metazoa; phylum Chordata; class Aves; order Passeriformes; family Passerellidae; genus Melospiza; species Melospiza melodia. The sequence goes on along the minus strand of NC_086213.1, from coordinate 2,561,219 downwards.
CACCAAATTACCCAAAAAAAATGTGTTTATTTCCAAGGTGAATGAACAAAACCAAAACTCCTACACTTGTGACTGCTGAATGTCACACACAGCAGCCTTGGTGCTCCAAAGAAAGGACACTGGGATGTGGAGAGGACAAAATCATTTGGGTCAGGGCTGAGGCTGCTGGGTGATCTCATTCACCCTAATCTGTCCTTTGATGTCCCAAGCATGAAGATATGGGAAATGTGCAAATTAATGCACATTAGGAGTGCCAATAGATATCCTTTATATTAAAGGATGTATTTTCAGGGCAGCAAAGCCTGACAGATCCCTCTTCACAACAACACCCAGAAAAAGCAGATGCTTAATTCAGTCTTCTCCTTGAATCACCTCCAAACGGAGAAAGAAAATTTTTGTGCCATTTCAAGAAAATTTCTGTGTTTGCCGTGGAATAGCACAACAGGAGTTCGGTGGGACACCCAAAGCTTCAGGGGTTGCTGCTGTCCTGGGGAGGAAGGTGTTCCCATGGAGAGCAGGCTCAGTGCTGCAGGGCTCTCCTTTCCAGCAGTGAGGCAACACTGCCCCGCTGGGACTGAGTGGAGAAACGAAAGGAAAATCTGCTCCCGGTTCTCTGGGAGGTTTTGGAGCTGCTCTTGCCAGTTTGGGGAAGGATTGGAAGCAGCCTTGTTGTTCTGATCCTTTTATTCTCTGGGAGACCTGAATCATGCTTCCTCTGAAGGTGCAAATCAGGAGCAGGACCTTCATGGTTACCCAAAGGCATTGTCCATTGCTGTCTTTTTTGCCAAGAAGGCCACAGTGGTGCTTAGGGAGGCCTCACTCCTCTCTTTTGGGATGGCTGTGACAAGCCCCCAGCTCTGCCACCTCACTCTTCCCACTCTGTGTCTGCCAGGCCTCACAGACCTGGAGAGCAAGCAGGGGAAGTCGGAGCCTCACTAAAAGCCAGGTCCCCTCCCCTCTGATCATCTGGTGGCTTTAGGAGTCATGGAATTGCTTCTGCTGGAATAAAGCATGGAGAGAGGTCACACTCTGCTCCATGAAAAGCGGGAAGCACTTGTGGCCCTTGGGGTGATGGCAGAGGCCAGCCAGAGACGTGAGCCATCTCCTACAGGGGTTCCTGTAGGACTGGAGCTCACAGCACAGACATCCAGAGCCTGGGGCCTCACACCCCCATCTGCACCCCTCACATCCATACAGAGCCTTTCCTGGCTGAAAAAATGAACCCAGAAATGCCACCAACCTGTGCTGGGAGCAAGCAAGCCCTGAGAAGCCTTTCCACCTTCTTGAGTACTTGGCTGAGAACAGCCCAGTCCTTAGGAATTTTCTTTAAAATCCCTCTTTCCCCAGAAAGAGAGGTGGAAGAACAAATCAGAGTTTGCAAGCATCTTAGTCTGATTCCTCTCTCAGAAATTCGTTCCTCTACATGACCGGACAGCAAATGCCCACACTGACAGTCCCAAAAGAGCACTGCAACACCCAGCCCAGTCGCAGGAGCCCACTGAGCCATTGCTGTGTGTGTGCTGGCAGTGTTTGTCACCCCTGCCCTCAAACACAACAGGTTTTAAGGAATGCTGATAAATTCCTTCCAGTTAAACACTCAAAGGCACAAAAAGGCTCAGACAAATGTTCAATTCAGAGTCTGAGGCCGGGGCTCAGCAGGGTGCACACAGGAACACAAACTGACCTTGAGAGGAAGGTGTGTTTTCAAGTAACTCTGAAGCAAAGTGTCTTCCAGGTACTGGTTCCCAGTCTTAGGCTGCTCTTGGAAGAGGGCCTCTGCGTCTCTCCTTGCGAGGTGCATTTCCGAATCTTCTAACATTTGTTTTTCCTTCATGCCGGCCTGTTGCTCCTGCCCCACAGTCGTGTTGACTCCTTTAACATTCAGCATTTGGCAGCTGCCCCAAGGCACAAAGTGACCTGATTGCCACGACTTGCAGGTGACACTGGATCTCCACCAGGGCAAACGACAGGCAAACATGATCCAGCACAGCCCTGGGGGTCACGCACACAGCTCTCACTCGCAGACACCCTTTCCCCGCCCGGCAGCAGCACAGTCCTGGTTTGTTTGTGTGTTGTGAAATTATTCTTGTAAAATCAATGAGGTCTTCTCTCCTCCCTCAGGGAGGAGCTTTCCAGCAGCTGTTGTTAACTGTTAACTGTTGTTAACAGCTATTTCAACTGTTTCAACTGTTAACTGAGGTTAACAGCTGAAAAGGTCTTGGGACAGAGATCAGAAAACGGTCTGGAAAAACACAAGGGTGTTTGTTGTCCTGTCAGCTGGGGAAACCATCATAACTGGACAGACTGGAATTTCCAGAGCTGGGGGACCTGGGAAGGGAGGAGTGTGCTCTCACGAGCATCCCCCTGAATTGCTTGGAGTAGAAATGAAAAGGAAAAAAAAATAGGTTTCCTTTTCTGAAGGATAACAAATTGCCTGGAGATGGGAAGAATCGGTATAGGCAGATTATTCTGTAAATAAGATACAAGTGAAACAGAACCCATCTTCCTTGCCTAGATTTGACACTGGCTCCAAAACACTCTGCTCTTTGTGAAGTCCCTGATGCCTTTGAGTTGGGATGATACCAAGTCTCCCTTTCCCTAGAAAAATACCAGAGTATTCTAAGAATGTGGATTTGAGCAACTTCAAACTGCACCTCCTTTGGGGTTATATGCTGCTAATAAACCCAGTATTTTACTCTAAAGTGATTTTAAACAGGTAAGATACCACACCACTGCCCCTGCCATGGCTGTGCTTTTGCAGGACTTTGTCCTGCCCGAATTCCTGGGACAGGGCAGCAGGGATAGGGACAGGAGCAGATACAGAAGCAAGGACAAAGACAGAGACATGGGCAGGGACAGGGACGGAGATAGGGACAGACAGAGGGGCAGAGTAAGGGCAGGCATAGCCATGCGAACAAGGAGAGATGACAAGCCGCGGGCAGGTGCAGGGCAGGGTCGGGTCGGGTCGGGTCAAGCCTCCGCCTCAAGGCTTGGGCCACCGCCTCCTGCCCTCAGCACCGCCCACGCCTGGGGCTCCGGCGGCGCCGTGGCTGAAGGAGCCCGCGGAGGGCGGTACAGGTAGGGGAACCGCCCGGCCGGACTGGGGCGGGACACGGCTGCGCTTTAGGGCAGCCCTCAGCACTGTCCGGGCTCCCGTGCCCCCGGAGGGCCCCCCATTGTCCTTCAGGGGCTCCTCAGGGAGCTCCTTACGGGGGCCGGAGCTCCTGAGGGACCCCTCAGTGCCTGAGGTCCGCCCCTGCCTCACAGCGCTTCCCAGCGCCTCAGGGAGCTCCGCGCACCTCAGGGGGACCGCAAGCACCTCAGGGACCCCAAACACCTTAGGGAGTCGCTCCCGCTCCCCGCGGGAGCCCCTCTCTGCCTCTGGGGCTTTCCCCGCTCCCTCAGCGCTCCCTCAGCGCCTCACGGCTCCCGCGCCTCAGCCCCGCCGCCCCTCGGGTCTCAGGGGTTCCTCACGGTGCTGCTGTGTGAGGGGCAGGACCCAGTCCCGTGTGCACCCCGGCCGGGTCTGGGCTTCCGCTCATAAAACCCCTCAGGAACCTCTCAAAAAAATGAGTTAAGACCCATTTTCGGAGCCATGGCTGCTTTTTTTAAGGGCTGTGGTTCCTCACCTTTCCAACAGCAGGCACAAGGGGCAGAGTGAGGGGAGCAGGGCTGAGGGTGTCACCGAGCCGTGGGTTCCTAAGGATGCAATTTGTCTTTTCCCTTTCAGTACTAATTTGCTGATATTCAGTGATAAGGTGACTGCAGAGTGGGGGAGCATAGGAGTTCCAGGGCAAGTTCTGTCCTTCCAGTCCTGGTGAGACACTGATGCCAAAATCTTGTATCTTGTACCTGAACGGCTGGGTTGTAATGGGTCAGCATGGTCTGGGTGATGTTTCCTCCTCAGAAAATAAATATAAATATTGTATGGTTCATAAAACATGTTTTCTCACATCTTTGTCTCACCTAAATCACCTTTATTTAGTTAATAACCTCACGTTGTAATTACAACACCTTTGTCTGCTTTGATTGCATTCCAGTCCTGCTCACAGTGCCTAGGTAAAAAAAAAAAAAAAAAAAAAGCTACTTTGCTAAAATATTTAACACGTTAAAATTTTTGCAGGTGTGTATTTGTTTAAATATACTTTTATAGCTGTAAGCTGTCCTCATTACTAAATGAAGCACTAAATTTAGCATAAAAGCTGTCACCGTGTTCCGATCAACATGTCTTAATGACTGCCAACAAATGGAAACGAGGCTTCCACAGGAGAAAAAAAGAGAAGGCACAAAAGGTGCAAATGCAGAACAAGGTTTGATCAGCTGAGTTAATAAAAGGGTGCATTAGGTCAGGAGTTAAATCACCCTGCCGTGTTTGTGCTATTACTTTAATTGTTCCTGGGGAAGTTGAGTAGCTGCGGACACAGCACCGTCCCTCTGGGACCTGTTGGTGGTGTTTCCTTTCATTAACATCCCCCATTTACAATGAGATGTGGAGATCTCCCAGCAAGTCATTTTTCAAACCAGTTAACGCAGGGCTTGTTAATTCCAGCTAATGGAAGTTTTTAATCAGGATTGTCAGATGGTGCTAAATCAAGCACCTCACTCAAGTGAGAAACATGGAATATCCAGTATTATTGCCTGTACCAATCAGCTCTCCATTCTGGTAAAATGAGTATTTTCCTCTTCAGTCCAGGCTTGTCTAACTGAAACAATTGGGACTCTCCCTTTTTTTTAATTTTTGTTTTTACCTTTCAAGGTGTCCCAGAAGAATTATTCCCTTATTCTGGCCAAGACCGACGTTAGCACGTTTCCTGCTTACCCTTGCTAAGTTATTAACTGCTATTGGCAGACCTCCAGTTCTTTCACATTCCCCCTTCACACTTTCTAATGGTTGTAGGAATTAACATTTGTGGTTTGGAATATGAGAAATGCATTCTGAAGTGGCACCGACTGACACCACTTGTGGCCCTGAATTTCAAATACTATTGATTGTTTACCAGTGAGCAGGAGTTTTCACACTCTGCAGGCTCAGTGCCATGGAGTACCCTTGGTTTGCTTTGCTTTACCTGTCCTTCCTGGCAATTAGCTTTCAAACTCTGAGGAATTTCATTCCTACTTTAACATAGATGAGAAATAGCAGTAACTGTGCTCTCTACGTGTCTCATGCCTTCTTTATTTTTCAGGGTTTAGTTACAAGTGGAAGGCGGGTCTTTGAAACACAGGATGGCTGCTCAGCAGCTAGTCAAGCAAAAGAAAAAGCCCTCTAAGGTAAAAAATTAAAATATGGTGGTGCAGACAATCTTAGCTCTCATTTTGGGACCTGTGGAGGCAGGAAACCTTTGTGTTGTCTGCACTGCTCTTAGTTGGATTCATTCCAATTCAGTGAGAGGCAGAGTGGGGCTCTGACATGATTTGACTCAATAAATGTAGGCTCATTAGGTGTGCACAGAGCTTTATTAGCAGGAAGAACAGCAATAAAGTAACAGAAGAACCGAATTTAGTGCAGTGTCCACTGCATTGTTCGTGTTGGCATCACGCAGTGTGTATTTACTCTAGCTCCAGGTGCTGTTTTACAGCTTTGGAGTTAAAATCACTCTGTTGGCAACTCAGGCTGCTGTAAGAGCACCACAGCAGCCTTTGGGCTTGTGTGACTCCCCAGTTACAACTGCACACCTTTTTGAGGGGTGGCTCTCTGTTGGGTGCCAGCATTGGTGCAGTGGAGGGGGTGGGAATGTGATAAAGGGGAGGGCACATCCAACCAGTGCACTCTGCATCTGGGTAATGATGTCAGATCTATTGATCTCTGCCCTTAAATCATTTAATCCACCCACCTCACACACAATTCTTCCCTGCCTAGCTTAAACACCAGAGAAACCTTAAAATTTCATGTTCTATTTCCAAGCTACCCTCTTCCCACCTGCTGAGACTTGTTTCTAAATATAATCCGTGTTACACTTAAGAAGGTGTTATTTCTGGCCTTGCTTTTGCAGGAGGCAGTGCTGTTCCCTGAGAGCATCACCACAGAGCAGCAGTCCCTGGTGCTGGTGAAAAGGCTCCTGGCCATCTCTGTGTCCTGCATTACCTACATGAGGGGGCTGTTCCCTGAGAGCTCCTATGGCACTCGCTATCTGGATGGTAACACCTGCACGTTGTGCTGAGGGCTTCCTTCTACTCACTGCCTTTTATCTCTAATCTGCCTTGTGTGTTATCTTCTGGCTGCACACGTGGGTGACTTCACTTTGGTGGGGGTTGGCTACAGATTCTCAAATCTTCTCAAGTCTGGGTGCAGACGGAATTTCTGACAGAGAGCATGGAAGACAATCTTGAGCCTCTGGCTTCTCTGTTGGTATTCCTCTAGGGTCATTCCTTGGCATTGCCAGCCCCATGAATCAGGCTTCTGAGCCAGGAGAGTGACTTAAAACACAGAAAATTTTAAAAATGTACTCTTATTGGAATGTTTTATTTTCTTTTGGATCTTTGAACCCATGAGGTTCACAGTTTTAGTTTTCATTGGGAGGCTGAAATTAGATTTGTCCATTTTCATAGAATTGTGGAATGGTTTGTGTTGGATGGGACCTTTTAAAGACCATCAAGTCCAACCCTCTGCCGTGGGCAGGGACACTTTGCAGTAGACCAGGTTGCTCCAAGCCCCATCCAACCTGACCTTGAATATTTCCAGGAATGGAGCACCCACATTCTCTGTGGGCAACCTGTGGCAGTGTTTTACCACCCTCATTATAAAAACCTGACTCAGGTCTAAGCTAAATCATCCCTCCTTCAGTGTAGAACAGTTTCATTGTTGGGATTTGGGGTTTATTTTCATGAAAACTATCTCATACATGCTCTGGGAATCAGAACATTTTAGGGAAAGAAAAAGAACTTTCAGAACCAAACTCTTGTCACACAATTCCAAGAATTAGTGATGCTTTGGTTCATGAACATCTTTATGATCATTCAAGGTGTGAAATGTCCCCTTGCATTCCAGTCCATTTCTGTGTTGTGCCTTATGGCATTAATTGCCCTGAAACATGTTCACATGGACTTTGTAGATTTGGTTGAGGGCACAGAAATCCCAAATTGGTTCTTGATCCCCTAACCCTGAAAAGCCACTGGTCAAATGTCAGGTCTGTCTATGCCTCTTTGATGAGGGGTGTTATTTAACATCTGGCCTGCTCACATCTTCAAAGGCCCCTTGGTTGAACCCTAAGGTGTTATTAATGCCCCTTTTCACCTGCAGGACAGGTGTGCCTTTTGCCATTCTGAGTGCCTGGAAGCACAGGTAGAAGGAGCTGTGTGGAAAAGCTTCACAGAAAGTTTATTGTGAGCACAGTCCTTGGGGCATCGCTTCACATGGGTCTTGGTGAAGTCTGAATGCAGAAGGGAAGGTGTTAGGGAATGGTCAAGGATGGAGTGGGGAAGAGGAGGGAGGAGAGGATGAAGCTTCTGGTGTAATAAAGAGGTGTAATAAAGCTGTAACTCCATCCCTTCTTCTGGGAGAGCCTAGGGCTTCTGAGGAAATCTCTGACATTTGCAAACCCAGCAATAATCTTGTGTCAGCCCACCTGAGAGAAACCCAACATTTCCGCTCAGGAAGGACCTTCAGATAAAGCTTTTATCCAAAAAAGGGAGGATGGACTGGCTTAGTTTTAGTGTTTGCCCAAGAACTGTGATAAGGATTGTAACTCTGTGCTAAATCTGGTTTTGCAGACCTCTGTCTAAAAATTCTGCGAGAAGATAAAAGCTGTCTGGGATCATTGCAGATAGTCAAATGGTAAGTGAGTAACAGCGAAACCAAGACAAGATTGTGCTGAGTAGGAGACATCTGCCCCTGCATTCTTCTTCTTCCTGAGCTGGAAAACATCGTGCCCTGGTGCCAGGGGAGCTCCCACTGCAGCTGGGGGTGCTTGGCCCCTGTGTAAGCAGGACAGAATTAGTGACTGAGATCATGTGAGTCCAAGGACTGTGCAAGTGTTGGCTGCAGTGAGGTCATGGTCAGGCCCCAGAGCACATGTGGCAGCAGAGGTACAGAGAGAGGGTAAAGACTGTCATGAGATCCTTTCTGTTGGGTTGAATTTTTTCTAGTTTCACTTTGATAGGGATTCTTGCACTTGTTTTTCAGTATGTACAATATTTTGTCTCCCTAAGAACCCCACAGTTTTCTTCAAGATGCATTTCACTGTTGGCACGTTCCCAACAAGCAGAAAAACTGTCCCTGATGTGCTAGGGAGATACCTTGCTGCACATCCTTTGACTCCAAGAGTAAATATCTGGCCATTGATGCTTCAAATAATATTTACTACTTTGAGAAAATCCATTGCTGTAAACTCTGCATCAGATAACAAAAATTTACAAGACCAGACATGTTCAGATTGAGCCGAGCCCTGTACAAGGCTGATGGGAAAAGAGCCATCAAAGCTCTGGCTGGGGAGCTGGAACAGAGCACATAGCAGGGACACAGTCAGAGCCAGCCTCTGGCCTCCAAACCTTGTCTTTGTCAGGATTCAAGCAGGCTCTGGGCTGACAGGATAATGCCCCAGAAGTGTAAACAGCACGCAGATGCAGAAAGGAAAATGCTGCCTTTGGGACTGACCTGAAAAGGACTTCATGAGTCCCAAATGTTGTTGGTTGTGTTGACCTAATTCCAGAAAAAAATGCCCTTTAACCCACATCTAATGAGTGTGTTTACAGATCAGGAGATAAATATTGCTGGTTAGTACTAACATGTTTTTGGGTTTCTTCCCTGGCAGGATTCAAGGTTGTTTTGATGCTTTGGAGAAGCAGTATGTAAGTGTTTTTTTCACTTTTTTATTAGAGTGTCCTATTTCTTCATAAAGTAAGGACAAAACTTTCCTTCCATTCCTGCTGTATTTCTGTTGTGATCTTTGATGCACACAACAACCTTTACAGCTGTGGGACAGGGGAAAGACCCTGCCCTGAGTATGAGATTTGGGATTTTGTGCCTTGAGCTCAAATCCTGTCCACTTTCTCTGGGCTCTCCTGGCTCTCCATGGTGTGGGAACCAATTTGCAGCCTGCAATGGATTTTCCTTAATTTCGTGCTCTACATTTGTGTTCTCTTACATCTGATAGAGATCCTGCCAGGCAGATCTGAGATCTGGATCTCCTGCCTCTTTTTGTTTTCTTGAGAGAGGTTATGTGCCTCTGCTGTCCTTCATCTCCTTTTCCCTAATCTTTCCCCTTCATCTCCTGTGCTCTAACCCTCCTGGCTTTTCTCTCAGGCTCGGAATTTATCCCTTTTTTTCCCCCTTAATTCACCAAATAAAATATGTAACTGCTTCCAGGACAAAACCAGCTAGCAAGTGCTCATATTCCTTGCTGATTTTCACATAAAAACTGCCCTGCACAGGATAAAGCACAGTTGCTGTGCTCTGTGTCTGCACTGTTCACCAGCCCAGCTCCTCCAGACCAGGTGGAGCACTGGTTGTTCTGGCACTGATGATCTGAGTGTTCCTCAGACATCAGTACAGCTGTCAGTGTGCACAATTAACAGTGTTGTGAACGCAGTTTAGTGCTTGCTGACAGCTCTAGGAGCTATTTAGCTCTTTGTTATTCATGAGAGACATAAATTAATTGTTTGACAAGGATTAAGGAAAAACTGAGGGATTTAATGCATGTTATAAGATTGTTTTTAAGGGCAGTCCCATGTGCAATTCCTTGATAGAGCATAAATTAAATACCTTTGGGGAGTTTCCTAGCAGAAAGCAAATATTAACCTTGAGTAGGGATGGGTGCTGTTGTGAAGAGTTTTGAACCAGCATTTGGGGATTTGTTTGAAAGGAGTCCCAGGGGGGATTACTGAGCATGGAGTTGTTTTTTGGGAAACTGTGTCAAGCCAGGCAAACTGGCCACTAGGTGTTGCTGATGCTGTGCTGGGAAGAATCTGCACGAAGGGTTTTAGCTCCTGGTTTGTTGAGTGTATCTATTCCTTCTCCCTGTGTAGGCAGTCGGGGTTTGATAGGACTTGCTTTTCCTTGCCCACTAAGGTTAGAAGTTGATTTTGTGTTTTGTTTTGGTTTTCTCTCCTCAGCTACACGTGGCTGTCCTTGCAGTAAGTAAATGAATACAAAGTGGTTTTCTCTCCCCTCCCCTGCTTGAAAGAGATACAGAGTCAAGGTTGTGTCAACCCATTTGTGCCTTTTTTAAGGAGAAGCCAAAATGTGTGTGATTTTTAATAGAGCTGTGACCTTTCTTAGATACAGTAAATGTAGAGTTCAAGGCTGCATGGAAATGTTTTTCTCAGCACGTCAGACTTCTGACTGTGGCCTTATTTGTCTCCTTAAACTCTGAGAGCGATTCCTATCATGGAAGCTGCCATGTGCTTTTCCATTTCTGTTTTTCTGTTTCTCCAAAATGGAGAGCACATGGCAGAGGGGTCCTCCTTATTAATCTGATCCTGGAGAAACCACACACTGGTGGTTCTCACTGTTGGCCTCAGCCCCCTGCAAAGCACCAGGAGCTTTGCTCACCATCCACCCTGAGCATCATCTGAGCAGTTAAATCCCAGGCATCAATAGCTGCCTGTGAGGGCTGGAATGGGAATGAACCTCATTCCTCCAGTATTGCACACATGAGTGTCTTCACCTGTCTTTGAAGTGGTAAGTATTGACTGCAGATAGAGGAAGGCTCTTTCCCAGCCATTCCTTTCTCTGATCCCACACTAAAGATAGCACAGTCTTTGCTGTAAACTGAAAAATCCTTGTTAGTCACTGGTTCAAGTCGTCCCAGGGAGAATGTCCTCACTGTGCTTTCTTGTAACAGATTTACACCGACCCCGAGGTAAGAAAGAGTCTTAATTAATCTTTGAGGCAGCTGAAGACATGGGTGAGTACATTTGTATTCAGAGTGGAGTGGAGGCTTAAGTCCTACCCTGACAGAGCTCCTTGGTGACCCCATTTCTGTCCCTGTGCCTCACTCCGGAGTGCCAGCTCAGTGAGCTGCGCTGTGATCAAACACCCGGCTGAGGGCCCACCAGGGCCTCAGGCAGGGATGTTAGCAGGCAACTAATGGGCATGGTCACCGTTTTGTTTTCTTTTCCCAAAGAGAAAAAAATGGGAAATTCAACATTACTCATTTGCAAACCACCTTTTTAACAGCCCTGGTGAAAAGAGCTGGTTTGTCATGCAGAGAGGTGTAGGACAGAAGGCAGAAATCCCTTCAGACCTGGATGGGTGTGTTGGGTGGTGCCTGTCCTCAGCCTCTCTGTGTTCCCTGTTGTGTTTCTATTTGGTTTCACCTGGGGTTGTGATCCAGGAGTGAGGGTCTGCATCCACTCTAGGGATCAGGGAACAGCTTCAGAGCCTTTGCATCTAAACCTGGTTCCATTCTGCTGTGTGGCACCTCAGAGTCTGGGGACAGAGCAGGAGCAGAGCCATGCCAAGGCTGGATTTGCAAGGAAAGCTCCGAGTTAAGACCTCAGCTGAGCTCCTGCTAATCGACCTCATTGTCTCCAGAAAAAGTGAATTATAGGCATGGAATTGGTGTACAATAGACCCTTTCTCTTGGGGGGAAGCTGTCTGTTCTTCCTAATTGTTTTATTCTTTAATTCTTTTAAATGGAAAATCACCCACTATTTTTGTCTACCTCAAAAAGAGCCCGAGACCAGTGAAGTTCAGCTGTTTTCCATGCAATATTGTTTGGATTTCCCTGTGGGAAGAGTCCTCCAGGCCCTTGTACCCATTCAGAGAATGGGCCAGGCTTCCTTGTGGCACTGGTCACCTGGGCAGCTTCCCAGTTTTCCTTTAGCAAGGGACACTGGGAGGACTGGCCAGCCCTGAAGCCTTGCTGGAGACTGAAGTAGGAGAGCCAGGCCCACAGAGGAAATGGAAGGAGGAGGCAGGAAGTTTGTAATTTTTTTATTTTTTTCAGTGCTAGGTAAGATGTAGCTGTTAAGAGAATTTACCAAAGCTTGTGCAAGCGATAATAGAGTTTAAATTATCAGCATGTCACTGGATTAATTCTGTGCTCTGGCAGAGAGTGTGAAAGGACTCTCCAAGCTCAGGACACATCTTGTTTCTCAACGTGATCCATTTCTGCTTCTCTCTCTTGTTACATCTCTAGACAGTCACTGAAATGTATCAATTCAAATTCAAGTACAAAAACAAGGTGCCCCAGATGGACATCAGCAGGTAAGGATTTGAGTTCATTTCTCAGGGTTACACTAAAAACTATGTTCTTGGAGCATTAAGAAACTACACTTTATGATTGCCCAGAGAGATTGTGGACTCCCCATCCCTGAAAGTGTCCAAAGCAAGGTGGGATGGAGAACCTGCTTTAGTGGAGGGTGTCTGTGCAGATGGCAGAGTGGGGAGCAACATGAGCTTTAAAGTCATTCCAACCCAAACCATCCTGTGATTCTGTGGTTTGAGCAGGTCCAAGCCATTAAGCAGCTGTAAATACTATCAGAGTTGAGGACATTCACCTTGCAGGCTATGAACTGCTGGGAGGATGAGCTGAAATGCTCTTTGATAGCACCAGGAACCCTCAGAGCACACCTGAGCCACGGACATTTGACAGAAGTGGTACCTCATCAGGGAGGCCATGCAGAAACCAGCCCAGTTGTTGAGCTTGCTGCTGTCTCAGCTAACAACAAGTGTTCTTGCACTTCCACCAGGCAGCCTTGTGCTTTCAGATGAAACTTGCTCAGTTTGAGCCCTTTCACCATGATCCTGTGCCCTGGATTTTTTCCCTTGAGCATTTGCATACGTGTTCTGCTTGAGCAGCCCTGCGTGGGTGACCTGAGAGAACTTTCACTTAGGAGGCCTGAGCTGATGGTGCAGAATATGTGGCAGGAAGTAGCAGCTTTTTGCCTCTTTTTGGCACTCTCTGTTAGGTATTTAAAGCTGTGTTTAGTAGGCCATAATCCTGTGGAGCTTCAAATAAATGCTATCAAAGGCCATTTGCTATAACCAAAGCAAAGAAAATTAATTAACCTGTTTTTACTTTGTTCTGCAGTTGGCACTGGTGAAAGATGGATCTTGGAACCTGCCTGGACAGCAAGAGAGCTCTGCTGTCTTGTGTGCTCCTCAGGGAGCTCCTCCCCAGCCCTCCTGGAGTGTGCCCTTAGCTGCTCTTTCTCTGAACACATCCAAATAATCTTTAACCATAAGGCAAAATTATTTTCTTTTGGGCAAATCTGAATTATCTCTGGAATGACTTTTTGGCTGTGCCCTCCATTTCTGCTGTCCAGTATCCTCACACTGAGGGGAAGAGGAGATCTGGGATTTGAAGGATAATAGATAGTCCTTGAATACTTTGGGGTTTTAATCAGCCTTACTCATTAATTCCTAGAAATAAGCACAGTCCCCACATGGAGCTTGGGTGTCCTTTGTGTCATCCAGGGAGAGGCCAAGCCATCTTCCTGTCATGCTTGAATGTGCTCTGAGGCTCCAGAGCCTGTGGCACTGGATTCCTGGGCTCTGTTTCGTGGGGATTGGCAGGGCTGTGGCAGGCTCATGCGTGTCCCTGCAGTCTCTAATAATCCAGAGTTCTGGCACAGACAGGGAATTGTGTCATCTTTGCTATCAGCTCCTTCAGCTGAGAATGCTGCCTTTTACACCTGCAGCAGCTGTGCTGTGCAAACTCTGAGTTACTCACTCTGGGAGAGAGGTTTTGTGAGGCTGCAGCGTCACATCCAAGGGGTAAGGGGAAGCTTTCTCCTAAATGGTCCTTGCCTTATTTTAAATGGATTTTGGGGGACTTCCTTGCCACAGATCCCACTCCTTCCAAGGTTCTGTTCCTTATCTTCTGCTTTTTGACTCCCTCCTGCATCAAATTCTCAGTGTTATTCCCATATGGAAGCAGTGCTTGACCTATTAATGCTGTTAATTCCTATGGACACCTCATTTCTTTTTTTCTTATGAACTTTCCTTTTGCCATTTCTGATCTGCTAATCCCACAGTTTGTAATGGTGATGGATATTTCACCTTAGGCACTCCAGCATTTTCCTCTCACTGTACATTTCTGAACATGCAGGATTCAATCAAGGACCACAGTGCACATCTAATACCACAGAGTTTGGACTTCATGGTCTTAGAAGTCTTTTCCAACCTAAATGATGCTGTGATTCCATACCTTGGGGAGTCAAGCTGTTCCACAGCCACCCCATTTTCATGACCCAAAAAAAGTTCAGCTGGGAGGGGGAATTGATCTTAATTTGTTCCTTTCTGAGGGTCAGTCAGTCAGCTTTGCTCTGGGATATTCTTGGGTTACTTTTTTACTGCTTTTGATGCAATTTGGGGTGATTGTGTTGGGCACCCTCCAGCCTACACATGGTGTCAGGGGTCTTCCAAAGACGTAATGAAGGAGCTACACATCTTTATGACCCCTTCTCATTGAAAGTGAGGGAAGTTCAGGTCCCTTAGTCACACAGTGATTCATCTGAAGTTGGCTGGCTGCTCTCAGTTGCTCATCTCATCTACCTCAGTTTTAATCAAAGAGAAACAAACTCCTCTACAATGCCATTCATCCCACTCATGTCACCCATGGGTCTCTGTCTGGACTGCTGGCTTGGAGCAGCCAGCTGACATTTGGATGGGTGAAGGAGGTGAGAGGAATGCCCCTTTGTCACTGCTGAAAAATGTGCCTCTGAGCTGCTTTTTCTTACATGGAATTGAGTGAGAACATGCAATTCACTTCTCTTCAAAAACTGCAGAATGGACTTGAAAATAGCCCCTGTGATGAATCAGCTTTAGATGGGATCCTCAACTCATTCCTCTCATTCCTGAAATTGCTTAGGTGAAAGGCACTTGTTTTATGGTCCTTTGATCCAATTTAATCATCTTCAAACAAGTGAGTCATGACATTTGTATAATGGCTGCCCCAGCTCCAAGTCTGTTCAAATGGAAATGCCAGGCCTCTGAGTTTGGAGGGTGTTCTGCAGATGCCACCCCATCCCTGGAGCCTGCTTCACTTCCCTGTTTATCTGGAAATCACATAAAGACATTGTAGGTTTGTCCCTGGTGGTTTCAGACGAGTCACTGGGTGCTCTGTGTGGGTAATTGGATGGTGAATATTCATGACTGAGGACAACAAATCCATTCTTCTTCTTCCATTGCAGCAACCACAGGGAGTTTGTGGCCGGGCTGTGCAGCAAGGATGTCAAACATGCCAGCAGGCTCCTGCTCAGGACCCTGTACCTGCTCATGCAGGACCTGGGGCCACTGCCCAATGACATCACCCTGAGCATGAAACTCCTCTACTACAACCATGGTAGGTGGAGAGCAGGGTGTGCCCTGGGGAAGAGTTCCATCAGTGCCTGTAGTAAGTGTGAGCCCTGTGAATAAAATAAAGCATAGAAATGGCTGTCAGCACTGAGAAATGTTGTAACACAGTAAATATTTGTGATGCACAGGGGTGGCAGATGTTTTTAGGAGAGGTTTGAAATCCATATAAGAAGTACAGCTATGTGGTGTGAAAGAGAAAAATCCTTCTTCCCTGGATGTTTTGGGTTTTTTTGTTTTGTGTTTTTTTTAGGTTTTTTTTAGTTTGTTTCCCTAAGGAACAAGCAATGCCAGGTTTTGCTCCAGCACTTTAATGGTATCTCAGCATCCTAAAGTAATTTTTTCTTTGAACTTCCTGATAACATTTGCTCAGCTCGTTTTACCCTTTGCGTTCTGTCCCTTCCTCCTAAAAAACCCCAAAAAAACCTCGAATAATCAGACTGAGGAGAGATGGAACTCAGTGTCCCTGACCTCATGGGATTCCCTCTCCCTGTGCAGTCACTCCTAAGGATTACCAGCCCCCTGGCTTCAAGGAAGATGGCAGCCCTGGGGACCTCTTGTTTGCTGGGGATCCCATCAACCTGAAAGTGGGCTCAGTCTCCACTGATTTCCACCTCATGAAAATCAGAGTGACAACTGAGAAGAAGAGGGTGAAGAAGGCTGACAGCAACCTGATCCAGAAGAACAGCCCTACTGAGATCTCCCACCAAGGGCTGGACTGTGAGGAAGATGAGGAGGAGGAGGAGAACACAGAGGTACAGAAATAGTTCTATCTGATCCTCACCAGAATAGAATTTATCTAGCAGAAACCTCCTTAAAAGAAACATTTTCCTTATGGATTTACCACCTGGGTGTATTTTTTAGGTGATATTATTAAGACAAAACATCATTTGTTTTACAGAATCACCCTTGCCCTGTCAGAGCAGATTCAAATGAGCATGAAGGGGATATAAGTGGCACCCATCCAGGTAGAAAAACGGAAGCATCTTCTTTATGCCTTGAAGAGAAAGGTAAATGCTCAGTTTCAAAACTGAAGGAGCTTCTGCTCCTGATTATGTCCCAGCATAATGTATTCCACACAATGTCCTGGGTTAGGTCTTTCAGTGCAGTTAATAACAGTAGGTTATTTGAGATATTAGAGAAAAAAATTGTTCCCTGGCAGGGTGGGCAGGCCCTGGCACAGGGTGCCCAGAGCAGCTGGGGCTGCCCCTGGATCCCTGGCAGTGCCCAAGGCCAGGCTGGACACTGGGGCTGGGAGCAGCCTGGGACAGTGGGAGGTGTCCCTGCCATGGCAGGGGTGGCACTGGATGGGCTGTAAGGTCCCTTCCCATCCAACCCATCCCATAATTCTGTGGTTTAAGTTTTGGATGAGCAAAGTTTGTCAGGCTGTTTGTGTTGGGTCAGACTGAACTGTAACAAAGGGCTGGTTGATTATGCTTGGTTTGTTAACAGAAACATTTGATTTTGTATCAGTATCTTTGTACCTCTTTATCTCAGCAGTTTTTTTGAGATATGGAGGAAATGCAGAGATCATCAAAACTGAGTTACATTATCTCCATGTTCAACAAAGCTCTTTTCCTTTAGCTGTTACAGTTTGACTTTTGCTAATAACTTCCATGTGGGAAAAGATACATTAAAATACATGAGAAAAAAGCCTTTTCTGTGCCTTTAATCAACCCAGCCTGTGCTATACCATGCTGTTTGACCTTTGAGGCTGGGATATAGCCTGTGGAACAATACCATCTAGTGACAAAATGGTAAATAGCATTCCTGGGATTGCCAGGCAGTAGGATAAAGCAGCTCCCTTGCCTGTGAAATCACCTTTGCAGGTCTTTCTCCTGCAGATTCCCTGATGACTAATAAGGAATTAACTCATCCTGCCATTTTTGTTGTTCTGGGGATTTTTACAGGATCCTCCTTCTCTAAACAGTTGCCTCATCTCATGCCACTGAGGCACTTTGGACACCCCCTCAAATTTTATTGAAACTGTCTGAAAAGTTAATAAATATTAACCAGGAGAGATCTCCCCTCCTTTCCCCCACCCCTCACACTTAGGGCATGTCTAGACATAAGTTTTGTTTTCTTAGATCCAGGTTAAAAGGGAGATTTTAATTGATAGAGCTGCTGCAAGCTGATATTCAGATGACACTTCATGCTGAAATTTCTCTTTCTAGGAATAAGCTGCCACTGCTGGCAGTGTCTGAGAGCAAAGCTTACACAATTTCATGGGATTTCTGCCTCAGTGCTTTAGTCAGGCTTCCAGATATTTTTTTTTTAATTAAGCACTTTGCAGCTAATTTTGCTTTGCTGTTTGGGTTCTTGCAGGCAGCAAGAAGAGAGGAGTCAAGGAGGAGACAAACAGGATGCCTTGCTCAAGGGCTTGTCAGGAGGTGAGGAAGCTTTGGTGGCTCTGAGATACTCCAGGCACAGGGGAATACACTGCCATGGATCATTGCATCATCAAAGATGACACAAAATTCACTAACCTTAGTGGATTTACTGTGCAGGGTAACAATACACAGAGGCTGTAGAGTAGCAGAGGGATGTAAACATAAACAGGAAGCATTTAGGAAGAAGCTTTCCATGATCAGTTTATTTCCTCTGCCCGGTACCAGAATTTAATTCTGTTCTCTGGAGTTGGTACCTCTGAGTAACACACACAGAGCCAATCTCTGTCCCAGCCAGGCTTGTTTACCTGTGGGTGGTTTTAGATTAAGAGTCTGAAATCACTAACCTATTTTAGGTTTGAAGGGTGTATTTTTTGCCTAATATGGTCTTCACCTCTCCCCTCTTGCTCCAGACTTTCTTTACATGTGAGTCACAGGTACCTAATGATTCCTATCCCTTTTTGGTTTCCCCTCTGGGCTAGAAAGGATTATCCCCTGGAGGTACTGATCTCTTTTTTGATGGTTATTGGGGCAGCTCAAAGAATTAGGATAGACCAGGTAGGTTGTTTCAGATAAGTAAAAAATTAATCCCACCCTGAAGGCTGGCCAGCCAAACCCTGAGTCACCATCTGAACCCAAATTCACATGCAGAGGTTTGTTCAGTGACATGGCAAATCTCTGAATACCACCAGACTTGCCACTTGATCCTCCTCCCATTCAAATTAGCTGGGAATCATGTGAGCTTGAATGGTCAGAAACTGCTCTTTACAGGATAAGTTAACGAGAGTAGGAAATTGCTACTAAAATTTTCCCCGCCTCTGTTGAAAAGAATCTAACCCAGACAGCAACTGCAGACTGCTGCTCACCCTGTCATTCTAAAGGCATCTGCGAGGTATTTGCCTTGACTCTGGATCTTAGAAGTGAACTTGTGTGCCTAGGCTGGTATTTTTCAAACTTTAACCACATTTTTTTTTCGTGTCACATCCTCCGCTTTCCTTCTGATCATTGTTTATTCTGTCGTCTGTGAAAACAGGAGCCTTTTTTGTTTGCGCCTCATGGTTGCCCCACTGATTCATGCTCTGACCTTCTTTTGGGGGCTGTCACCATGGCCAGCACAGCACCAGACACCTCTCTCAGCATGTGCATTTCATTAGAATTCGGTAGCAGGAGTGAGAATGTCTGAAGGTGGTGGAAACAGCATTAGTTGCTGAAAAATGGAAGAATCACTTTATCCATCATGTGCTTCCAAAGACTTTTAAAAAAATCCCAAGCCCTGGGAGATTCTTTTCTTAATGTATTCTTTGATGCTATTTTTAAAACCTCCTAGCTTAGAAACTGGCTAATATTTCACCCCGTTTGGGGAAAAACAAAGTCAAGCCAGTAGTTAGAATCATCACTGTAAAGCCTGCACTAATAAAAATTGGACACTTTTTTCCGTATGAGGGGGACTTTCCCTTATTTTCTGAAGGAAGTGGTTAAAACAAATGACCATTGTGTATTCCATGTGAATCAGGAAGCCAAGCTGGTGGCTGAAGTTTGTCCTAAAAAATGAGGAGAAGCTGGGGTGGAAGTCTGAGTTAGGTGTTGTCTGACAGGGTCAGGTGTAGGTGGGATGGGGAGGAGCAGACCTGGTGGGGTGTGAATGTGAACACCTTGTTGCCATCCAGACACTACGGATAATGTTTTCCATCTCTTGGGTTGGGGTGGGAATGCCAAAATCTTCCAAATGCACCGGAACAATTTAGAGTGTCACAGAAAATTGCTGTCTGCATGGGGATTTGATATTCAAGAAGTTCTGAGTTCAAAACCATTACCCACAGTCACAAGATGCTTTTGGAAATGTGGGTGAGCACATTTTTGCTCCTCAGCTGGAGTGAATCCTTCTGATTGCTTGGTTACCAAAAATAAAAACTGGAATTGGGTTTATTGGTCATTATCTTGCTGACCTAGAGCTCTTCAGGAAAACCAGGAATGAAAGTATTAAAGGTTTATTTTTGTCTAGTTGACATGGGAGAGGTGAAAGGGTGTGGATCTGCCAAAAGAGAAGCAGCTCTCCCTGCCCAGTGAGAGCTGGAGCTGCCCTTTAGGAGTGGTCACAGAGAGTCTCTGACAGAGGGCTTTGCAGGTTGGGGAAAAATTTTCATGTTCTCCACTGGCTTCTTATCTGCCATCTCATGATTGATGAGCCTTGGGATCAAATGAGAGATTGCCCTTTCCCAGCAGAGCATCTCTGCACTTAATCATCCAGAGTTAGGCACCAGCATGTAAATTAGCTCACCTCTCCTGGCTTCAGGAGCCTTCTGATTGCATCAGCCAAGGGTTTGTCCTCCTGTGCTATCTTTGTGCATCTTCCTTCTTTCCACTGGCATTCTGGGAGCTGTGAAGAGTTGGGGAAAATAGAGAATTGCTGCCCATTAGTTTAACTAATAGAAATCTGCTGGAATTGGGTCCTGCACTGAACTTGGGATTACTTCTGAGTTCTTCAGCAAACTCTTGTATCCTCTTGTAAAGAACATCCTTGAATGTCCTTGTGCTGAAAATTGATTTTGGTCGGCTTTGTCTTCGTGTAAGCAAACATGTTGCAGTGGAATGAGTTTGGAATGGAACAGAAGTAGAAGATGAGTAAAATCTGACCATGTGAACGCCTCTGCAGGCATTTATCTCCCATCAGGAAGCTGTGGGCTGAAGTTCTGGGGTGGTCCTTGGAGCACAGTCTCAGTGCACAGTGAGGCAGGGAGCCCTGGCTGGGAATGGTGTGGCTGGATCAGCACAGCACCAGGCAGCTCTGCCTCCCAAGTTTCTGCCTTCATCAGCTGCTGCCAGACCCTGCTCCTGCTGCTGGGCTGGCCGTGTTTGTAGACTGCTGTGGGACATGAGGGAGACAAGTGTTGACACTTGGCATTGTGTGGGCATCCCAGTGGGACCAGGGATGGCTCAGGGGTTCTGCTCTGGGACTCACTGGCTGCTGTAGGCAGGCTCCTGCCATGTGGATCAGCTCTCCTGACAGGAGCTGTCTGCAGCTGAGATGTCTGGGGAGAGCTTCATACCTAAGTTCTGTGGATCAGGGCTGCTGTAGGCCTCAGAGGACAGTCTGTCTGGCCTCCAGCTGCTGCTCCTTGTGCAGAGGGTCTGGCTGCCTGGCCATGTGCTCCTTCTCCAAGGGGCTGTGTGGACACAGACTTCCATGGATGATACAGTAATACCTGTCCAGTGTGCCAGGGATCAGTGTCAGTTACCCTGACAGAGACCTCAGAGCCCCTGCCAGTGCCCAAAGGGACTCCAGGAGAGCTGGAGAGGGACTGGGGACAAGGGGTGGAGGGACAGGACACAGGGAATGGCTCCCAGTGCCAGAGGGCAGGGATGGATGGGATATTGGGAATTGGGAATTGTTCCCTGGCAGGGTGGGCAGGCCCTGGCACAGGGTGCCCATCCTGGATCCCTGGCAGTGCCCAAGGCCAGGCTGGATGGGGCTTGGAACATCCTGGGACAGTGGAAGGGTCCCTGCCATGGCACTGGATGGGCTTTAAGGTCCCTTCCAGCCCAAACCATTCCACAGCTGCTGTGCCCTGCTGAGCTGCAGTGTTGTACACAGCTTCCTTCTGGCACTGAAGGTCAGCACAACTGCAGAACAGCAGCTTGGAGATCAGGACCTCTGTTGTCTGATTTTTCCCAGGCAAACCACGTTCAGAAGTGCCATGACAGAAGGCAGTTGAAGGATGAAACCTGCCATGTGCAGAGCAATAGGAAAGCATTTTTCTGTGGCAATGTCATTATCTTGAACTTTCACAGAAGAGAAAAAAAAGCAGCAAGGTTTATCTCTGTCTGTCTATCAGGAGAGTGTATCTGATGAGAAGTTCCCAGAACATTTTCTCCTCCAAACCAGCTGAAGCTACACAGGTCCAAGCAATGAAGAGAGAAAGATTCAGAGATGAGCTTGCCTCTCCTTCCTGTGAGCTCAGGCCATGCTGGGAGGAGTGAGACAGGGAGGTCAGGAAATTCCTGGCTTCTCTCAGTTCACGTCAGATCCTTAGCTGTATCTTGGGGCCATTCAACCCTTCCATGAGTTATCCCTGTCTAGTGTGCAGGAAACAGTTTCCTAGTGATCTCTGCATGCAGAGGTGAGGTCTGTCACCCACAGATCCAGGGAGATTTAACCCTTGCACCCTCAGATTCCCTGGCAGCTCCCACAGGGACATCTGTGGGAAGACGTGGCGCTTCCGTGCTGGCTGCCACTCCATGTGTTCCTGCTGTGCATTCTAGCAGCCAGACCCTCTGGAGAAATCCACAGAAATTAAGGTTGGACACATCTAATATCCCAGGAGGGCCTGCAGGATAGCAGCCTCATAGGCAGAAAGAGTGTCCATTGTCTTTTCCCTCTCAGTTACAGAGTTGGAATCAGGATTCTGGGAAGTGATTGTGATCCAGCAATGAGAATGTCCCTCACTGAAGTGGACAGTGTGATTGAGGGCCCTGGAGGAGATCAGCAGGAGAGATGTTGGTAATTTTGTCTTCTAACAGAAAATTTTGAAGCTGGAATTTTGGAATTTTTGAATTCTGGAAAGATCTGTTCATTAATCCTTTAAAAGCTACAAGATACAGCAGGTGCAGAATGAGGTGTGAGACATAAGAATGGTATTGAATGACAAAGGTCTATCAAGAGCTGAGGAAAAGGAAGAGGACTGGTGATAGTCAGTGATGTGTTGGTGTCATTTCCTGGGCACAAAAACGTGGCAGCTTTCCACAGCAGCACCACACTGAGGGTCCCTCATTGTTCCCCCTGTGTAAGCTGGCTTTCACAGTAACCAGCGTGATCCTCCTGCCCAGATGGAAATCAGGAGGGATTCCACTGATGTCAGTGTGACCATGGCACTGGAAACTGATGGGAGCCCAGTGCTGGGGTTTAACCACAGAGCCACCCCTGCACAGCCATCGGGGTCAGCAGGGCCAACCAACCTGCTCAGAGCACAGGGAGAGGGTTCCTCAGGACCTGCTCCTCTCAGGTGGTGAGTATCTGCAAGGAAGGAGGCTCCACAACCTCCCTGGCTGACTTTCACCACTACTTGCTTGTCCTCACAGTAAAAAAATTAAAAGTTTGTCCTTATGTTTAAACAGGATTTCTTGTATTTCCCTGGAAGTGCTCAAGGCCAGGTTAGATGGGCTGTGGAGCAACCTGGGCTAATGGAAAGTGTCCCTGCTCATGACAGGGGAGTGGGATGAGATGAGCTCTAAGATCCCTTCCAACACAAACCCTTCTGGGAATCTGTGATTCTGTGGTTTCAGTTCGTGTCCATCTCCTCTCATCCTTCCAGTGACCATGATGTGTCCTGTGACCCTGGGATTTTGCTGTGCTTCAGAGCACGGAGCAGCCAGCTGTCAGTGAGCAGGCAGGAATGAGGTCTTAGGGGACCAATCTGAAGAATCACCAGGTTGATTTTTGGAAGTGACAAGAGTTTGCTGTGCTGTTGAGTCAGTGGTAGCTGCAGCTGAAATCACAGGATGCCTCAGGTCACTCTGATTAACATCCCTGATGATGAGAGTCCTCCACACAAACTGTGATGTCCTGACACCTGAGGGTCACTCTGCCTTATTCCAGCAGCTCAGTCTTGTATCTCAGCCCTTATTCTTCCAGCTTGCTCGATGGAACTGCACTTCTTTTGACATTCATGTGCTTGTGAATTTGTGGGGATAGTTACAAGGTACCAAACAAAACCCTCCGTGTCCTGGACAAAGGGAACTCTTCTGAGGACATAAAATGTGCCAAGTGCCAAACCTCAGCATGGGGCAGCCCAGGGACAAAAAGGGACACAGCCCAATGCTCTTGTGCAATTTTAGCTGTTCTGCATAGGATGCCCTGGGAAGCAAAACACATGTCAGGAGAGCTGTAAATCTTCTTCAATTTATGCTGGGAATTTTTGGCTGGAATATGTTGGGACACTGGGGATTGCAAACTGGGTCCTGATTGTGTCTATCTAAGAACAGCAGTGTGGCTGTGGTCTGCTCACTCTGCTTCGTCCACCAGTCTGCCTTGGGAAGGCTTTAATCTAAGTCTAATCTATTTTTAGCCTGATATCTTCTCCAGACAACTCACAGCTGTCCTGTGAGTTTTATGCCAGAAATTAGTAACACTTGTATGATTCACAAGTTAGCTGCAGTTCTACGGGAAAACTCCTGCGGCAAAATATTGCTTTTTTACACGTAGTAAAACAGGAGATTCACACTCACTGTGTGTTCATGGTATGACCCAGACCCTGAACTCTGCCGTGGACTCAGAGTCAGGAGGTCATGGAGCTGCTGCTGCCTTTGCTGCTTGCTCTTGGCTTGTCCCACCTGTCAGCAGGGTTCCTTTTTGGGGTGAGGGTGCAAGGGGCTGCACCTTGTCCTACCTGCTTCTACAGCTCCTGGCTCGTCCATGGTGCTGAGGTTGTGTATGAGGAAATGCAGCATTCTCCCAGCCCAAGCTCTGACATCAGTTATTCAATGAAGCATCCCAGTACGTGGGAAAAAATTAGAATTAATTAACTTCTGGAGGCTTTGATTGTATGTTTAATCAATGGGAGGGATTTCCTGCTTCTCACCACACCGTTGAAGAGGTTTACTTTCTGCTTCAAGTCAAATAAGCACATGTCGAGTCTGATTTAATCCCCTTTAGAACAGCTTTTCTGGGGAAGAGGCTGGAGTGTTTGGTTAAGGATGGGAGCTGAAGTTGGGCTTGGGGTCTGTTCCTGGCTCCGAGCTCCTACGTGAGCTTGGGCAGGGACAGGCCAGGACACGCTGGCTGCAGTGGAATAGCTCTCACTGCTGACATCTGATTCATTGAATGGGTGAGTAGTGCTTCTGTGGAACCCTCCATGGCTTCCTTGCATGTTTTCACTCCTCATCTCAGGTTCCTGTGAGGTGCTCGTGCTGCCTGTGGTGAAGGGCAGGAGAACTGGGGGGAGCTGGAGTGCAAGCAGCTGCTCATCATGGCTATTTCTCCTCCTTACAAGTATCCCATCCATGCAGGAAATTCTGGAGGAGTAGCAAAGGGGTAAAACCTTCACTGAGGAGCTTTCTGGGCTGTGCAAGATCCATTCCTCAGTAGAGGAAATGAAAGCAGCAGCTCTAGCTAGGTTTAAACAGAAGGAGAGCTGCCTCATCCAGGTGATGGGGCTGGGAGACTGGGAATTGTGCCCCTGCTTTGTTGTGTGTCCATCAGGACAGGGTACAAACCTGCAGCTGTGTTAGCACTGCAGAGGTTTGGATGCAGCATTTCTTTCTCTGGGCCCTTCACTTCAAAAACAGGAGGAAGCAGACGGGTTAAAATGATGTTAGGGAGAGGAAAGTAAATAGCTGCCAAAAATGCCAGTTGGAGCAGCTGAATGTCAGGTGAGGAGCTGTAACACATGGCTCTGTCCTCAAGCAAACACACCTTGGGCAGCCTTGGAAAGCTCTGTCAGCCTGACTGTGCAGGGTGAGGGAGAACCTGCCCAGCCCACTTTGGCACATTCTTGTTTTCTCTGATTTTAGGGAAAGGAAATTGTACTTTTGCATTAAGCAACATTGTATGGCTCATAATGAAGAGGAGGGAAGAAAAACAAATTGAAACATGATAGAGAGGCGAAGGGAGGCTGTTGCAAAGCATTTTGCTGTTAATCCCTAATCAGAGCTATTTCACACATTAGAAAGCCCATTGCTATGCAGAGATTGCCAAAGCCTCATCCCAAGGTCAGATGGAAAGCCAGCCTTGGTGACGTGAGTGGGGAATTCTATAATGACCACATCTTGTAATCTGGAGACCTTGTGCTCATCCCCGGGATGCGTTCTGGAGCAGCTCCTCATTAACTCCTTGTGCTTCCCCTGATGCAGTTCCGGGGTTCCTGGTGCCTCGCAGTGACACTAGAGGGAGGTACTCCTGTTTGGGAGCAGCAATTCTCTCAGCCCTCCTTTCCCTCGCTATCATCCAAGTGAACTTTGTTTTGGAGGAGAAGCTCTGTGCTGTGCTGTGTCCCCTCAGCTCAGCTCCAGTGAGAGAGGCCACATTGCCAGACTGTGCTTTGTCCCTTCTGGGTGGGCGACAGCACACATTGCTCTCAGCAGCTCCAGATTATTATTGTAGAAATGCAAATATGTGACATGATAAGGAGGATAAGTGAGTTTGTCCCCTGGCACAGCCAACACTTCAGCTGTCGTCCTGGCTGTCCATCTCCTTGTGGTCTGTCTGAAGTGTCTGTTCCATTGACTCACTTATATTCTCACATATATTTATCTGTGTTTTTTAACCTCTTGGGTCGCTGGCTCAGAGTATTTCTGGGAGAGGTTTGTGTCTTTCTAGAGGGAAGTTAAGCCTTTTGGGAAAAAGTTTGCTTGGCTTAGTTATTTTTCACAGACTCACAGGTAGTTTTGAAGCCTGAGATTGACCAGCTCACACTGAATTCCCTGATGTACAAACAGAGGGACTGTGTGTCTTCTCCTGAAAGGCTGTGACAGATTTCACTTAAGTGCCCCTTTCTTTTTCATATGTTATGATTATCTGAGGTTGGTGGAGAAACAAATGCCCTATCAGCTATTATATTCCTCAAGGATCTCCTTGCTCCTGCCATTTTCTGTCAGTGATGGGGAGCTGGGTTCTGTCCCCTTGCTACCAAATCCATTCCCTGTCCCTGAAGCTGAACCTGTTGCTTGCACAACTGTTACATTCCCAGCTCCATCCAGTACTCCAGTTTTGATTCCTTGCCTAATTGCTTTTCTGGAGAACAGGATCACACTGAGCAAAGCCAGGAGGATCCAGGCATACACATGACACTTTTGGAAGCTGTACTTTTTAACTCATGTTGCAGGAGCGTGCCCTGTGAGAATGATCCCTGTTTCTGATGGTTCTTGCAGATAAACCTCCTGAACCTTGCCTTCAGCCAGGAAGAGGTAATAGGACCTGAGAAGAAAAGGAAGGTCAGTGAACCAGAGAAGCTGCCTCTGAACAGCAGGAAATTATGTTCGTTCTGACACACAATACATTTGGAAGGTGTGAGTTTGCATTGTCATCTGACTGGTACAGACCAATGTTTAACTCTTCCCCATTCCACGTGTATTTCTGCGTGTTTATTTGTCTCCTGAAAACTCTGGATTGCCAAGGGACAGCAAGCACCAGAACTGCCATGGCATTGCCAGCCAGCTGCACTTGTTTGATGTTCTTGAGCTGAGAATTTATCATTCCACATAAACGGTGTCTGTGTGCTTCTTTCTGCCTCTTTCCCTCACACCCCCTGCCCCTCACTGGCTAAGTCCCCTCCTCTGGGGCTGGACTGTCCTGTCACCCTGATTTAAGGCATTATTTCCAGATGAACTCTGAGGTATCAATGCCAGCAGGCAGCATGTCTCATGATCCACCACACTGTGCTTAACTTCATCCTTTCTGCTGTTTCCTGGAGCTTAGATTTTTTTTTCAAATAAGGGGTCTTATCTCTATTGAGTGCAGAGATAAACTAATCTGTACACATTTTCTGCTGGTGCTGGATATTTAGATTTTTCTTCTGACTCTGCAAGTAGTGTTGCCATGACTGTATTATCAGCTCATTTCTAAATCAGCACCCCACCATGTGCAGAGGGGCTCAGCAGTTGTGTGATATAAATTGTGTTGCAAAATACCCAATTCAGAACCTGCTATGAGAAAGGCACCTGGTGGCTGCAAATACAGGTAAGGAGAGCAACACATGACAGGTATCTGATCCATAGAGTCTGGAGCTCTCATCTGCTGTGGCAGTATCCAAGACTGGCTGCAGACATCAGGGCCCTTCCTTCCTGCTGGAACAGTGATCTTTCCCTGCCTAAAGCTACCAGGAGATGGGATTGATGCATCTCCCTTCTGCTTTGACTCTGCTTGGCCAGAAAGTTGAAAAGCCTGAGTTGGAAGCCAAGGCTGAAGCAGAGGTAATGCCCAGACTGAGCTCCCTGAGATGTTCTGCCACCCTCCTTCTCCAGGCAGTGCAGTGTTGGATTGCAATCCTAAAGCCAATCCTGCAGATCACAGCAAACAGACCCTGCCTGTCCCTGAGCCCCCCTCAGTGTCTGGCAGGTTCCATGGCCTGATACCTATTTCACAAAACCTGCAGAGCACCCACCAGAATTCTCCATTTTATCCTCACTTTCACTCCACATTCTCATTTTTGCACCTGTGGCCTAATAAGCCAGTTTGTTCACATGCCAGAGCCAGCCAGAAACTCTCCTTCTGCCCGGGTTTTGTAACAGTGTTTGCTCTCAGGGCTGCACATCCATGAGTGAGCCAGGCTCTGCACGTGGGCCTGCTGTCACCTCCCAGCTCTGCCCTGGCACTGCTGGGCTCTGAGGGCCACATTCCTGCAGCCCTGACTGCACCCAAAGCTGTGTCACGCTGTTGGCTCACACACAGAGAGGAGAGTGAAGCATGGCTGTGATTGTGGCTGCTCCAACAAGATGATCTCAATGCTCTCCCTGGGATTCCCAAGGGTTAGGGGGGTGCCAAGGGTCCTGTCCCCCAGTGGAAGTGCACACACAGCCACCACCAGGTCAACACACGCCTTCACTGGCCTTATGATGCCCTGGTCCCATAGCCAGGGCCAGAACTCACTGTCTCAGTTCACATGGGGTTCTAATCAGTTATTTTATGGTAATGACTTTTAGTCATTTTCATTTCAGGCTTGGTTAGAAGTAAAGCGAGTGTTGATGAAGTGCCGCAGTAAGCATCTGATTTTTTTCCCCTCTTGTGGTTACCATCAGTTTCTAAGAAAAGTCCTTCCACTGCAGATTGGAATCATCAAAGTCACTTACAGATATCCTTTTATTTATTGGTGATTCTGCTTGGCTAGTTAAAGGTAAAAACCCTTTTTCTTGTGTTTCGGTGGCATTTCTAGTTAATACTCATTAACTGACTTAATGTATGTTACACATGATCAACCTGATTCACTACTGACATAAAACAGAAGCGATTCGTTAGTAACGGTCCCTTGCCAATTAGTGAACTAAATCGCGTTTGAACAATTTTCTTCAAAGATTCTCCTCCTCCCCTCATGCATCATTTGGCAAGTCCCCTGCATGCTTACAGTAATTGTGTGCGTGCAGTGAAAGGAGACTGTTACCTCCTCAACCAAAATAAATGAATATGTGATCCCGGTGCTAATGCAGCACTGAGTAATACAAAGAATCACAGCCATCCTCCCTTTGATCACCCAAAGATCCCAGCAGCAATTAAGATTAAAAACTGCTTAAAAAAACCCCAAAATATTAGGAACATTCTGTAAGGGGAAAGTGAATGCTCCCTAGGGTTTTTCAGAAAGCCAGCGAAGAAAGGGAACCTGTTCTCATTTATGGCGACCGCAGGCTCTTCAGTCGCTGGGGTGTGGACATCCTCAACCTGCCGAGCCACAGCCAGGTGAGTGGGGCTTCTGGAAATCCTTCCTTCTTTCTGGGAGAGCGGTTAACAAGAAGAGCAGTCTTTTGGTTTCAAACTGAAGTCAAACAGAAACGCATCGTCTCAACCACATCCTTAAATAGCCGGTCCTCGACAGGAAAATTAACCCAGCCCCAGGGGCTGTGCGGGAAGCGGGTGGACAGGTATCGACATTTGGTTTTCACCTGAAACCAGAGGATTCTTTTGGGATTTCCACGGATGTGTGTGATCTAGAAAGTTGTCTGATCTGATCACTGCTGCTGCACTTTCAGTTTTGGAGATATGGCAGAGAGGAGAAACATGACCAGGAGGAGCAGAAACGAAAATGAGTTCATGCTAAAAACAGGAGAGTTCTGCCATTGATTTTAATGGGGCATGGAGGGGCCTCTATCCATGGTGGTGAAACAAAAATCACTGTCCCAGTGAGCTGAGTGCTCATGTTTTCCCTCCAGTGGATTTAGGAAGTGACCCCAGTGGAATGTCTTGGCTATAACTTGCTCTGAAGGTGTTTAGAAATGAACCAGTGTTTTCCTGAGTGTAATTCTAATCATCAATCTTTTACCTCAGGGGCTGTTCTGTGAGATTACCATCTCGGGATTTTGGCTGGAAGTTTAATTTTTGTAGGTTCTGCATTCTTCCCCTTGAGTCAGCAGGTAAGGTATGTGGCTGTGGCCTGCATTTGTCATGCCACAGGGCTGCCATTCTTGGGGGCCAAGGCCCTCGTGCCAAAAGCAATGTCACCCTGCTGGAATCCCACCCACGTGTGTCACCGGGCAAGGTCTTTTCTGTTAATGGATGAGTAAAATTTCACCAGGCTTTTGTTGTCATCACGAGGTAAGTAAGAGGGATTTGCATCTGAGCTGGCACATTTTCCAGAATCAGTTTCCAAGGCTAATTTGAGTCTGGTTGGCATGTAGACCTTTCCTTGAAGCGGAGGCTGAGATTCCGAAGGCTCACAGTTTTCCATAGGAAACGCCGCCCTGGGTGTCCGTGTGCCAGACAGGCCTGTTTGGCATTTCCCAGAGCATCAATGACCCACTGTTCTACTGCAGAATCCACTGGCTCATGGTGTGAATACCTGCCTGGGGAGCTGGCTGCACACTGGGAAAACAGGAATGCAATCAGCCTGACTGTGATCAGTGGATTCAGCACTCACATCCCTGGAGTGTTCAAGGCCAGGTTGGACAGGGCTTGGAGCACCCTGGGATAGTGGAAGGTGTCCCCATGGCAGGGGTGGGATGAGATGGCCTTTAAGGTCCCTTCTCATCCAAACTGTTCACAATTCTGTGAATTAACGCCCTTCAGGACGGTTTGTGGCTGTTCATAAGAAAAGCACCCAGCACTACCCTGGAAGGCTTTGGGCAAACACCAGAGGGAGAAGGGGCATGTGGGAGGCAAATACAAGGTACTGGTTTCTTTTCCAGGCATGTCATGCTAAATTCTGTTCATGGTACTGTTCATGTGTTTCTCTACAGGACGTGCAGCGAGGGGATGTTTACTCTGATGAAACTCTGGGCTTGATAACAGGAAACCAAGTCCTTTGTGCAGTAGATTGACCTTGAATCACACACAGACCTTTTTTTCAGTAACAGAGGGTAAGACTGTGTCAAACACAGGAAAATGGTGTCTCCAGAAAACAAAACTGGCATTTGGAGTTGGCTAGAATGTGCCCAAGCCTCTGCCAGCCTCAGCTCCCTGAATGTCAGCCCGAGCAGGTGGTGGAGGCACAGCCACGGGTCAGGGCCTTGTAGGAGAATCAGGGGCACAGTTGCTTTTTGTCCCTCAATACTTCTCCTTAAAAGTTCACTCTAGACAGAAAAATGAAGCTGCATGTGCCTGTGGGTGAGGAGCAGTGCTGGGATGCAGGAGACCCTCCAGCGTGGGGACACTCAGAGATTTAGGGAAGGACTCCCTCTCTCCCATTCTTCCCCCACAGAGGGAGTGCTGGCCTTTGGGGCAGGAACCATCTCAGGAGCCCTTCAGGAGCTTTTTCTATGGGGGTTTGGTCTGTTGGATGTTTCCAAGTGCTTCCTCAGTGTTGTTAAAACAGCACTGCAGGATGCAGCTCCATTAATAGCCAATAATTCCAGAGTGAAGGAGATTCTGCTTACATGCAAAAACCTACATGCAAAAACATGCTGAACTCTGCTCACACACCTCCAGCTGTGCTCTGCTGCAGCTCTCCAGGCACAGAATCACAGAATGGTTTTCATGGAAAGGGACCTTAAAGCTCACCTCACTCCCACCCCTGCCATGAGCAGGGACACCTTCCACCGTCCCAGGTTATTCCAGCCTGGCCTTGGGCACTGCCAGGGATCCAGGGGCAGCCACAGCTGCTCTGGGCACCCTGTGCCAGGGCCTGCCCACCCTGCCAGGGAACAATTCCCAATTCCCAATGTCCCATCCAGCCCTGCCCTCTGGCACTGGGAGCCATTCCCTGTGTCCTGTCCCTCCATCCCTTGTCCCCAGTCCCTCTCCAGCTCTCCTGGAGCCCCTTCAGGCCCTGCCAGGGGCTCTGAGCTCTCCCTGGAGCCTTCTCCTCTCCAGGTGAGCACCCCCAGCTCTCCCAGCCTGGCTCCAGAGCAGAGGGGCTCCAGCCCTCGGAGCATCCCCATGGTTTCCTCTGGACTCTCTCCAGCAACTCCATGTTCTCCTTGTGCTGGGACTTGGAGGCAGCTCTGCAGGTGGGGTCTCACTGTGAAAGTTGATCTCCATCTTCCAGTCCCAGTATCTTCCCTGCCATTAACTGAAGACTGGATCTTACCCACTGAAGGCCATCACTTGCTGTTCATTCCTCCTGGAGCACACAGTCCCACATCAGCAGGGCTCTGGTGACTCCCACCTGTGTCCCCCAAGCAATGGGCTGGGAAGGAACAGCACAGGTAGTCACAACCTGTGTGTTCTCCTGAAAGCTTGGATCACCTTCCCATGGGTTGGGTTAGTTTTCATCCAGAGCCTTTCCCTGACCCCCATTCCAACAGCTGATGAGGGTGGAAGAGGAATTATCCATGGGATAGAGACCCCAAGGACCTCCTGTTTTTGGCCAAACCTCCACATTGACCAAGCTCAAGAGGAGCCAGAGCCTGTAGCACAGCACAAAAACTCCTCAGAAAAAAATTGGTGTTATTCCATAGCAAATCAGTGCATGCTTCAGCACCTGGGAGATTCTGGCAAGCAGGACACCCAGGCACAGCTGAGCTGCCTGTACAATCAAATATTTCCCATTCTTGATGGTTGTTACCTGGTTTCCCTGCTGAAGTACTGGAATTACACTGAAATAATAAAGGAATCAGGCCAGTTGCCTGACACTGTGTTCTTTCTATTTTCACAGAGAGTTTATCTGGAAGCCTTGGAGCAGGAATATCCAAAAAAATCCCCAACTCCCAGTATTTCAGCACATCTTAGCTGAGGCCAGATGGGCTCATCCAAGTATACTTTGCTGCCTGTGTTAATTTTGGGGAAGCTTTGTGTGCTTTAAAGCTTTTGGTGACTTGGAAATCTGACCCACACTCAACTCACAGTGCTTCTACAAAGGAGATCTAAGGATTTGACATGGATGTGTCAATTTTCTGCTTTACAAAAAGACGTCAGCCTGCAAGTAAGCTTGCCATGACAGTGGTGTGTTGGAGGGCCATTACCTACTTATTTCCAAAAATTATTTAGCCGACTGGCTGGCCGCCTTTCCTTTTTCCCAGGCTCTTGGAGAGAATGTAGGAGCTGAGCTACTTGGCTACAAGAGATTTTCTCCTCTGGAATTGGCAGCTGTGCATTCCGGAAGAGCAGCAGCATATTTGGCCACCGATTGCAAAAGCAAAGGGAAAACCATTATTTTTTCATTTCGCTTTTTTAACTTTCCAGTGGGAGACATTGACTGTATTTGGGTGACCCTTGTTGCTACAGCATTGCTAAGGCTTCCCTATTCCTTAAAAGTAAAAAATTAGGATATTCAGTTCTTAAAAATGCATATATTCCCCTTGGCCGGGCTCGGAGCAAGCGGGTGCCAAGTGTCTCATTGTGTCAGGCCTTACACAGCAGCACATTCAACGTCACGGCTTCATGAGTCAGGGTTTTCTTTCTGAAAAGGATCACGTCAAGAAAACCAGGACAAAAATTCCCTATAGCCCAGCAACAGAGCGTGCTGTGTAAGAAGCTCTGTCGGGCAGGAGAGCGAGCTGTGAGAGTCAGATCTGTCCGCCTGGGCATCCTTCCACGCCGGACAAAGGCAGTGACGGTCAGCACGGCTCCGTGACTCAATGCTTTGATAATGGCTCCAGCAGGAGCTGGGCCTGGCCAGACCTGTGGCTTTGCTGATGTCAGGGCACCTTTGAAGCCTCTCCACGAGCTCCTCGTCGCTCACGGTGCCGGGCTGAGGGCGCCGTGCGGGACCGTGGCTGCCGTGGCTCCTGCTCAGACCTGCCGGGAGCCTCGCGCGGAGCTCGGGGGCGTGGGGGCTGTTACATCACAGGGGCTCTGCTGCTGTCACCAGCACCCCCCTGTGCATCACTGTGGCAGGAAACGCTGCCCGTGGGCAGCTTGGGGTTTTCAGCTGCTATTTCCTCTGCTTTCCATTAGAAATTCCATGAATTCACCAGCACCTATTGCATCCGCAGGTCATAAGGTTCTCTGTAAAGGAGGTGGAACAGCTCATGTAGGGAGGGATGGGACACAGGGAATGGTTTCCCACTGCCAGAGGACAGGGTTAGGTGGGATATTGGGAATGAATTATTCCCTGTGAGGATGGGGAGTCCCTGGCACAGGGTGCCCAGAGCAGCTGTGGCTGCCCTTGGATCCCTGGAAGGGCCCAAGGTCAGGCTGGGAGGGGTCTGGAGCAACCCAGGCTATTGGAAAGTGTCCCTGCCCATGGCAGGGGGTGAGTTTTCAGGTCAGGATGAGTTTTCAGGTCCCTTCCTACCCAAATTATTCTACACTTCTTTGAGCTTTATGCTCACTATAAAGAGGGAGAAGCTGAAATTCAAAGTGGAAGTGACTCTCCTGAGGTCACAACTCTGCCAGCCAGGAGTGATTTGACAGAGCTCAGTTCTTCAAGGTGCTCTCAACAGATGCTTCTCTGCCATTTCTGATTTGTATAGATTTCTGTGAGGTATTTCCTTTATTAGTCCAGAATATTATGGGAGAGCCCTGTGAAGCAGGGCTTTGGGAAATTAATTTTCCCTAAATTCAGCGGTCTGCTGGGGGCCATCTCACTTTCTCCTGTGATCTGCACCTTAGTGGTGACATTTGGTATTTGAGGGAGGCATCAAAGGGAGGTGCACATGGAGGGATGTTGCTGAAGCTGAAACCCTTTCTGTTGGTGCACCCACTCCAATTTGAGGTGTTTGAGAGCTCTGACTGGAGGCCAACGGTCTTAAACTCCGTATTTGGTCGATGAAGAGAGATCAGCTCTTTCCCAGGATGATTCAGAGTGGAGACAGGCTCTCCTTTTGAATCACTGAAGGAAGCCTTTCATCCCTCTCTCCGTTATCTGCAGAGGGACTTCTCCCCCCTAACTCTGGTTTTTGAATGAGCTGCTGTGGGTCCCACCTGCATCCCACTGGTCTTAGCCAGCAAAACCTCTGGACTTGCTCCTGTGCCCTGTGGGGGATGATCAGAAGTCCTGCTCAGGCACAACATTTTGTGTCTGTGCACTGAGGAGGCTTTGAACCTTCCTCTGGAGCATCTGTTGGGAGTTACTGCTGGAGGCAGACATGGGCTGGATGGGCTTTAGGTCTGATCTGGCCTTTCCCATCCTCCTTTGATCTAGAATAATGTTTAGCCATCGCTTACTGGTGCAGGAAGGACAAGGATTTTGCTGATTTCAGTATTTCTGCAGATTTCTTGAGAAACAAAGAGTCACTTTCTTTGGGTTTACTGGGTCTGGAGATTAAGACTGATCCCCATGAATCCTGTGGTGTGAGCAGCATTCCTGGGAGCTGCGTAGGGATTCCCTGGGTGAGCACAGCCTGCCTTGGGCTGGCTCATGGGGTGGACATGAGAGAAGATGGTTTGGTGTATGACAGTGGAGCAAAGATGGAATGAGATGGGAATCAGTGGGGGGCTGAGCTATGGGTCATGTTCAGGTGGTTTTGCCGTCTATTTCCAGTTCCAAAAACTTGGTTTTCTGCTGAAAAATCTATCTCAGGAGGATTTGTGTGAGGATTTCAGGAGCCACACTGAACTGGGGGACTGGCTTTTGAGCCTTATCTGTGCTATTTTCTGAAGAAGACAACAGGTGAAGGAGGGTGACAAAATTCCCCTGGCTCCAGCCTCTGCTTCCAGGACACGGCGAGGGCAGCGCTGGCCTCCTCCAGCCAAGGCAGGAGGGAAAAACACTTCATTCCTGGGAGCCCACCTGCTCTGCTGCTGCTGCTCCCACAGCCAAGGAACATTCCTTTGCTCAGGAAAGCAGGAGCTCTGTGCCAGGCACTTCCCCCACCTGCGTGGGCCGGGAGGAAGAGGAGGCCAGGCCCGGCAGCTGCCCCTGGCCAGGCAGAGCTTACGGGGAAAGCTGGATCCCTTCTGAGTAACAGTGAGTTCCTACGCCAAGTGAGGGTGCAGATTCCCTTCGCTGGGAGCAAGGCAAGTCTGTTCTTGGTGGGAAGTTCCTTCTCAGAGGCTCACCTGGGGGAGAAGGAGGGGGTATGGGAGCAGCCAGGCTGCGTGGGACTGCGGGGCCGCAGCCTGCTCCGTGATGGGCCAGCGAGCAGTGGAGTGATTTCCCTGGCCTGTCAGGATGTCTCACCCACGGACATGAATGAGCAAAGGTGGGGGAGAACCTTGGGTTTCCCCTTGCCCAGGGTGCTCTGATTCCTGGTGCTTTCCCACTGAGACTCAATGAGAAGCTGCCTTGTCTCTCTCCTTCCTCTTGCCAGCCTGGCCCACAGCCAGGCAGGATCCTCATGGATCTCATGGCTGTCTCCTGCATCAAGGGTGGGCAGCATCAAATGTCTCCTCTGCTCTTCTCACAGAATAGTTTGGGTTGGAAGGGACATTAAAGCCCACCCCATTCCACCCCTGCCATGGGCAAGGACATTTTGCACTGTCCCAGGCTGCTCCAAGACCCATCCAGCCTGGCCTTGGGCACTGCCAGGGATCCAGGGGCAGCCACAGCTGCTCTGGGCACCCTGTGCCCAGACCTTCCCATCCTCACAGGGAGGAATTTCTCCCCAATATCCCATCTATCCCTGTCCTCTGGCAGTGGGAAGCCATTCCCCCTTGTCCTGGCATCATTGTAGATGGGCTTTTCTGCCCCTCTTTCTTGTAGGTTCCATTTAGGAACTGCAAGGCCACAATTAGATCACCCCAAAACTTTCTCTTTTCCAGGAGGAACAATCTCAATTCTCTCATCCTTTCCTCACACCAGAGGGGCTCCAGACTTTGGAGCATCTCCATGGCCTCCTCTGGACAGGCTCCAGCAGCTCCAGGTCCCTCCTGTGCTGGCCCCCAGGGCTGGGGCAGCTCTGCAGGTGGGGTCTCACCTGAGTGGGGCAGAGGGGCAGAATCCCCCCCTCAGTGCCCATGCTGGGGGCTCAGCCCAGGGCATGGGGGGTGTCTGGATCCCAGTGCACACAGCCAGGGCATGGCCAGCCCTCCCCAACCAGCATCCCAAAGTGCTTCTCCTCAGAGCTGCTCTTGATCCTTTCATCCCCAGCTTGATCTGATCCTGGGGGGTTGCCCCAATCCAGGTGCAGCAGCAGAATTTGGTCCTGTTAAACCATATGGAGATTCCCACGGACCCACTGCTTGAGCTTGCCCAGGTCCCTCTGGGTGGCCTTGTCCTTTGGGTGTGTCACTGCTCAGCTCAGTGTCATCTGCAAACCTGCTGAGTGTGCCCTCCATCCCTTCCTCTATGTAACTAATGCAGATCCTAAATACCACTGATCCCAGTATGGACCCTACAGCAGCTGCAGCTGGGATTGAGATGCTCAAGCTCCAGCAAACTGTGCCTCCCTCCTGCCCTGCTCCTCGGGGCTGCCCCATTCTTGGACCAAATTCCTGGGCTCCAGACCAGGCTGAGCACCTGAATGTTCCCTGTGCCAGCAGGTCTGGCTCTGTCCCAGCACACGGCACCGGGAGCTGCGGGCTGACCCCGCGGGGCCGCGCCTGCCCCTGGCACCCAGCACATCCCGGCGGGAATGGCAGGCGGCCCCGCCAGGATCTGGGGCTGGCACGGAGCGCCCCGGCCCGTCGCTCCCTGCCCTGCCAGCTGCCTGCAGCGCCCCGGGGCAGCGGCTTCGCAATCCCGAGCAGCGGAAGCGGCAGCCGCGCTCGGGCCACTCGTGGCAGCGCCACGGGTCACTGCCAGCCCCGCCGGCCGCGCTTCCTTCCCCTCCGGCTCCCGGGAAGGGAAGCTGCCCCTGCAAAGTGCCCATCAGCAAAAAGGCTGCGGGTGCCGCAGGGACACCCAGCTGCCTTTTGGATCGGCGCCCGAGGAACTTGGCAGGAATTGCGCCAGAAGAGGGGAATAGCAGAGCTGGGAGCGCCGGGGGATTTGGGAGATGTAAACGGGATCAATGCAGCCGCGGGGCTGGGGACAGTTGCTACCTCAGGTTATTTTTTGGAGGTGTTTGGATATTTCTAGGGAAGTGCCCTGCCTGTGTTTTCTGCCCAGCTGGCTCTCTGCTCTCCTGTGGTTATGGAAAGATGTTTTTCAGCCAGAAGTGCCTTGGTTCCGCAGCGCTCCCCGTGTGACACTGCCTCCAGCGCTGGGACCGGCGCTCGGCGCTTTCCCACAATAGGCTGGACACCGCTGCGAGCACGCCAAAAAACCTCCTGGCTCCAGAAGGGGTTTAGCCCAGCAAAGCCTTTCTGCTGCCCGAATTCAACCCCTCATCCTGCCATGTCCGATCCACTCTTGCTTCCATCTTCTCTCAACCGAGCTGCTTGCACATCCCAGCTGGGAAGCTGAGGTTGGGAGAAAGTCCGTGGAACTGGGGAGTGAAGCTTGGAGATGCTGCAGTGAGCAGCTCCTGTGTGGGAGTGAGGCTCCTGCCTACTCTGCATCCCTGTCCTGTCTCTTCCTGGGGCTCTCCCGCAGGCAGCAATCCTGGAAAATCAGGAAGATTTCTCCTGAATGTCTCTTGCTGTGGTCAAGGTCCCGGAATGTCTTGTCCCACCCTCCAGTGGTGGACAGCAGACCTCGCTGCCCTGCTCCACCACATCCCCTGCATCTCCCACTCCACCTTCCCAGGCTCAGCAGGCACTGGGCTTTTCCTGCCCCTCTGCCAGGCTGTTCCCATGCTAGGTCAGGGCTTTCTCAAAGTCATCACCTCATCCCATCAGCTGGCAGCTGGTGGAACAGTGGTTCCCGTGCTCTGCAAGCCGCTGCCAAAGTTGCTGCCAGGTCCTGCTCACCCCTGCTCTGAAGCCTGCCTGCACCAGCTCGGCTTCCCAGTGCTCCCCCATCCCATCCTCGAGCACCGTTTTGGTGGTTTCCATCCAGCTCAGCCCCTAAACCGGTGCTGACACTTTGCAGGCAAACAGATCTGTGCCCAGCAGTCCCCTCAGGTGCCACCAGCCATGTGCCCACTGGGAGAGGATGCCATCCCTCCTGCCACCTCTCTCCAGGCGTTTGCTGCAGCGCTCGCGTGCAGGCAGCTGGAGGGAATCAGAGGAGCCGCTTCGAGAAAATCTGGGCAAAGACAAGGGAAAAAAAAAAAAAATCCTGGGACCTGGCAAGAACCTACACAAGTTTCCATGAGAAATCCAACGTGGCCATCCAGCCCGTCTGTGCTGGAGCGTTCCCAGGCCTCTCCCGGGGTCAGCGGCGTTGCCAATGCCCACCCAACTTTCATTAGAGCCCTGACCAAGCCTGGGCTCCTGCCCGCGGTTCCTGCAGCTCCCCATCCCATTCTCCCTCCCTGCTGCCAGTTCCCAGCCGCCCAGGGAGCTGCCCGCCTCCCGTCGCTCCCGTGACATATTTATTGCTATCAGTTTAGTCTTTAATTTCCTTTGTTTCAGAATATCTGACGGCGCAATTAAGAAGGCCCGAAGGGAAGCGTGTGTGTGCTCGGTCATCAGACCTGCGGTTACCGTCTGTCTGGAAGCGGCGCTGGAGCGGGGCTCGGCAGCAGCTGCCAGGCTTCCAGGCTTGTTTTCATTTTCTAAGAGGTTAACTGAGAGCCCGACGCGAAGAGACACCCGTACACACCCAGAAA
Source organism: Melospiza melodia melodia (assembly GCF_035770615.1). Classification (NCBI taxonomy): domain Eukaryota; kingdom Metazoa; phylum Chordata; class Aves; order Passeriformes; family Passerellidae; genus Melospiza; species Melospiza melodia. Next base: position 2,522,042 of record NC_086213.1, on the reverse strand, counting down.
CCCCGCCACACACACGGAGCCACACGCACCCGTACGGAAACACACACATAAACACAGATGTGGGCCGGCACGGGGACATGTAAACACAGCCCTGCGAGGAACCGGCCCCGAGGAACCGGGATGGGACCTGTCTGATCCCGGCTTTCCACCGGCCGTGGTGCCGCAGGTCGGTGCGGGGAGAGAGGAGCCCTTGCACCCTGCGCATCCCATCCGCCGAGTGCAGCCCGTTCTGCCCCATCTCCGGCACGGCGGGGCAGGTCCCTCCCGCTGCTCGGCCCAGACCTTCTGGGGGAAGAGCCCGGTCACGGTAGCTGTGAGGAGGCACAGCTGGGGCTTGTTTCCTCCAGGGCTTGGCTGCAAGGCGAGCATGCGAGGATGTGGATGCGCCCGGGGTCGGGCCTGCGGAGCTCTCTCTGCCGCCGGCACCGGGAGCTGGGCTGGGCCGCCCTGCCCAGGGTGCTGGAGGGAGCAAGGGAAGCTTTGACATTGATTACAGCAGGGTTAGGAGAGGTGAAAGCCTTTCACTTAGTCCCTAGGGAGTGGTAAATCCTGAGGGGCTGCGGCTCCTAGTGCCCTGGAGACTGGTGGTGCTGGGGTGATGGGGACCTGTGGTACTGGGCTGGTGGGGACTGGTCCTGTTGGGGTGCTGGTGTGATGGCATTGGGATGGTGGAACTGGTCCTGTTAGTGCATTGGGACCTGTGGTACTGGGGTGGTGGGGACTGGTCCTGTTGGGGTGATGGGGTGATGGTACTGGGCTGGTGGGGTCTGGTCCTGTTGCGGTGATGAGAATTGATGGTGCTGGGCTGGTGGGGACTGGTTGCTGGGATGATGCGGACCAGTGTGCCAGGGAGATGGAGGCTGGTAGTGTCAGGATAATGGTGACCAGTTGCACTGGGGTGATGGGACCAAAGGTGTCAGGATGACCCCAGGGTGATGAGCACCTCAGAGAGCCCCCACAGCAGGCTGACACACAGCAGCACCGAGGTGAGGTGTTTGCCAGCACGGTTTGGCAACACCAAGGTGGGGTGACCACAGCTTCCGCGTGGAAATCCCCATCCCAGAGCCTGGCAGGCATCTCACCAGGGCTGCCAGGAAGAGACAGACTTCACCCACCCATGGCTGTCCTTCCTGCCCCAACAGCAGAGCCCATGTGGGAAATGCCAGGCTGGGGAAAAAGCTAGGAGAAATCTTTCTAGCAGCAGGTTTGTGCCTCACAGGGCCCGGCTGCAGAGGAGGAGAATCTCCAGTGGCTTCTAAGGGCTGGGTTCATGCTCTGCTGCCGTGGGGCCTCATTTGGAGCTTGCTCCTCTCCCTCTCCTGCCTTCACAAGACGTGTAGGAACTTCCTATCTCTGCAGCCTCGGGCCCTTAGTCACATTTGGTTGGCAGCCACAGGCGCGCACACGCTCGCCCGGCGGGATTGCACGCACACCTTGTTTTCTTAGGAAACAAGAGGGGAGCGTGACCCAGGCCAGGTAGCACTCCATTCTGCTGTAATAAATGAACATGTCAACTCTCCTGGCCCTAAAACCTGTCCCAGATGCCCCGAAGGCCAGGGGGAAGCTTGGCATCCTCGTGGGGAGCTCAGCCAGGTGAGGGAGGGGCAGCCCAGTTCAGTGGGGTACCCAAAGCGCCCGTCAGGGCTAAATCCCTGCCTTGCTGTAGGCATGGGCTGGGAGTCCTCAGCAGAGGGGTCCTGCTGGTGTTGGGTGAGTCCCTGAGCAGAGAAATTTAGGGTGGAACATCCTCAGTTTTAATTGAGAATGTCCCCCTCTTCCCCTGTGGTGCCACTGGGTTGGAAGTGCTGCAGTGCCCTGGGGGTGGAGCGTGTGGGGAGAGCAAAGAGCAGGGACAGACCCACCAGTCTCAGCCAGGGCTCTTGTCCCTCTCCCCTCCATATCGAGAGGAACCTCTGTTTTCCATTCCTCTGTTTCTCTCCCCTCCTTTTGCTGGCTCCCTGATTTAGTTTTAGTGGGAAAAGGGACAGCAGGGGCTCATCTTCCCCCAGAGCTGCACTGATGTGCAGCCAAAGGTGGCACAACCCATGTGCCCTGCAGGGCTGGAGGCCACCAGCTGGAGCAGCAAGAGGGGCACAGGGGGCTTCAGGGGTGTGTGCCCTCTCTGCAGTCCCTAAGGAGCCTGGGGACCTGCCACAGCTCCTGCTCAGTCCCAGGGCTGCTCCTTCCCCTCCATCCCTGCCAGCCTAATGTGTGTCTCCCAGTGTTGCCTGCTCTTCTGGGAGCCTGCTTGGGATTTGCTTCCAAACAATTTTCTTCCCATCTCTTCACCCTTGCCACATCACAAAGTGCCCTCCCTTTCCTTAGGTGAGATCTTTCCCTTGAGCCCTGGTTTCCTCCTCAGGGCCCGGAATTATGTTGGCTCAGGCCATCTGAAATGCCTTGTTATGCAAATGTGTCTCAAACAGCTTCAATCTCACAAGTCCTGCTGAATTTTGGGCTTTAGGCTCAGCAGATTCCACATCCCATGAGACCCGAGCAGAGCAGGGGCGGGAGAGCTGGGAGGTTCACTCCCTTTTGGGCACTGATGTCCGGGTGCTCTGCATGCTGAGGGTCTGGCCAGGGCACTGAGCACTTTGTCGAGCTCCTCCATCGGTGCCAAGCGCAGCCGGGGCTGCGGAAATGCCCCGATCTCTGTTAGAGGGCGATAGCGGCGCCGAGATAACAGCGCTATCAGATCCCCGGGGCTGGCCCCGGCCGTCGCTCCAAGGCTGCCCGAATTGTCCCCTCCCCGGTGGAGAAGGGTCCCTGAGCCCCGTGCGGGGGTCCCCAGCCAGCCCCAAGCTGGGGTGCAGCAGGAGAGGCCGCTCCAGCAGCTCCACAGGGCTGGAGTTGATCCCGCTCCAAATGAGACCGAACACTTGCTGAGCAAAGCTACCGACAGGGGTCTCGGGGGACCGTGGGGATGTGTCATCCTGCTCCCGAGCCAGCCGAGCCCCGGCGGTGTCACACAGAGCGTGGCTCTGCCGGGGGCCCGGATCCTGCCCCCTGCCCTCCCCGGCTGCTGCGGGCCCGTGCCAGGTCCCCTGCTGGGCACGGGGGCGGCTCTCGGAGCCGGGTCCTGCGACAGAGGTTGCGTTCGTCTCGCCTCCAGCCCATTGTCTTGTTTATTTGTCACGGTTGGTCCCCAATTAGGAGTTCGAGCCGTTTGGGACGAGAACTGTTTCTTCCCATGTGAGCGTGCGGTTCCCGCTCGGCCGGGCTGTGATGTGGCCGGCGACCCGCAGGAGCATCTGCTATTGCAGCAACAGTGCCCGAATGCGTTTCAGATGGGCCCGGCTCTGCTTTGCGTGCTCGGGCCGCCGGCCAGCCCGGGACGGAGCCTCCAGCCGGCCCTCGGGATGCGATGTTCCCGTCCTCGGGGACCCGCCGCGGGGACCTGCTGGGGACCCGGTCACCAGCCAAAGGCGTCTGCCCAGTGCCGAGCCTTGGGGGCACCGCTGGATGGGGAAGGGGCTCTGCCGTGGGCACCCGTGGGTCCGACCCAGCCCGGCTGCACACGGGGAAAGGCGGGATGCTCCACCTGGATCTCTCAGGGAACGACCCCACCGCCACCCCCGGCTCTGCCGGCGAGCTCAACCCGGTTTGGGATGCTCCTGCCCGCTCGGTGCCGGGGATGCGGCGCGGCTCACGCCGCCGAGGGGACGCGCGGCCGAGGGTGCCCCAGCCCCGCACCTGCCCCGCGGACGGCAAGTCCCGTCTGGCCGCGGCCCCGGGGCAGCGCAGGGCCCGTCCGGCCGGGTTCGGCGGCGTCAGGCAGCAGCACATGATCCGCGCCGCGGGGCCAAGGGCTGAGGTCAGTCAGTCACACCCAGGAGCGGCACTGACTTCACCGCGGGCAGGAGCAGCTCCTCACGTATCCCGCTCCCCGAAGGCAGCGCTGACCCGCCGCTCGGGGCCCGCGGTCAGGCCGCTCCGTTATCGGGGCGCGGGCATCGCTCCCATCGCAGGGACGGCTCCCCGGAGCCCCTCCTGGCTCCCGTCCCAGCCAGCCCAGCTCCTCTGCTCCGGAGGGCAGTCACTGACAGGGTCCTGCCGGTGCCGCCGGGGAAGCCGCAGGGCCGGTTCCTTCGCGGGGCTCCCGGTCCGGCCCGCGGGGCTGGCCCGCTTCCCCGGGGCGCCGGCTGGGTGGGATCAGCCGCTGGCTGAGGTAATTGAAAGCCCTTTCCATCCCTCCCGAGCCTGGGGTGAGCAGAGCAGCGCGTCCTGCCTCGCTGGGGCGATGGCACCAACCGGGGGCTACCGCCGGCTCCAAACACTCACGGGAGGGGAGAGAAAGCGATTTGGGGAAATTTAGGGGCTTGTCCACGCGTTTCCAGGGAAGGAAGAGTTAATCCCCCGCCTGCTGCTAATGAGCCTTAACTGAGAATGACCCGGCACAGGGGAGAAGTGAACCCATTGTCCTCGCCTGTGTTTGACTGTCTTCCAGAGAGACTCATGAAACGCAGAGCCGGGGCGTGAGTTCCCGATTTATGTCAGGAGGCTTGATTTATTGTATTTATTTATTTTTGCCATCTGGTTGAGGAGGGATGTTGAAGGCAAGCGTGAGAAATCCAGATGTGCACAGCTCCTGGCTCGCAGCGTCCCCAGCCCCGCTCCCGGCTCCGGCCCTGCCCCCGGGCCCTGCCAGCCCCCGAGCTGCCCGGGGCCGGTTGGTGGCACCCCCTGGCACCACCCTCCGCATCCCTGGCGGGAACGAGATGTGCGTGTTGACACAAGGGAAGGCTACCGTCTGGATGAGCAGCGCTGGAGTTCTCAGCATAGGAAATGTTGGCCACATGACGCCGTGGTGACAATGGGGACACCTGTGTGTCCCCAGCTGCAGGGCCAGGGGTCAGAATGACCCTGACGGCCATCAGGGAGGCGTGGTGGCAAGTGCTGCACGACTGGCCCCGGGGCATAATGCCCACCCTAAACCGATGATACCCTGTCCCGTGCCTGTATTTTGGCGGGTGTTGTATTGCTTTGAGGGCAGGCAGCCCCACAAATGGGCTGCAACCCCAAAATGGGCATCCTCCAGGGCAGGGACACCGGGGACACCCAGGGTCCCTTCCCTGGTGGCAGGCTGGGTGATGGAAGAAAGCCACATCACGCATGGGGAGACACCATTGCATGCAGGGATGTCCCTGGGTGTGGGATGGAGGAGCTCGTTCTGTTTTGGCATTTGCCCCTTCCATCGAGGGACAGCAGGGCCAGGCTGGAAATGGGCACAGCTGGCCCTGCTGCCACCACTGGAGCGGCACGAGGCTGCCACTGGCACAAGGCAGTGCCAGCCTGGGGCCAAACCCATGCCATGAAACTTCCATAGGAGCTGGAGGGCACAACTGGGCAGAGGAAGAGGGGTTTAGGGGGCAACTTCTGAATTTCTGTGGTGATCTTTAGGTCGGGGCTCCTCTGAGACACGAGAGATGATCACACAGGATCTTAGCTCATCCGCTTGCTGTCTCATGCCTGGGAGGTTTGGCCAGTGGCCCAAGGGCTCCGGAGGAGGAGGAAAATTTCATCATCCTGCTCCAACGTCTCCTGTATAATCAGGCCCTTGTTAACCGATACAGCCCCATGCGAGGACCCGGCCACTGCTGCAGCCTTAGGTGGTCTTGGCCCCGGCAGAGCTGTGCTGAGCCTCTCCCAGCACCGCCTGGGAAGCGGCTCTGATTTTATCTGGTGTGTCCCCTCCACCTCGCACATGCTCACTCTGCTCCCTCTGCCTCTTCCCAGCCCTTCTCCGCTTCCCCAGGAACTTCCAGGGTTGCCAGAGTGGGGCTGCCCACACCGAGGTGCTCCCACACACTGGGATGGTGCCCTCATCATGATGGTGCCCACACCACGACGCTCCCCGTGCCAGGACAATCCCTGCACCACGATGGTCCCACATCATCCCAGCACTTTTGAGCCGCTGGTGAGTCAATTTAAACACTCCCTCCACCTGGAAAAATATATTTCAAATCAGCCATGCCATAGCAGGTGGGAAGGAAGGAAAGAATGAGGTGACAGGGGGCTGATCCACAGCGATGCCTTGAGGGGTTTTGGGGTAGCCCCATGGGTGTTTTGGGGGAGCAGAGGTGTCTGAGGGTGAGCACAAAAGGCACCCAAGGAAAAGCAGCCAAATGCAGTCTGTTTGTATTGGTTTATTTAAAAAAAGTACAGCACATATAAAAAAATAAATATTTAAATAGAGTTCTGGCAATATATTACCACAAATATTATTAACAATAGTTAATTATTATTAACAATAAAATTATAATAGTCAGGTCTCAGTGCACGCTGGGCTTTCCACGGAGTCAATAAATAACACACACAGCCCGCTCTGGTGCTGGGAGCGAGCCAGCGCCACCTGCCACCGGCCTGGGGCCCTTCCCCATGTCCCCATGTCCCCATGACCCACATCCCTATGTCCTTGTGTCCCCATGTCCTACATCCCTATGTCCTTGTGTCCCCATATCCCATGTCCCGTGTCCTTGTGTCCCACATCCCTATGTCCTTGTGTCTCCATGTCTCACATCCCTATGAACTTGTATCCCCATATCCCATGTCCCCACGTCCCCATGTCCCACATCCTTATGTCCTCATGTCCCCATGTCCCCATGACCCACATCCCTATGTCCTTGTGTCCCCATGTCCCACATCCCTATGTCCTTGTATCTCCATATCCCATGTCCTGTGTCCCTGTGTCCCCATGTCCCTATGTCCCACATCCCTATGTCCTTGTGTCCCCATATCCCATGTCCCCGTGTCCCCTTGTCCCACGTCCCCACGCCAGGGCTGGCTCCAGCCATGCAAAGCCCAGCTCTTGGCCGTTCGTACATTCAGAGCCCTTCCAAAGGGAAAAGCGCTTTCCCAGAGGAGAGGACATTCCGTGCCCCGCCGTGCCCGCGCGGGGGAATGATGCTCCACGGTGGGGTGACTGTCCCACACAGGTGGCCTTGTCCCGGATGGTGGGACCCAGCCCCAGCCAGCACAGCCACCAGTACCCTCAGTTTGGCTCCTTGCAGGGGAGCCCAGAGTTAAAATGTGCAGGGGAAGCGCGTCCCCACGTCCCTGCATCCCAATGTCCCTCCTCACAATCCTTTCTCCAGGGAAGCGAAGGCTTTCAGACGGTGCTCAGGGGCATCTGCCCGGGTGCTGCTCTCCGTAGTGACACCGTCCTTGGGGGACAGTCCGGCCCTGCTGCCACCCCATGGCTCCCCACACCCCGTGGGAGCCCGGGGATGGCTGAGGCGCATCCCGGGACCAGCCCGTGCTCCTCAGGATGCGCTGCCTCGTCCTGCCGGGTGCCGGCTCTGCCCTGCCCGGACGCTCCGGGCTGACACGTTCACCCCGTCAAGGGGCAATAAATTACCGGAGGGCGGATGGGGCCGGCGCAGGCTCCGGGTAATAAATAGGAAGGCGGGAATTGGGGAGGCAGCGGCGGGGCCGGCCAGCAGCAGAGAGGCAGCGCAGGCGGGGCGGGCGCTCATGAGGGGCTGAGATGAGGTAGGAGGACACGTGCTGCCTGCCCGATGACCTGCACGTACTTCCTGAGCACCTGGCAGCCCTGCTGCTTCTTCTTGAAGGCGCTCTTGCCCTTGGAGCTGTCCCCGTACCTGACGTCCACCTGGAAGATGTTGTAGTTCTTGCAGAGGAGGCAGGTGAGGTTGGAGATGAGGCCTCGGGTGGTCTTGGTGGTGTTGTGGAGCCGCTCGAGGAGCTCTTTGGCCACGGGGTTGAGCTCCTCCTGGTCGCGCGTGATGTTGCCCAGCGAGGCGTTGAGGAAGGCGAAGAGCTTGTACATGGCCACCATCACCTCCTTCCTCTCGCTCGTCCGGTTGACGCGGAAAGCGGGGAAGAAGATGCCGGCGGGGTTGCAGAGCTTGTCGCTCTCGCTGCTGAACGGCTCTCCCTGGCACTTCAGCTGCGAGGAGAGGCCGGTGTCACCCCACGTCCCCCGTGTCCCCCGTGCCACCATCCCTGCCGCGTCCCCTCCCCTTCCCGCGCCTGCGGCTCGGCCCCCCGGCCGTGACCCCCGGCCGTCCCCAAGCGCCACTTACGTAGAGGCCGAAGAGCTCCTGGGCGGTGGCGTTGAGCACGGCCACCTGCCTGCGGGTCTGCTCCTGCACGTTGGAGCGGCACAGGCCGTGGCTGGGGCAGCCCGAGCCGCTCACCAGCAGCGCCCGGCCGGCCACGGGCCGCCGCTGCAGCAGGAGCAGGGCCACGAAGGGCACGACGCCTGTGAGGGGAGAGAGGCCGCCGTCACCCTGGGGTGCTGGCTGCCGCTGGTGCATCCACCGGGGATGATCCCAGTCCCAGGCACCCGAGGGGAGGGTGTCCAGCCGGAGCAGGGGCTCATCCCGCTCGGGTGCGCGTCCAGCCCGGCCGGAATGCCCGAAGCCCCGCTCTGTCCCGGCCGTGCCGCGCTCCCGTCCCGCTGCCGCGGCCCTCACCTGCCCCCCGGCAGGCGCTCCCCCGCCTCCCTTCCCGGCGGGGGGCCCCGCAGCATTCCCACATTTCGCAAGCGGCCCGGTGGCGACCTGCGGTGTTTAATCAAACGTGCGAGAAGCTTTTTCCTCCGTTATCCTGGTCCGGGCGCCTCGGGAGCAAGGCCCCACCCCGGGCCGGCTGACTCAGCGGGGCTCCCTCAAGGAAACCTGCTCTCGGCGTGCCCTCCCTCCTTCCTCCCGCCCCCGGCCCCACCGCCTGCCTCAGTTTCCCCGTCTGACAAGCGGGCGCAGCGCCGAGGAGCCCTGGGGAGAGACGACGCAGCTGCCAGAGACTGCAGCCAGGAAATCCCTGGCCGCGGAACAAGGGGACCCTTGAGCCTGCGGCAGCTGGGTCACCCCGGCTGAGCCTCCTGAGAGCGGGGAGCTGCGAGCCCCGATCCGCGGGAGCCCCCAAAGCGGGATCCATCCCTGCGCGGAGAGGCCGAACCGGCTCTGGAGCCCGCGACTCCGCTGGGCAGCCTCGGGGAGGGCGGCCTGGGTGTCCCCGCCGCTGGGTGACCCGGGTGACACCGGCAGGGCCCCGGCAGGGCGGGGGTCCCGCGCTCCAGGCCAAGCCCCCGGGCCGTGACGGGCCCCGAAGCCGCCCGCACTCGTCAGCGCCTCGGACGTGCCGCCGGTGCCGGGTAACCCAAGCCTCGATTCATTTACCCTGCCCAGGTGGGACAGGACTTACCTGGGCGTGTTCCAGCTCCCTCCCGCACCCCGCGCGTCCCCACGGGATGGATCAGACCCCCTGACCCCTCCGGAGCCCCTCTCGCTGTGCCCCCGGCCGCTGTTCAGCCCATTCACGGCTGGGCAGGGACAGGCTCTGCCCCACGTGTGCCGGGGATCGGGGCCGCGGGTGGGGAGTCCCGGGTGGGAGCTGCCCCGAGGGACCCCCAGAACGGCTTCTGGGCCGGGGGCTGCTCCCTCCGACCCCTCCTGCACCTGGCAGCCTCCCCATCCTCGCAGCGCTCGGCTTGAGGCATCGGGAGACCCACAAGGAGGATAAGCAGGAGTGGGGCGGGGGGGGGGGGGGAAGTATTTAAAAGTACAAAAAATAAAAAAAAAAAAATCCCCCCCTCCTTGAGATTTTTTTTTTTCCTTGGAAGCATTTCCAGTTATATAAGTGTCCAGATGTTGGCTGGACCGCGCCAGCGCCGCGCTCCGCTGCCGCTGCCAATTCCCAGAGATGCTCATCCCGGGGGGACGCGGCGCGGCGGGAGCCCCGCTCCGGCTCCAGCGGCGCTTCCAGCCGGGCCCCGCCTGCCCCCGAGCATCACCGGCAAACGGAGGGGAGGGGGAGGAAAGAAGGGGAGGGGGAGAAGGGGAAATAGTATCCCCAAAGTCGGATTTTTTTGATTTTTTTTTTTACCTGCCGGTACGAACTTCATTGTGAGCCGCGTCCCGGGAGCGACTTAATAGGGATTGGTGTTGGCAGAGGAAGTTTTCAGAAATTCATGTTCATACTGGGGGACTTCTCGGGGTTTATATACCGGTCTCCGGCAGGCAGCCTGTGTTGTAAGAGGGGAGGGGAGAGGGGAGGCTGGGAGAATCGAGTATCGCTGTTCCCATTCACATCGCAGGAAGTCTTAGAAATAAAAAGTTCTATCAAATAATTGACGACACAGATCATTTTGTTTTGTTTTACGCGCGGGTCGGGGAAGTGATGAATTGCGGTGGGCTGGGGGGGGATGAATCGAAGCCCCCCAGGGGAGGAGCGCGGCCGCACGTGGGGCTCGGGGGTGTCGGGGCGCGGGCAGGAGGAGCCGCGGGGCCGGGGCTCAGCCCGTTCACCCCCGGGGCCCCTCCGGCCGCCGGAGCAGGCAGTGAAATGAAGGAGGTAAAGCAGCCTGGTTTGGGGTTGGTTTGGGGTTGGTTTGGGGTCGGTTTGGGGTCGGTTTGGGGTTGGTTTGGGGTGCTGGAGGGATGGAGGGCGCGGGCAGGGGCGGTCACGGCTCCTCGGTCACGGCGGGATGGCCGCGGTGTCCCCCAGCCCGCCGCGGGCTCAGCCCTTCGGGCACAAGGATTATCAGCCAAGGGTGGGTTTTCCGCGGCAAAAAGGACAAACCCACCCAGGGGAGAGGCCGGACCGGCCCCCCCAGGGTTAACCCTTGCCTCGGCGGGGCTGTCCCCGGCCTGGAGCAGACAGGAGGGCGCTGGGTCACGCTCCCGTGGGGACCCCGTGGGATCGGGACACCGCGGGGCTGTTCGCTGCCCGATTTGGGTGCAAAACAGGTTAAATGGATTTTTTTGTTTTTGTCCTTCTCTGTATTTTTTCCTCACGGGGCCGGACTGAAGCTTTAATCAGGTTTAGCGAGTTTGTGCCCCGGCAGGTGAACCCGCGGTGACAGCCCAGGAACGGTGGCGCAAGAGCCACCACGACCCCGAGTGTCCTCCCTTGGGGGGACACGGCCAGGGGGGACAAGGAGACCCCTCTGTGCTGGCTGGGTCGGGCCGTGGCCGCTGCGTGCCTCAGTTTCCCCGTGCACGGAGCAGCCTGGTGGCACTGATGCCCCAGCCCAGTTTAGCCCAGTCTGGTCCTAGCGGGACACCAGGGATGAGCTGGGCACTGTGGAGGGCGGGGACGATGAGCTCCATCTCCCTCTCTGCAGCCTCATCCCGGTGTTTTTGGGATACGGGGAGCAGCACATCACTTATTGATGGACGTCTGATGGCCTGACACACCTAATTAGCCGAGGAATTAATAGCACTTAATTATTGGCATAGGGAACCCCGTGGCGGGTTGTGCGCAGGGGTTGACATGGATTTGCCCCTTTCTTTGATTTCCCAGGGGTGACTGAGTCTAGGCTGGAGCTGAGCTGGGCTTTGGGGTCCCCCGAGGGCTGTGGCACCCCTGGTCATGGTGGGGTCACCAAGGTGGCACCGGTGTCCCCACCTGCAGCTCAGCCTTGGGGCAAAAGCATGAGGATTAAAGGATGGGGTTTCTCCAGGAAAAAAACACAAACCCACGGCACCTGTGCAGGGGGGAAAACCCAAATTCCTGCTCCAGACAGGCTGGACAGGGAGAGGGGAGATGCCTGAGGACAGAACGGGAGATGCCAGGGCGGGAGGTACCGGGAGGGGAGGTGATGCCCGGGAATGTCCCTTCCCCGGTCCCTTTGGCAGCAGGGACATCCCGGTGCCGGTGCGGACGGGCAGCAGGAGGAGACCCTGACAGGGAGGGAGAGGGAAAGGGGCCGGGGGGAGCCTCCCTGCCAGGAGAGAGTGAGGGCCGGGGGCACCTGTGGGGTTTGGGGGCCCCAGGAGGAGCTGGGGCAGGCTGGTCAGGGGGAGCTGTCCCCAGTGTCCCCAGTGTCCCCAGTGTCTCCAGTGTCCCCACTGCTGACCTGCCCAGGGACAAGAGGACAAGCCCCGGTGCTCCAAGGCCGCCGCTGCTGCTCCTCTGGACCCCTCCGAGCGCTCCCCCCTGAGCATCCCTGCCCACCGCTGTCCTCAGCTCCATCGCAGTCATCCCACCCTGTCCCTGTCCCTGTCCCTGTCCCCTTCCTGTCCCCATGATGCCTCTCTGCCGAATCCCTGTCCCCCTTCTGTTCCCTCTTCCCTGTCCCTGTGCTGCCCCTTCTCATCCCTGTCCCGTGTCCGCTCATCCCGGTTCCTTCGCTGTCCCCTCCCTGTCTCATCCCGGTCCCATTCCTGTCCCCAACCCGGTCCCTTCCTTGTCCCATCCCGGTTCAATCCCTGTCCCCTTCCCTGTCCCCATTCCCGTCCCATCCCTGTCCCCATCCCGGTCCCTTCCTGGTCCCATCCCGGTTCAATCCCTGTCCCATCCCTGTCCCCGTGCTGCCCCCTGCTGCCCCAGCCCAGAATGGCCTCTCCCCATCCCATAATTGCCCCCCACTGCCCCATCCCAACTCAGAATTGCCCCATCTTAACTCAGAACTGCCCCATCCCATCCCCGCTCTGCAGCTGCCCCCTGCCCCTTCCCCACCCCGGACCTCTCCTGTCCCCTGCCAGCCGCTGTGCCCTGCTGCCCTTCCCCGTCCTGTCACTGCCCCCCAGCCCCAGCCCAACTCAGAACTGCCCCATCCCAACTCAGAACTGCCCCAGCCCCCCTCACAACTGCCCCAGACCCTCCCAGAACTGCCCCAGACCCTCTCACACCTGCCCCAGATCCTCCCAGAACTGCCCCAGCCCCTCTCACAACTGCCCCCGACCCTCTCACACCTGCCCCAGACCCTCCCAGAACTGCCCCAGCCCCTCTGACACCTGCCCCTGCCGCTCTCAGAACTGCCCCGGCTCCCCCCATTACTGCCCCACCCCATAATTGCCCCCCACGCCCCATCCTTATCCCCCTCTGCCTCCTGTCCAGGTCCCCATCCCGCGGTGTCCCCATGGAGGGGGACACCCTGATTCCAGGGATACCCAGATCCCAGGGTCACCCCGATCCCAGGGTCACCCCGATCCCAGGGTCACCCCAATTCCAGGGTCACCCAGATCCCAGGGTCACCCAGATCCCAGGGACACCCAGATCCCAGGGTCACCAAAATCCTCGGGTGTCCCCCAGGAGTGGTGACGAGGCTGTGGTGGGATCGGGGGTGCCGAGCAGGGCAGGAGCTCCTGGCCCTGGAAATCCAGAGCTCGATAATTGAGGGCACCAAATTCCCCTTTGGCTCACGATGGGTCCCTGCCGGGGCTGCCTCCCCCTGTCCCTGTGCCCCCTGGTGTCACCCCAGCGGTGCCACCCCAGCAGTGCCACCCCACAGGTGTCACCCACAGCTTTTCCCATGTGTGGCTTCCCTTGGGTGTCCCCTGGGGACACCAGAGAAGCCAGCAGCCCTGCAGTGACACTCAGCTTGGGGTGCCCCAGCCCCGCGGGGGTCACGTACCTGCAGCCCTGGTGGTGGCACCGTCACGGTCACTCCCACGGTCACTCCCAGCACACCGAGCTGGCCCGGGCTGCTTCATGGTGACATTGTCCCCGCACTGGTGTCCCCGGCTGGCCGTGGTGGCCGCGCTGGTGGCACTGCCAGGACTGAGTCAGGCTCGGGGCCAGGCGCTCGGGCACACGGCACCAGGGAACGAGTGACTCCAGGGGACACATGACCAGGCCTTGGGAGTTTTGACTCAGAGGTGGCAGCGGGTGGCCCGGCCCCCGTGGTGGCCCTGCACAGGCTGCAGGACACTGTGGTGGTGGCCCACAGAGGGCTGTGACACGTGGCACAAGGTGTCATGTGGCCTGTGCCACACCATGGACATCCCTGGCAGTGCCGGGCCCTGTGGTGGCACACCGCAGCCTGTCATGTCACATGCCCTGTGCCACAGTGTCGTGTGCCACATCCCCTCGTGTGCCACATTGTGTGCCATGCCACGGGCCACATCCCAGCTTGTGCCAATGCCATTTGTCACACCGAGTTGTCCCACATGCCCCACACCACCCCATGGCACATCTCCTGTGCCCTGGCAGGGGCATCAGGCACAGCCTGGCCACCAGAACTCAGCTCTCCCTGCCCACAGCCACCAGGACAGACACAGGGACAGAGGGACACGGGGACACGGCGTCTCAGTGGCAGCACTTTATTTCCTTCTGCCATTGTACAAAAATAAAGAAGTGCCACATGGGCGGGGGCACTGCCCTTCTCTGTGTGTACCAAAAATATCAATATTCATAAATAAATCCTTGTGATGGTCATACCTTAACAGCGTACAAAAAAATATAATAAAAATAGATATTTATATATTAGCAATATATAAATACATCTGCAATCTGCAGAAGTTAAATTAACACTAATGATCAATAAATACCATACAGTAACAAATAATAATACATAAATTAGGGGGGAGGCAGTGGGGGCTGTCACCCACTGTCACAGTGCAGTGGCCAGGGCCGGGTCCCTGCTGGGCACAGTCAGGGCTGTGGTGGCACAGGGGGGGACACGGAGGGGACATGGAGGGGACAGGGATGGATGAGAGCACAGGGGACACAACACAGGGATGTGCAAAGGGACGCTGAGAGCACAGAGACACCGAGCACAGGGACACAGGGCACAGGGATGTGCAAAGGGACACCGAGGACAGAGGGACCCTGAGCACCCAGGGATGTGCAAAGGGACACGGAGAGCACAGGGGACACCCAGCACAGAGGGACACCGGGCACAGAGGGACACGGAGAGCACAGGGATGTGCAAAGGGACACAGAGACACCGAGCACAAGGGACACTGAGAGCACAGGGGACACCGGGCACACAGGGATGTGCAAAGGGACACCGAGCACCGAGGGACACACAGACCGTGCAGGGACCCGGGATTGCACTCCCAGCTGCTCCCCGGGGGCAGAGCTGGCCGCGGGGTGACAGCACGGGGGTGACAGCCCCGGGACAGCCGCCGGTGGCAGCGGCGCTCTCCGTGGGCCCGCGGCGGGTGCTGGGCGAGCAGCTCTGAGTCAGGCTGTGTCAGCCGACCCATTGAATCACTGGAAAATCCAGCGGGGCCCGGGGACAGGGAACAGCACCCGGGGGACCCCCGGCTCCACCGGGACCACCTGGATGGCGGGGAAAGCGGAGCGGGTGCGGGAGAGCCAGCCGGGGCTGTCCTGCAGCCCAGCGGCGGCTCGGGGACAGCAGGGTCCCCGCGGGAGCCGGAGATGCTGTCGGTGCGTCCGTCCGAGCCCTCGCTGCGGTGAGCGGGAGCGGCTCCGCGGGGCATCCCGGCCGTCGGACGCCTCTCCACGCTGGGAGCGGGGCTGGGATCGCCTCACACGGATGGAGGTGACGGAGGTGACGGAGGTGACGGAGGTGACGGAGGTGATGGAGCTGCACACGGGAGGTGCCCGCGGGGCTGCCCTAGGGCCGTGCGGGCCGCCCCGAGCCCCGGGCCGCTCTCCCCGCGCCCTGGTCCCGGCGGCTCCGGCGGCTCCCGGCGCTCAGCTCCGCGCTGCGCTCGGCCATGAAGCGGGCGTAGCTCCAGAGGGTCCGGCAGCCCTGCAGCTTCTGTCGGAAGATGCCGAGGGATGCCGCGGGGCTGGGGAGGGGCCGGCGGCCGGGCCGGGGGCTGGGGGCCGGGAACAGCCCCGCCAGGTTGCTGAGGAGCGCTCGCACCTTCCGGTGGGTCCCGTTCAAGCGGCGAAGGATCTCGGCCTCGGGGGGGTGGAGGTCGCGCTGGTGGCGGATGATGTCCTGCAGCGCCCGCTCCATGTGCACCATCGGCCGCCGCAGCCGCCGCAGCCCCCAGGGCCCCGAGCCCGCCCTCTGCAGCCACGGGGGGCGGGTGTCGGTGCGGCACATGCCGTGCATGTCCAGGTGCTGCTCCTTCTCCTGCCCAGAGATTGAGGATCAGGGATGTGCAAGCGGCACGGGGACCGCCCCCGGCTGCCCTGTGGGGGGACAGGCGCGACCCCTCGCCCTGGGGAGGGGGACTCACGTAGAAGGTGAAGAGTTCCTGCGCGTCCTCGGCCATGAGCCGCACCAGCGCCTGCGTCTGCGCCACGGTGGGGGCCAGCGGGGACCTGCCCCCCTGGCCCGGCACCGCCCAGAGGATGAGGAGCCCCTTGGTGACAGCTGGGGACGAAGAGGAGGGAGTCAGAGGCCATTGGGGCATCGCTGGGTGCAGGGACAGAGCCCTCCCTCACAGGGTCACCAGCCCCGTGCCAGGAATGCTGCCTGCACCACAGACCCTGCACCAAAAACCTGCTGGGTTCATCCATCCATCCATCCATCCATCCATCCATCCATCCATCCATCCGTCCATCCATCCGTCCGGAGGAGGATGAGGAAGGTGCAGAACAACCACAGCAGCCGCTCCAGCAGCTCCCCCTGCAGCGCGGGCCCCCGCCAAGGAGGGGACAGCAGCGACACTCCTGGATCCAGTCCCGCTGTCCCAGTCCCTCTGTCACCCGCGGGACGGTGGATGTGGCACTGGGCTCAGACAGCCTCTGTCCCTCTGGGCAAGCTGACCCCTGACCTTCCGCCATCCGTCCCCAAGCTGTCCCCTCCCAGCATCCCCTCCCTCCCAGCGCTCCCCGTGTGCCACAGCGGGCAATGTCCCCGTCCCCGCCGGCGCCCGAGGGAGGCGACAGCGCCGTGGCACAGCCTCGGTGCCACCTGCCCCGGCAGCCAAGGGGCCCCGCGAGAGGGGACACGGGGCTGGGGCCCACGGGCACACCGGGCACACCCGGGGGCACACCGGGCACACACGTACCTGCCAGCAGTGCCCAGGGCCGCCCGTCGCACCGCATGGCCGGGCAGGGTGTCCGCCCGGGCTGGCACAGGCACTTCCTTGAGCGCTCGGCGAGGGGGAAGCGCGCTTTAAAGGCGCACCCGAGTAACCCCCGCCCCCGAGGATGAAAAGGAAGCTCTGCCGCGAAGAGAAGGGGGAGAGCGGCCGGCGGGAAGGGTGGATGGGGATGTTCTTCGAGTCAGTTCCTCGAGGGAGTCCGGGACCGTGCGGGGAGGCCGCGGTGCACCCGGGTCCGGCGGGACCCCCGCTCCCGGTTCTTGGGACAGAAACCCTTTGGGTGACGCCGGTGTCACCCTCAGCACCCGACAGGCTGAACTGAAACCGGCGCCGGCTGCCCCGAAACCCCAATGCAAAAGAGGCCGGCTGGCAGCGGGGACAGGGATGTCACCCATGCGCCACCACGGGGGGCTCGCATCCCAAATCCGGCTGTGGGAGGCAAAAACCCACCCCGGCAAGGAGCGAGGTGCAGGTGTGGGGAGCGCACGGCATCCCAGCACTGCCCGATGCTCCGGGGGATGCTCCTTCCCTGCTCACAGCCACCCTCACCTCTGGGTGACAAATTTGGGCGCTGAACCAAGCGGGGACCCCAGGCGGAGCCCCTGCGCCCGGCAGCACCCAGGGCAACGCCGAGGGTGCCGGGTATTGCCCAAGGCAGCGCTGCCCCTTGGGCAATGCTGTCCTGGGAGAGCCCGGGGGCTGCCACGGCCTCGGCACAGCCCGCAGCGCCAGGACAGTCCCCTCTGTCCCCTCTGTCCCCCTTGCTGGCAGGCGGAGCCCGCACCCGCAGGGCTTTTCCCGTTCCTTGGAGGTGAAGGGCTCCGCTCAGCGGGCCGAGGTGTCGCAATCCCGTGGATTTTGGTGACCCTGGCCGAATTTACGCATTCGGAGGGTTCGGTGGCGGGGCAGGGACACGAGGCAGAAGTTAACAGCTCCTTCCAGGAAGAAGGATGCAGCGCTCACTCACTTTTAGAAGTATTTTGTTTTCCCAGAATTTCCCTGCCCAGCCGCAAAGACCTGCACGCTCTGCTTCCTCCACCCACCGCCTGTGACGGCTCCTCCTCTTCCTCCTGCCCGCAGCGGTTCCGTGGGGCCGGGGGGTGCCCGGGACAGTCCTGAAAGGGTGGAGGAACCAGGAGAAGAACTTGCTTGTTCCACAGCAGTTTGTCCATCCCTCAGGCTGCCGCGACAGGCTGTCCACTTGTGTGTCCGTCCGTCCATTCATCCATCCATTCATCCATCCATCCATCCAAGAATTCCTCCACCTGTTCAGCTATGCATTAACCTGTCTGTCCATATGATCATCCATCCATCCATCCATCCATCCATCCATCCATCCATGCCCTGCCATGAGGGTGATCAGGGAGAGCTCTCCCCTGCCCACAGCTGGCCCTGTCCCCCCCATATGGCCCTGTCACCCCCTGGGCTGGGCCAGCAGGACCCCACGGCGTGGCCACCCCGCTGTGGCCAGGGCTGTGCAATGGCAGGGGACAGAAATAGCTGCGGTGACCGCAGGGCCAGCAGCAGTTTCTTCATCGCGGGAGCGTCAGCGGCGTCCCATGACTCGGAGCAGGGAGCGAGACAGGAAGGAGAGAGCCCGTGGAGCTGGCAGGAAGCTGGAGGCTGCAAGAGCCCGGGGCTGACGTGGGCACGACGTGCCAGGAGAGGGGCACAGCCCTGCCCGGAATGAGGGAGAGCAGGGGATGGCCTTGGGGACAGGGTGGGAGCAGAGGTCCCGCCAGCTCGTCCCTGGTTTGGGGACAGGGTGGGAGCAGAGGTCCCACCAAGCTCGTGCTGGGTCTGGCTGAGGGCCAGGTCCCTCTGGGGGCACCCCTGGCTGCAGCCCCCACCCCGGGCACCCCGCTTTGGCACAGGATGCCAAGCTGCCAGCAAGGGAAGAGGATGTGGGGACACGGTGGCAGTGTGACAGGGACACCCCCAGGCCTGGGGTCAAGCTCCTGCCTCGGTTTCCCCCCAGTCTGGCCTGGTGGGGGGCAGGGGGAGGGCATAAATGTGGGTCTGGGTTTCCCCAGGGTCAGTGATTTGCTGGGGGCTGCCGCTTTAAGCCATTTTTTCACCCAAACTACAGAGCAGAGAAAGTGGCCGTGTCCCAGCCAGACTCTGTCCCCCTGCCCCATCCCAGCCCCTGCCACCAACACAGAGACCAGCTCTGAGCAACCTCCCTGGGCTACACAGAAATAAAAATAATAAGAATTTTATTGACTTATCAAAAACTATGTGAAAATACAACTTGTGAGGGGCTGGGAGTCACTGTCACCCCTCCATAACAGGTGACAGCCAGGGCTGGCATTGAACCAGAGCCCCCCACTGCCCCCTTGGGGAATTTTGGGGTGCCAGGGGTAATCCCAGCTCCAGGAGTGCTCTCCCCTCCATGGGGCTGCTCCAGGGCTGTCCCTGAGCATCGTGGCCAGCGCTCCCTTCCCAAGGGGACACGTGCCATCAGCCCCAGGCTGTCCCCTATAGCACCACGGTGGCACAGCACTGCTCTTTGGCATGTCCCCCCTGTGTCCCCTCCACCTGGGCCACCCACCCCACCCAGGCCAGGCCAGAGGGAGAGGATGGCACCAGGGACTGCCCCTCTCCTTGTGCCCACTGCCACAAGGCCACCACGTCCCCAAAGCCACCACAGCCCCAGCACAGAGGGAGCGACGCT